>NW_026889760.1:55000-655000 GCF_033153115.1 Saccostrea echinata | reverse complement strand
AAAGGGGAATAACTTCTCTCAGTAGAATACAAATTAATAGAGCCCTGCCCAGGACCAGAATGCTTAGACGAATGGTCCAGATGTTTAAAAATCTGGTAGAAATACGCTTACTCATATCATTTAAACTTTTACTCAGTTTGCTTCCGATATGCCCAGAAGCAGACAAGAATTTCACAGGTACAATGCATTTTCACTACAGATTCAACAAAGCCTTACCCTAACACCAGAACCCAAAGACCAAGGGTCAAGAAATTTACAAATTTGGAAGAGTTACCCTCATCATCATTACTATGGACTTCAAAGAATTAACACTTTTCCACTATATTATCAAAAGCCCCCCCCCCCCCTCGTTATGCCAGAACCCCTGACCCTAGGACCACAAGATTTAAAAATTCTGTTCGAAGCTCCCATTTTCATCATAGCTAAGCAATTTATTTATCAGCTCAACACTAAGGAGCCGACAGGATTAATTAATGATTAATTAAAAGAATTAATGCTTTTTCACTATATAATCAATAGAGCCCCCCCCCCCCCCTCCTCAAGAACCCCAAAAACTGAGGCGATATATTTAAAAATTTTGGAAGAGGCATCCTTGTCTATCATAATCATGCACTTAGTTTGTTTAAATAATCTCCAGTAGCAGAGAAGAAGATTTTCAAAGAATCAATGCATTTTCACTATATAATCAATAGAGCCCCGCCCTAACACCAGAACCCCTGACCCTGGGGACATGAAATTCACAATTTTTGAAAAGGCATCCTTATGCATCATAACCATGCACTTAGTTTGTTTAAATAATACCCAGGAGCAGAGAAGAAGATTTTCAAAGAATTAAAGCATTTTCACTATTTAATCAATAGAACCCCGCCCTAACACCAGAACCCCTGGTCCAGGGGCCATGAAATTCATAATTTTGAAGAGGCACTCTTGTTCATCCTAACTATGTACTTAGTTACTGAATTTAATACCCAGGAGCAGAGAAGAAGATTTTCAATGAATTAATGCATTTTCACTATATAATCAATAGAGCCCCGCCCTTACACCAGAACCTCTGCCCCTGAGGCCATGAATTTCACAATTTTAGAAGAGGCATCCTTATGCATCATAACTATATACTTGGTTAGTTTATTTAATACCCAGGAGCAGAGAAGAAGATTTTCAAAGAATTAATGCATTTTCACTATATAATCAATAGAACCCCGCCCTAACACCAGAATCCCAGACCCTGGGACCATGAATTTCACAATTTTGGAAGAGGCACTCTTACTCATCATAACTATATACTTAGTTAGTTTATTTAATACCCAGGAGCAGAGAAGAAGATTTTCAAAGAAATAATGCACTTTCACTATATGATCTATATAGCCCCGCCCTAGCACCAGAACACCTGACCCTGGGGCCATGAATTTCACAATTTTGGTAGAGGACTCAATGCTCATTTCAATGATGCCAACAGTTTGACTGCTTGATGTCCAGGGGTAAAGAAGGAGATTTTTAAAGATTGCATTAATTTTGGTGGTTTTAGCCCCACCCCTCAGGCCCCAGGGGGGCAGGGACCATGAAATTCACAATTTTTGTTCCCCTTCACCCATAGATACTATATGCCAAATTTGGTTGAAATTGGTTGAGCGGTTCCAGAGAAGAAGCTAAAAATGTTCAAAAGTTTACGACCGACGAACGACGTACGACGACAGCCGAAAACGGATAGTAATAGGTCACCTGAGTTTACTCAGGTGACCTAAAAATCTACTATAGTTAACTATAGTTCACTATAATTACAGTGGCTGCAACGTTATTGTTGAAAACTTACACGAACGATCACGCTACACGAACGACTCCGCACGATTAACGCACGAATAAATCTGTTACACGAACGATCCTTCACGCACACGATTCTACACGTTACACGATCTTTCACGATTGCTAACGCTAACGCACGATTCTTCACGCAAAATGGTTAAAAATATTAAGGAGTGAATATTTTCAAAACGTAATAAGGCTTCATATTTATCTTAGATTCAAAATAGTTATTTATACTATTCATCGACTTTGGAATACTGAAAAAATATTTTGAAATGGATATTTTTGAAACTTAATAAGACTTATTAGTTATGATAATTTTTAGATTACAAATATATATCTACGTAATTTTCCGACTTAGGAAAATTGATTTTGTTCTTTTCGATTGATATGTCAAGATCTAATTTATGATCGATTGCTGCATGTTCTATCAGATGATATACGTGGGCCGTGAGTTTTGATTATTTTGGATTTTATGATATGCAATAAGGGGGGATGAGATTAAATCTTGATCACAATTAGCAGTAAACATTAAAAACATCAGAAAAAAAATTGTTAAACATCTTAAATACGGTTTACCATTAAAGGTCACGCTATTTAATTGAAGAGAATACAATTCTGTACGACTTACTATAGTGCTTATTTACTAGCGATATTAGTTCGTTTAATTATGTAAATCGCGCTTTATTTATTTCATTTGAATTAAAAGAAAACAGACCAGCGAAATTCTTGTTTAACAAATAACATTCCGATAAAAACTTACAAAACAAAATTTGAACGTTTCGTAACGCACGATGGCGCCTGATTAAAACCGCAAACGACTGAGCATGATACACGCACGATCTCTCACTTTACACGAACAATCACGCACGTTACGCGAACGATTCTACACGATTGGTTTGCCAACAATAACGTTGCAGTCATTGTACGTACAGTAACAACTTTGATTTACATGTACTATGAAACTTTACCATAGTAATTTTTGGTGATTTCAAACTTACTTTGAAATCTCTCAAATTTGATGATAGTGAAAGAAAATTTGGAGATAACTTTAAAACGACCTTAGAGTTTACGAAAAGTTGACCTAAAACGATGTTTCGGGACCCCGACGTTTCGGGACCTGACTCATACGACGTTTCGGGACTACCGACAAGACGGTCCGGGACTTGGGTAAAGACGTTTTGGGACTTGGTTTAAATATTTCGGGATTTCAACAAATTATTGTATCATGGTGATATAATATGTTTTTATAAGTACACACAGCACGTAATATAAAATTATTTCACGCTAAATCCGCATTTTAAATAATTTATACATGTATATAATTAAGTTGCATACATGTATATTATTGTCATAAAAATATACTTCAATGTTTTATTCACAACAGACGAAGAAGAATAAAACTAAAATTTATTGGGGGGGGGGGGGGGCAAATTGAATAAAAATTCAGAAAAGATTTCTCACGTTGATGAAATTTATTTAAAATGATAATTGATAATTTTTATTCAAGTGATCTCCAGCTACCGTCCAATATGTTTAAAACAACATGTCAGAAAATTGTTAAAACAACAATTAGGATCACACACACCCGTACACATGTCCCGACTGATACTGTACATAGGGAAGTGTTTATTGAAGGCACCGCCGGTAATGAGAACTAAATAGATTGTGTGTCTCATGGTTTCTCTTGAAATTATTCTTTAAAAAATAATGATGTAAAATGTGGAAAAAAATATTATTGCTCATTGTTTTTGTTTATTGGTAAATGAAATAATTCAGATAAAATTGATAATAGTAATATCCAAACATCACCAAAACAAAAATATATAAACGTTTTCAAAATGTTTTAAATTTTTGTTTGAAAATGAATCAATCTTTTGATTTTGTAGCATATTTTTTCAAAAGGTTTAAACTAGTATTGTTGAAAGATTTTTTTTCTTGAAATGTTACGGGGAAAAAAAATTAGACCTCTATCAAATGTTCAAATGTTATTTAGTAATAAACCAGCTGAAACGAACTGTTGATATAGTAGTTAGAAATTGGAAATAATGTTGGTCAGGGAGTTTTTAAAATATTTTAAAAGTTCGCGTTTTTCTGGGATACCCCTCGTATATTTATTTTACATTGTATTTATTCTCTCCTGATGTCATGGCCTACTAAAATTCTTATATATCATGCTAAACACGTACTGCATAATCTCATTCATGTTTCAAAGTAATTTATTTCAAGTCCCGAAACGTGTTAACCCAAGTCCCGAAACGTGTTGGCACAAGTCCCGAAACGTGTTGTCAGGTCCCGAAACGTCGGGGTCCCGAAACGTCGTGGTCCTAAAACATCCAGAATTCAAATTTCTGTAACATCATCTGTCAGTAGTATGTCTCGGTTTGAAAATTGATCCTACCCTATCAAGAATTTACTATAGTTAACTATAGTTTACAATAGTTATCTACTGTAAAAACATTAATTCTTTGATTTACTATACAATTTTACTAACGCATACAAGTAATAGTTCAATTAAATATCTTTAAAAAAAATGCAGGTATGTATTTTATAAATATAAAATTATATAATACATATATAAAATACATAAATTATAATAATCTGAATTCCATAAAAAAAATAATTTGATTTACCACAGCAATAAATCTGTTTTACTGTAGTAAAAACTTTGATACTTTAGTTAACTTATAGCCTACTTCCTGGACATTGCAATGTATCTTTGTTTTCAAGGATTTTTCAGAAATTTATGAATCCAGTACAGGTAGGGTAGACCGAACTCATCTTGGTTGACTAGAATTTTAAAAGTATTAAAAACTGAAATGTGAATTTGAAGACTTTCAACTATGTGAACTGTGAGTGAAATTTAAATTCCCAGACAGAGAATTAAAACCAGCTTCTTCTAAAATACAATGATAAAAATGAACCATTTCCAAGCAGGACGGTATTAGTACAAGCTTTGTCAGCTGGAAACATAACATGTTGTTCATCTAGTATTTCTTTAACTCTTTACACGTCTTTGTTAAATGAACCTCCTTTTTTCATATTTCAACTTCATTACGCAGTTCTCTAAAACTTTTTTTTTAAAGTACTCTCTATCGCTGAGTTGTAGACAAACAGATTAAATTAGGTGTGGACTCAATGAAGCCAAGCATATTAACTGTAAAGAGATAAATGGAAGATAATGCTGCATTTAAAATCGATCTACATGTGTTTAAAACAATAAAGTTATGATCCAATATATTTTACAATATATGTGATCTATGAAGTATCTTTCCTCAATAGTAACAATACCCATTTGAATTTGATATATATATATATATATATATATATATATATATATATATATATATATATATATATATATATATATATATATATATATATATATATATATATATATAAAACAAAATTTGAAAAGAAAGTAAATTTACCTGTTGCTAAAGTGAGTCTGACACATGCGTGCAGATAGGGTTCACCTTTTTCTATAAATAGAGTGTGAAAGTCACTTCCATTATTCAACAATTCCAGTATAAAGTGAATAATCCATGTATGACTTGGTGCTTTGTTGATATTGCATAAAACTTTTAATTCGAAGGCCTGTCGAAAGTTTTCGAACCAGTTAGATAAATCTTTGTAAACTCTTCTAGCTTTTGTCCACTCCCCATTCTGAATGAATCTGTAAACGATCTTTATCCATTCAACCTTCTTGATGCCTCTAAGGTTTCGAACGTTGAAAGATTGAATTTCTATCAATTAAAGTAAACTAAACTGATGAGCGGTTTTATACCATGTAGAAGTGTCCTTTATTGTGTGGAGTAATTCTCACATTATAGTAAATTTCATTGACATTAATTATGTATTCTTGTATTATGTATTCTTTAAAGTGTGTACTGTTAATGAAAAAAAAAATAGATAAATAAATAAAAACAAGAGCACGCATGAGTGACTAGTGGCTCATTAATTAAATAAATGACCAAAATAAGATATCTTTTTTTCTAATTAATGCTTCTAGATTAAAGTTAACTTGCCTTCTCAAACAAATACTACTTTGTACTTACTTAGCGACCAAATAAATTAAACCAAGTAAAAGGAAATCTCTGTGAATAATTTAAGTTGAATTAAATGATCAACACTATTTTAAAATACATATGATATCTTCATACCTTTTTTGTTGCAGCTTGTATAGCTCTTGGCGAGTTCATATAGCAAATCTTCGATATTTGCATTTGACAATTCGTTGGATTTTCCATATGCAATACAAAATTTTGTAACTGCTACACTGTATTGCTGCAGACCAGCATAGGCTTTACCAATTCTAAATTGAGCCTGAAGTATATGCAACAAATCATGAAATAGATAGATATACATGAACTTGCTTTATAAAGTTTGATAACAAACAATAAAATTTTGATGATCATACACAGGTGCATTAGTTTTTGTTGCTAATACATATATACAGACCTGAAATGAGTTTTCAATAAATGACACAAAATGCTTGCTCTCTTCTATGACATCTTTGAGCTGGTCAAAATTAAGATAACAATCTGCCATCTTGCAGAAAAGGTCAATGATTTCACTCCCTTTGGCCTTTTTCATGAACTCTTTTGCTTTTCCGTACGACATCAACGCGGACTTAAGTTTTCTGTCTTTGAACATTTTGTCACCTTCGTTCTTAAATGTTCTAAACTCATTTTTTATTAATTCTCTTGTGTATAATCCTGAAGAAGGGCTCTCATCTGTTTCGATTCGTTCCTGGTTTGGGGAGTTTTGAATATTTCTCTTTCTTTCTCCTTTTATAACTTGGTCTTGTCCGACAGTTGAGTTTGTCATCACCAATTCCTCTCCATGATTGTTTCCAGACATTTCGCATATTTCATCCTTGCTTTCTTCATTATTATGCATTGATTTTAATTCTAAAAGTATTCAATACATATGAAGTTTTATAGGTTAAGGAAAAGAAAGATGGAAGACCTTTTCCATGAATCAAAAGTAAGAACAAATTACAATAAGATAATACCATTTTAATCAGAAGCAAAAAATTGCAATTAAAACTATAGAAATACCATTAGATTTCCTTTCCAGAATTTCAGATACTCTAGGATCTTTAGTGTGATCAATGTATTCTACAGCAATTTTTCCCTCTTTATCATGTAGATCAGGTGAAACACCCAGTTGCAGTAGCATTTCCACAACTTCGGGTAAATTGTCAAGTTGAGGTGTTCTGGGCATTTTCACTATTGAATGAAGCGGTGAATTCTTTAGTTCATCATAAATATTCACCTTCTTTGAAATCTCATTCATGTACCTCAATAGTGCAGCATTGCCTACAATTTGTAAATAAAGAAGACAAATAAATAGGGATTTGTACTTTCAATTAGAAGCTACTTAGTACATACATTGATTTAAAATTGTCAATGCCAAATTCATTCTGATCCTTATATGGAATTTCTTTTGTTTTTCCTTATAATTTCTATTTATCTGTCACGAAACCAAATCGTTGTTCTAGTAATATCGTAACACTACAAGAAACTAGAGTAACCTTCCATCATTTCCAAACTCAAATAAACCACAAAAAATTTTGTTGCACTTTTCCACTTTTATTATTGTACTTGTAATTCATTATACATTACTTAAAAATAATAAAAAAGGGATCAATTATATGCCTATGAAAAATAAAACCAAATGAAAGTTAATGTAAATAATTGTACCATTTAATGTAAATTGTTTGAATAAAAATGAATATGTTCAATATCTAACAATTTTTGATGTACATGTAACTGATTACATAGTATATGCAAAGATACTTCTTGTGGTCCAAAACCAGAAATATACACAAAGTACAACTGAGAAAAAAGCATAGGTGGGGGGAAAGGGAGGGATAAAGGCGGCTTAAAATAAGAAAAAGTTTATCAAATGTTCATGTACATTTCCTAATGGAAACTGAAAAGTGACAATATAAAAAAAAATCCAAGACCACCTTTTTTTCCGCGCACGATTTACACTGGAGATCAAAACAAACAGTACTAATTTCAATTAATCACAAGCACAGCGGAGGACGATGCAGGCGCAAAAACTCCTACACTAAATTTAAAATCAATGCATTCTCATTTCGATAAAAAATAAGTAAAGCTGCTTTCAATCATTGAAATTGCATTCAACGAAACTAGTTTTTTGCCAAAAACAACAGAACAGTTTTAAAAATGACTACTAGATCCAAATTTAATATCAAAATCATCCGGAGCCCAGTCAAACCAACATTTTATGTAATACACATTATAGGTAAAAATGACCAAAATGAGTACATATTACACAATTACTACAATCATAATACACCGAATGGGCTTCCTATTACTAGATCATAAAATCTTTCTACTGAAAATTCACTTTCAATCCAAAGCGCTTTCGCCTCTTGGCTTTACAGTTGATTTTGACCAGACACCGTAGCCTTCTACTAGGGCATTCGCTTCGTGATCGGGAGTCTCGGGTTTGATTATCATTCAAGCGTCAAACATTCCTTCAGCAAGCGCACGGCACTAGAAGTGAAAATCTCTTAGATGAGGTATTAAGAACTGAGATCCCGTGTCGGGGTTGACGTTGACATGATAAAGAACTCTCACTGTCAATGGCCCTGAGTGCCGAGTATAGCTCTAAATTTGAAACCCTTCACCGGCAAACAGTGTCTCTGTACGAGTGAAAAATTCTCGAATGGGTCGCTAAGCAACATACAATCAATCATTTCGTTGATTTTGACTATTGAAATTCCACTGAAGAACCAAGAGAAAAAGTTACAAATTCATTGAAGTAGAATAAATCTATTAATACCATCAATTTAAATATAAAAGTTTCGCAGAATATTCTGTTTAATTCTTTACTTTAATTAAATCGTAAACCTAAAACACACAGATTTTACATGGTTATTTTTGATATGGGTGAAGAAAACGAACAGTGGACGATTTAAAATAACCTGCGAGGAATACAAATCTATACACAGGGCATGATACGTGGACACATGAAAATTCTGAAAGTGGGTCCAGATACCCCTGCCAACCGGTTACGCTCACCGTGCACCGACCAGGTATACAAAACAATTCGTAGCCATATTCAGCATAAAAACGCATTACAATTGGTATGATACATGTATAAAATGAAAACAAAAAATGCGTGTTAATTGAACAAACCTGTAAGGATTGAAAATCTTGCTGCTGCATGTAAAGGCGTGTCGCCTTCCCACTCTTTGAACCTTATTAAGTTGTTGCTTCCCTCTGGTGTGGTGGTGATATGTACAATAAGAGGAACAATCCAAGAATTAACAGCCTCTAAATTGTGTTGTCTAATTATGAATGTAAATAGATTGTTGTACCTAATCGTGCTGAAGTCAGTGTCCCTGGCAACACCATCTGCTCCTAACATGTCTAAATTAATCAATAATATTAAAATGTACATATTAATATAATATGCATAATTATAAAATTGAAAAAGAATTTCAATAAAGAAATGACAAATTAAAAATACCATCATTGTTTTGTTCTATTCCCATAACAAGTTGTTTTATGCATAACCATTCTGCCTCCATGCTGAGTCTTTGTAACACAGAAGGCCATAGATCAACGGGAACGTCTGAGAAGGTAGGATACTTTTCTTTCTTTTCTAAATCTGGTAGTTGAATAACATTATAAAGATATGATCAATTATTTAAAGGGACCACTATTTCGATATAATACCAGATTAAATTATCTAAAACAGACAAAAATCAAGTTTTATAGAAAACTTAATGAAAATCAAAGATTTAACATTCGTATTCTTACCAGAAAGGTATTGGAATGATTTAGCACATTCAATGACGAGTACTCGTTTGTCTTTCTGGGCAACTTCGGGTATATTCAGTCCTAAAACAGCAGCAGAAAAGGCTTCATAGTTCTGTCCATTTCTTCGAAGCAACTGAGTTTTCCTCCAATGACCCTATAAAATATATTTAATTATTACATCTGTATATTCCATTGAGAAAAGGTTGCAAATTAATACAGTGTACATATATTCAAATAAACCATACGTAATACTAAGATATTTACATTATGGAAGAGTTATACTTCTTAGTGCGCTCTTTTGTGAAAAAGTCGGAAAGTGTACAAATCTCGCGGGATTTCAGGGACAAACGTAACGTAAACATGTAAACAATATGTTGAATGTCGATGAACAAATCCTAAGAAAACGCAAATGAAATATTTTATTGTTGTGGACTTTATATACATCAAGAGTAGGAATGACAACGATATCAATTTATATCTATTGTTGTTCGTATGTATCTATTTATCGTATGGTACATCTAAATACAATACACGTGCCTCGGAAATGTCGTATTTTTTTATTAATGGATGATAAATTTAGGGTTCTCGCTCTCTTACATATGTCTTTTAGTTCTTCTATTCTTTAATTGGAATGACAAATACATTTAACATTAAAAATTGGATTGAGATTGGCATGTTTTGTATTATCTGCAACGCCATGCTGTCCCTGTCAGACGACCAAACGCGCCTCTAATTTTGAAGAGTTCACTAATGGAAATATAACGTATTGTCACAAGAGAATGTAATTCAAATAATATTTAAAACATATGAAGAATTACCATTCCAGATTTAAATTCACATAAATTCAATTACTTTACTGACATGTATATAGTTTACTCACTTTTTGGATATGATAGGTCAATAAACAAGAGGCCCAAGGGCCTTAACGGTCACCTGAGTACAACAATTTAGAGGATCCATAAACTGATAAATGAAGCTTTGTTGCCCAATAGCAAGGAAAACAGTACGATTAAGATCAACAAAATAATTGGTCTAGTATCTTTCTATCTGTCCCCCATTTATCACTATTACGATGCAGACTTTTAACAAAATGTCTGTATTATTACCTCTCACATTGGCCTCACTTGGCCTTTGAAGAACATTTAAAAGGATAAGTTATTTTTGTTTCATTTTTATTCATCTATTATTTCCAAGTCTACCTGATTCTTAAAACTATGAAAGTATTTTTTGTATTATACAATAAATGTTCTTGCATAATTCACTTATTCTATTAACTTTTTAAATACAATATCTACAGTGATTAATTATCAAAGGTGAATGGCAAAGGGGAATAACTTCACTCAGTAGAATACAAATTAATAGAGCCCTGGCCAGAACCAGAACACTTGACTGGTCCAGATGTTCTAAATTCTGGTAAAAATACCTTACTTATTAAAACTTTTACTCTCTTTGCTTTCAGTATGGCCAGGAGCAGAGGAGATTTTCAAAGAAATAATGCATTTTCACTATTTAACACAGCCCTACCCTAACACCAGAACCCATGACCTAGGGTCATGAAAATTTACAAATTTGGAAGAGGTACCCTCATCATCATAACTATGCAATTAGTTGAAGATTTTCAAAGAATTCACACATTTTCACTAAATAATCAAATAAAGCCCCCCCCCCCCCCCCCTCAGAGAAACAACAGAACCCCTGGGACCACAAGTTTTATAAATTTTGTAAAAGCATCCTTGCTCATCATAACTATACATTTGTTTCTTTGCTTTATAACCAGGAGTAGAAAAATATATTTTGAAAGAAATTATGAATTTTCACTATATAATCAATAGAGCCCCCCCCCCCTTCTTTCACTAGAACCCCTGACCCAGGGGCCATGAAATTCACAATTTTGAAAGAGGCAGCCATGCTCATCATAACTATGTACTTAGTTAGTTTATTACATACCCAGCAGCAGAGAAGACGATTTTCAAAGATTTTCACTACATAATCAATAGAGCCCCCCCCCCCAACCCTGGGGCCATGGAATTCACAATTTTGGTAGAGGCACTCTTACTCATCATAACTATGTACTTAGTTAGTTTATTTCATACCCAGGAGCAGAAAAGAAGATTTTCAAAGATTTAATGCATTTTCACTATATAATCATTAAAGCCCCGCCCTAACACCAGAACCCTGGACCCAGGGACCATGAAGTTCACAATTTTGGAAGAGGCAGTCTTGCTCATCATAACTATGTACTTACTTAGTTTATTTAATTCCCAGGAGCAGAGAAGAAGATTTTCAAAGAAATAATGCACTTTCACTATATGATGTATATAGCCCCACTCTAGCACCACAACCCCTGACCCTGGGGCCATGAATTTCACAATTTTGGTAGAGGACTCAATCCTTATTACAAAGATTTTTGGTGCCGGCTTTTCATCTTTCCACCTATTGTCGATCCTTTTTTGTCTTATTTGATATGGTTTGGAAACAACAGAATCAAAACAATAAAGAAACATAGATTTTGCAATATTTCACTCAATTGTTCTCAAGAGAATGATATGATTGCTCTTGATATGAACAAATCTGGATTTAATAATATTTTTCTATACCATTTTCAGTGTATTTATAAAAAAAATGAATGAGTTGTTCTGATGAAAAAATTATAATGTATTTGCCCGAAGGATGCTTAAACAGGAAATCACATGATGGCGCAAAACAAATATTGTAAAGTAATTATACGAAGAATGAGTATAGCTTTAGAAGTATATGCTACCTTTATCCATGTATTGTCCATGTTAATAGCCGTCTCGGCGTCTGATAATGCCTCTTGTAGACGGTTTAGTTCCGTATAAACTGTACATCTATTGGTGAGAAGGACAGCACTGTCTCTTTGCAAGTTGTCACATCGTCTTGACAAGTTTATACCTCTGCTATAATATATGAGAGCCTGTTCATATTGTTTCTCCTCCTTTTCAGTATTTCCTTTTTCTTTGAGTTGAAGAACATGGTTTCGAACAGCCTCTGATTAAAAAGAGAAATTGTGTTTTATATCATCTGTTCGGACTCTGAAAATTGAGAAAAAGAGAGAGAGAGAAATTGTCGTTTTAAATGTACATGTATAATTATGAAAAGTTTGAAGGAATTTTTTTTAAACATCTATGTTCTATAATAAACCCAATGGAAGCTTTTTTGCAATTGAATTTTTTTCCTTTGAGCTTCAAAATACAATATTACAAACCAGTATCTCTAAACATTCTTGATAAGAACTCGAAGCATTTGTCAGTCGGGTCACAATAGTCAATGGGAAGTTTCTCAGATTCGTCAAAAATAAAAGCGCTGCAACCAGATTGAATGCAAATCGATAGTAAAGTATTCCTTTCCTCGCTACAAGGTCTGAACCGAACGATGACGTGAAGAGCTGAGTTGCCATTACTATCTACTGCATCCTTTTTCTCTTGGGTGTCCAAATATTTCCTGAAGAGCAATTTAATCAGCTCGTCATTCCCTGTTAAAAAGTTAAAATTAGTTATATGAAGTATTTCTATTTTTCTACTGTTTAGAATGTTTTGTAGAAATGTTTTGTATAAGAGTAAATAACTGCTGGAGTTGATCAAAATTATATTACCGTTAAATATAATAGTTTTTTCATATATATAATAAATGTACACATGTACATGAACATATACCAGTTTCCAATGTTTTAATCAGCACCACGTGAAGAACAGGAGATTTCCACTTTGCTTCGATATCTTGGTAAGATGCACCATTTTTTAAAAGCGCTGCAGCAAGTTGCATCCCAAATCTTTTTAAATCAGTAACGGAGAGATTTTTTAAAAGAGAGCCTACAGAAATTTTCTCTGCAGAAACGTTTGGAATTGAAAAATCCAGGGAATTTTTTGGGCCTCTGTGTTCTCCGGTGATAAGAAGGCTAATGCCTTCCCACTGTTGACTGCTAGCCAACCGTTGTAAAAGTTTCTCTTGACCATCGACGTTGAGGGACTCGAGGCTAAGTTCTTCATAGTTAGCCAAAAGGGAGTCACAATCACCTGCATAAAAAGACTTTTCATGTCTTTTTAACTGACAAGAGAAAATATTCTCAGTGATAGCTACATAAATTTAAAATTATTTTAATATTTATAAATTATCTAGTTTAAATAATACATTTTTAAATAACACAGAGGATGTTGCAGACCTAGCGATTATGCCCTATACCCACGACGAATGAAGAGTTATCTATAACTATATAGGTAATATAGATCCAGCTACATAGATGACTTTGTTTGTACGGTAGCTGTGTATGTCTAGTTTGTTATAGAAAAACACTCAACATTTTACGTTTGTTTCCTGCATATAGTATTTTTTTTACATAGAAATCGATTGGCGACCTGTTGATGGAGATTTTTAAATGTACATGTACGTGTCACTGTCGCCATATAATATGAGATAGCTTAGAAAGATAAAAAGCAACCAAAGCCAATGCACCTCGCAAATCTTTTTTGAAAGATGTACTGCAGGCAAGTTGTGATAATATTTTGCAATTTAAAAAATCTGACCCATAATCACGCTGTTGATGTTATATCTGACATTCCGTTGCGCCATTTTAACTTAGTTTTTAAAGAATGTTGGCCGCTACCTCTCAACAGAACAAAAATGAACTGAAATAAGTATGCAGAAAAGCAATTAACTAAAACAATTACTATTTCTCATGGCATCAGCATTAAACTAAATAATAGCATTGTGTCTAATTAGTTTTAAATCATAGTATCAAGGAAAACAATTGAAATTTTACTCATGAAAAGTTATTTATAACTCCCTCCCTCCGTCTCTCTCTCTCTCTCTCTCTCTCTCTCTCTCTCTCTTAATAGAAATAGAAATAATGGGAAATTTAAAATTGATACAAATAGTTTATGAAAGTTATTTCATTTGCACCTGACTTCCACTCAACTGAACATAACATTAAGTCAAACAATCTTAGGTGAGGGGTGGGTGTAGGGGGTGGAATGTTGCTGGTGTCTGGCCCCTCTCCCCACCTTTTTTTTTTTTTTTTTTTTTTTTTTTGAGAAAGTAATCTGTTTATTTAAATTATGGGATAAAAATGTTCAGTGAAAGCTCCCTCCCCCGCTTATGAATCTTAACACCCTACCTATTACAATTTTGTTTGAGAATTCTCCTTCAGTTACTTCAGTAACTGTATACAAGTAAGATGAATTCTTAAGAAGTTTGTATCATTTAA
This sequence comes from Saccostrea echinata, assembly GCF_033153115.1. Taxonomy (NCBI): domain Eukaryota; kingdom Metazoa; phylum Mollusca; class Bivalvia; order Ostreida; family Ostreidae; genus Saccostrea; species Saccostrea echinata. The sequence continues at coordinate 640,174 of NW_026889760.1, read as the reverse complement.
TCTTTAAAACATATAATAAAACAATTATTGTTGTTTTTTCAGTCGATACGATGATTTAGCCACCTTCAAAGTACAATATTCACCTCAGTTCGGTGAATATTGTACTCCTCAAGTATTTAATTCATCCTATTCATCGTAATGACCTCAAAACAAGCAATAATTATATATCTTCAGGGTCATTTTATGCATAAAGCGAATTCAAACTAGCTGCTCTTCGTCTATATTATGATGTTTGTTTTCAAATATACCATACCAAAATATTGTGTAACATATAGGAACAACCTTTATTGCCACCTATTAAAGCTATCGTTTAAAGGAGGGCATTTGATCTGGTTTGAGTTCTGTATATCTGCCTGGGTAGCTCAACTGGTAGAGCACTTGACTAGTGATGCAAGAGTTCTAGGTTTAATATCCCAGTCCAGACATACATTTTCTCCTTTAAAGTTACACATGTTTCCGTGCAAGAATATGTATATAATACGCAAGTTTTGAGATTACCTCCCTTGGTACGCTCTTTCGTTACGGAGGGGAGTTTTGTTTCCGCGTTAACGGGCAGGTGGGACAGTTATTTACATTGGATACGTATACGTTAAATCATCAATAATAAGCCGGTCTACAATTAACTGATTAATTGTCGGGATGCACTCTTCACCTCGAAAATTGCCGAATTAAAGTAAAGGCGTCATTTCTTTTCTACCAAAAAATCGGAACAAAAGAAAATATCATACAGGATAAGACTTATCAGAGGAGGGAAGAGATATAGATATGGATCTCTAATAAATACACAAGCATCTGATCATTGCACATCGGCATTCTGAATGACACACCAATTCTTTCCCTTATAATAATTTCAAAGAGCCCACTAACTTTTTAGAAAAGATATGTACAACCAAGGAAACGTCTTTTTCACAAAAACTATGACGGTCCTTTTGTTTTCAAGTATTCTAATTGAAAGTAGGTTTATATGTATAGCAGTCTTAGCAGAGCTCAATAAAATCATCGAAATCTTGATGCTTGATGAAAACTCACTCTTGATATTATCATCTTTCTATAACATTAAATTACTTTTAAAAGCCCTAGACATTCTTCTTTTATTTATTCATGTATGGATATCCCACTTCCATGCTGATATGGATACTTTTTGCGCCTCTATCGTTGGAGAGTTACAATCTCGAAACTCGCGTATTCCAGGTGACGAATAATACATGAAACTCACATATACTATATTTCTCTCTGCTCATTTAACATACCTTGATTTCTGTGAAGCTCGGTGATTGTAATGATGATTTCCTGTAGGAAAGTTATTCTGATGTCTTGGTCAGGTTGGGGTAGCGTCATGTGGTAGCCTTGTACTAAGGTATTCAGAGCTTCATAAAAATTGTTTAAACCTTTGTAGGCAGTGGCAGCCCGCCAGTATCCCTTAAATATAAATAGTAGTCTAAATTAAATATTTGAGGTAAGAACATTTGGGCTTCAATCTCATATTTTGAAGAAAATATCCTTTTCCTTGAAGAATCACCGACAAAAATTCATTAAGAATGGATTTTATTTGTTTCTCGGTAACCTTAAAGGAGATACAAACGAAAATTGAATTACCAGAACATTGTATTATATTTTCATAACACCTTTATGTCAATCTAAATTAAAGTGTGTCAACTTAACTTCGTTTTAAAGAAATCACCTTAGCCCAAAAAGGTGTCATTCCAATACATTGTTGAGCATCCGTCAAAGCCAATTCAAATTTTCCCATTTTACTTAAAACAAACGAACGACTGCTGAGAATTTTTGGCTGTTCTTCCTGAACATTCAGAAAACGGGCGAAAACATTGCAATGTGCCACAGCTCCATTGTAATTTGCGAAAGCGTTAGCGAAGTCCCCATGTCTCAGATATTCTTTTGCAGTATCTTTGTATCGTCGAAGTTGAAACAAAGCCCAATGCGCTACTAAATAAGTTGAATTGAAAAAAAAAAAAAAGAAAAATCATCTCTTGCAGTTGAAAAATGATCAGAGTAGGGCTGTTTCATCGTCTTTGATTTATGCATTTTATGATCTTTTAACATGTGAACATTATTTACAATTATTATGTTTGTTTGGCCGGTCCAATTACGAATTATTTAAGAATGAGAAAGGAAATCAACTATACCTCCACTAAAATCCATTCATTTGAGATATTTCCAAATATTTAAAGTTCAAATTATATATATATATCTATATATATATATATATATATATATATATATATATATATATATATATATATATATATATATATATATATATATATATATATATATATATATTGCAAGCTCTTAAAACTATGTTAAATCCTCAACTAAGTAAACAGAAGCGTAAGTTAGTTTAAAAAAAGTTAAAAAAAAATATTGCATGAAATTGACTTACTTTGATCTTCACTAGAAAAAGCTCCAAATGGGTTCATGATCATGAATGATGGATTTTGTCTGAGTAAGTCTGTCACATATTCTGAAAGAGTGTAATGATAAAGAGTTATTATCGGCCGCAGCAGTGGACGGTGTTAGAAAGTGCATATAGGGAAAAGAGGGTTTTTTTTTTTTGATCGGCTTTGGTCGATCATAGTTTATTCCATATGAGGCATCCGGCAGATTCAACTAACTAACCGCGCAAACATTACGCCCTACGATACCCTGTTTACTACATGTATACACAGAGCTTCATGTAAATTTTTCATGTTAAGTACTAACAGTCAAGCATTAATTTGAGACATAAACCTTGAGATGCAAACGTTTATTCAGTTACATGGCGAATAATAAATTTACAATTTTCTTTACATGAGTATGAAATTAATTCGAAAGTTAACTTCTCTTAAGGATGAAGCTTATTCGTTCATTGTTGTTTCGGAAAGTCTCAAAATATCCAAGTCAAACTGAATTAAGAAAGCACGATTTATTCTAATTTCTATTCTGTCTTTTTATATAATTGTGGACTTTCAGCATATTAGCAGAGAAATTTTAAATCATACCAATTTCAGTTTAGATGTATTTTGAATTTTACCGTCATGACTTTTTTAAAAAAAAAAAAAAAAAAAAAAAAAAAAGTGCTCAACACGTCATATGTAACTATTATGATAACATAACATACTATCTCTAACTATAGAACGTATCGAGTAATTTTGCACACGGCTCATATTTTAGCGGGGAAAAGGCATTCAACAAATTATGTACAAGGTCATTTAAAGTTTTTTCTCAGACCTAACTGTGCTAGGAAATTACTGAACATAATTACTAATCCTGTTAAAAAGAAAAGAACCGTTTCAAAAATTCACTAGGTGTAGAACTGAGCAGAATACATGCATGAGTGCTAATTTTTTTCCCTTGCAATTTTAATTAAGAACTCTGTAAAAAGTTTGACAGTTACTTTATCTGTAGAATTATTTTCTTTACAAAGGTTTAGCCTATTTGATTTCATGTCTTTTATCCCATTTCATTTGTATGTTACTTGCCGCCAGGAGGCGGTCGGTTAATTGAAGTTGTAGTGTGTTTGCATGTGCGGAGTTAAAAAAAATATGAAAAAAATTAAAAAGAATATAAAAGTCTAGAGTGCCGATGTCTTTAACAAAAACGCAAAATAATTATAAGATTAAAGTATAATAAATAATGGGATAAATGTTTTACATGTGATATCTTATCGGATCCTCTTTAACCAAGTTTGAAGTGCGGAGCACGGGTTAGGCATTATCTAAAGCCAGGACCGGTTTATATACAATCGATATATATAATGAAAAATAAATAATGAAAAGATTTTTGTCTCTGCAAACGAGAATAAAACGCTTTATTCTCGGTTGCAGAGACAAAAATCTCATTATATTCTGTCTTTTAAGAAATTAAAATTTTAACATATTTTAAAACTTCTCCATAGGAAATGTCTATAAATTATATACATGCGTATATACGTCATTTTATGACAAAAAATTAATCCCGTTAAATATGAGGAAGTTTATATCATTTATAATATACAATGTAGTCCAAGCATTTTCTCGACACATCTTAACACCAAAACATAGAAACTGACAGAGAAGAAAGGCGTTGTGGCCAATGGGCCACTGTTTTATGTCACCGGGACATATCAAAATCCACGCATTTCAGATTGTTGCCATTTCTCATAAAAGAAACAATTTGTTTGCGGTGTAGGTTTTAACGCTTGCATCAATATATTTCTTGTATATGTTTGTATCTTTTAAGATGTAATGTACGTCTTTGTATATTATTTGTTTACATGTACATTCCATTGTTACGTGAATCGTCACGTGAAACATATCTATTTCATTTTAAAGAAATACATGCTATATAAACGTCGCAGTCGATTTTTATTTGAAACAAAATGTTGGATTTTGACTACGATTATGAATATGTCATTACAGAGTAGATGGTAAATACTTGTTGCTTTAAGAGATCTAGATAAGTACCTATATTTACATTTGCAATTATTTTTCTTAGATGAAACTATTGAAGAGAAAATATGTTCAATTCTGTATTAACTTACTAGGGGGTCAGAGGTCATAACGTGACCGAATCAAACGGCGGGATGATATTTTGCCCACGTAGGCCTATTTCCGTCACAGTCAAACTGCTTTCGAAAGCACAGGTGCTCGAGGACAGGACCCCCCCCCCCCCCCGATATAGACCCCGGGCCTGTTCGACTTTTTTGTCATGTATTATATATGGATGACTCATTTATGATGTAATCTCTATATAATCAATTCGGAAAATTGACTTGAACAAACATTTTATAAAAATTACTACCCTACCCTATATATATAAATTAAGAAGGTTGCCAACTTCGTCTGCAAACCGAGAGGGACTGACAAGGATTTTTTGTTGAATTGTCTCATACATCTAACATAGCCCTAAAATCAACAACTCATGTGGTAGGTTAAATATTCTTTTCATTAACCACCAACTCTCATAAAGGTTTAGGCACTTCAACAGTCGTTTCGGCCAATTTTCCACAAGGATGTTAGCGTTTTTAAACTGATCAAAGCTTATTCAACGAAAGTGATGAGGATACGACTTTCTACCCAAATGCACAGTTCTGCAGAAAGTCTGAAACACTCTTTTGAAATAAGCATTTGAAGAAATTTGGTTGAGATACACTTTAAAAAATATATTTCAAATATATTGGAAGCATAGAGTTCTAAACCACTAATGTAAATGAAATGTTTCTAATTATTTTTCAACCACCTGATTTGCAGGTTTCGTTTTGAGAGTTATGCCCCTTTTAAAAATGCAATTTATTTAAATACCTTCTTTTCTCTAGATATTTCGCATAAAATCTAGAAAATGTTAGAAAAAATATTTATTACATTTTCAACAGTGAAATACTGTGATTTATTTATTGAATAAAAGTGATATTCTCTCACAGTGTGAAAGGATACCAAAAATGATATTCTCTCACAGTGTGAAAGGATATCAAAGTAAGTAAAAAATAATTTCTGGCCTGTCATAAGATAGAGATAGTAACTAAGCATCTTGATAGAGCTAAAACTGCAAATTTCTTCCTAAATATGTTGCTAAAATCCATGCTATGTAATGTTTTCAATCTGACACACAACTTCTAAGCTATGACGTCTCAACCGCTCAACTATGACGTCAAGCCTATGACACTGTGTTTAGAAAAGACAGAGGCAAAGGGAAAATCAAAGAAAATGTAATAAACAGAAAATTCAATGTTTTGTAGATAAATATGGAATTTATTTCACTCGTGAGACAGGATTTTTTGATATTTTCACTCGTGCTTCGCACTCGTGAAAATATCAAAAAATCCTGTCCCACTCGTGAAATAAATTCCATATTCATCTACAAAACATTGAATATCCTCTATTTATTTGAGTAAAAATTCGTACAAAAAATCAAGAATGTGTCCAGTGTTTATACCTTGCACTCATATTTGGTTATATGGAGGAAATGGGTAATAGTCCTCTCCTCATTACTTCCGTTGAATAAGCTTTGACGAAGTTGGCAACCTTGTTGATTTATATAGAGTGGGGTAGATTTTATAAAATGTTTGTTTTAGGTAATTTTTCGAATTGTTGGTATAGATTATATCACAAATATGTCAATGAAAGATAATTTATGAGAGAAAAGTCGAAAAGGCCCAGGGGTCCTATATTCGGGGGGGGGGGGGGGGGGTCCCGTCCTCAAGCACCTGTGTTCGAAAGTTCTAACTCGATATTCGGATAGCGATGAAAAAGTTAAAATAATTGAAATAATGAATGTTTTTCATTCAACGGATGTTCATTAGATCTTCCTTCGGTGTGATGAGTGTTTTGAATAATATAATTAGCCTAAAATCGCGCTTACTTTTTTTAACCCGAAATTCCTTTGAAGGTATGTACATATAACTGAAACAGACGATACCACCGCTTTTGACTTAACATATATACAGAACTCTTAAAATAGTAAGATTATTGTTATTAGCGATCATTATTCTTTCATTATAAACAGAGATTTCCTGAACTGGACTGCTGAACATCCATATAATTATTCAAATGTTGGAGCTAGGTCACAACATACCCGGTAGCAATACGGCGGGCCGTTCGTGTAATAAATACAGTTCTACTCGAAATATTCGTCTCAAATGTAAATATAAGTAATAAAAACACTGTTAAATAATCTACTGAGAAGCCCTTCGGGCTTCACAGGCTTTGATCACGTGACCAACCAAGTTCATTTTCCAGTGAACTTTTTAACATTGTTGTTTATTTCTTAATTAAGTGTTAGGCGTTTGCAATTCATGTCAAAAAAATATATGTATACATAACGACTTCCCTCGTTTTCTTGACCCCAATTTAGTTTATCAATCTAAAAATAGCGTCAGATGCATTAAAGCCACAAATAATAATAATAATAATAATAGCCTTGTTTCCTGCTACCAGCCTGAAATAATTTACTGAGTATTTAGGATAGGTACATGTAGGTAGGAAAACTTTTTTTTTCAACGGCATTTTTTTTTTTTTTTTTTTTTTTGGATATAAACTAATACATGTACAAGATCAAAATAAACATGTCACAGGTCAATATTGTCTTTTAAAATAAAATTTCACGTCCTTTGATGCACAACTCAAGTGGTATGTTATGAAAGTCCATATTTAAAACATAGAATTTCATGAAATGCTTGTTTTGCGTTAACATGGAAACAGATTACAGTGAAAGAACGATGAAATTCCGGAAATTCACGATTTTTTTTCTTCCAAAACTAAAAAAAACTTAAGGATCGGGCACAAAAAAAATACGGTCAGTCGGGTAGCAGGAAATAAGACTATTTTTTTTTGGGGGGGGGGGGGGGGCAAATCTAAATGGAAGGCATTACTTTCCTAGCAAGAAAAAAATAAATAATAATTTAATTTGACTTCTTAGTAGCGCTCTCATTTTTAATTGTGCAATTTACCGTATTTTCGTAACTTTAATTGGTAAACAAAATAAATAAATTTCCATCTCTATTTTCAACTGACGCATGTTATAGCGTGTATATCTTTAATACCAGTGATTTTACCTTTATAATAATGCTTTAATTTGTATTTTTATTCACTGAAATTTATGCGAGTTATCAAATACAAAGAAACTAAATCATAAATATTATAATCAGGATTATTTGATTTTATATCAAATAGTCCGTATTAATTTTGGGACACCCTGTATTGTTAGCTTAAACTACGTACGACTTATTTTGTATTCGATATCCGGATACCCCTGCTGAAGACCCCAGAAATTTTTGATTTAGCAAGCAGTAACAACTTGATTACATGCCTCCTGTAAAAACAAAGGAAAAGAAGAGAAAAGCGCCGATGGGTTCGCCAGCCAGGACGAGGGGGGGGGTAAAACTCGCCGCACCCGAAGCCCTGCAGAGGCATTGCCACAGTCCCCTGAGGAGGTGACACTCTGTTCCTTTCGTCGACGTGGATTTGTTACAACCGAACCCCCTTGTGGGTCACACATTGAACATACTGTAGGTTTACCACCTCAGCAAACATGTTCTTCTGATGGTATAGCATCCCATGTTCCACACAAGTTAAAATAAAAAATATGGGAGGGTCAATTTATCGATCTGTCGCTTCTTAAATCAGCCACAGAATTGGACGATTTTGTTCCCCATGGGGAAGTTCAATTAAGAAATGGTCGTCTATGCGTAGTAAAGCGGAAACAGAATTCACAGTTAAGCAGTGAAAAGTGGACATCAGCATTCATGATATACATGAGCATCATGTTTGAACAAAGCGTGGCTAAAGCTCAAGAAATGCTCAAATATATGCAAGACATTTGTCTTGCTGCCAGTCGTTCGTATAACTGGTATAAGTATGATGAACAATTTCACCTGCACAGGACATTCAACACAACAATGTCTTAGGGAGAAATCCACAGTGAATTCTGGCTTATGTATGTCAACAAACAATCAAATCATAACTAGTATTAATTGTAACGGGAACCGTTACAGATGTTCCCCAAACGCTCCCCCACTTCCCTATAGGTACCATTCCTTACAAGCTTCATTAAATTAGGCAATTCTTTTTTTTAAATACTTCTACACTTTATTTTCAGAAGTATTTTATCGAAAAACAACGCCAGTATTGTTCTTTGAGTATTAGCCAATCAGATTTCAGCGCACGTGCATGCTCATGTTTTCTAGATATTTCACATATTTTCCTCGTAAAGAGACTCACAAAAAATACGTAAGTGTGAAATCTCAAAACTTTTCATTGAAAAATGTAAGAGACACAGCCATAAAGTATTAGCCGTCCAGAACCCAGCACACGTACATGCATGTTCTTGCATTCAATTTTGATAGAAGCATAATGTAGGAACCTGAGATACCTATCTATATTCTAAATGTCATTCCGTTTTGTTAAAAACTAAGAAAGTTATTGCTATCTAGATTTTAAGCCAATCAGATTGTAGCACACTTGCATGCGCGTGTCTTCACGTTATCTCAAATATATCATATTGTAGAACCTCTTCATGTATGAAAATGTTTTAGATTTCAAAGTGTTTCGTCAAAAAACAAGAGATATTGAGATTTTTGTTTCAGCCAATCAGAGCGAAGTCCACGTGCATGCGCGCGTTCATGCTTATTTAATAATATCATCTTGTGAATACTACTAAGATATGTTTATATTCTGAGTTTAAAAGCATTTAATCAGAAAAAAAGGACGCTAGAGCTTTCTCAATTATATCAGTCGTTTCACACATCGCATGCGTACACACCTGCATGCATGTGCGCGAAAAATAACCTTCGTTCCGCACATCTACACAACATGCCAGTTAACCCTAAAAAGGTTTCATCTCAATCGGATGAGTAGTTTCCGAGAACACTCGCGGAACGGAGAGAAAATTTAGAAAAAAGAAAGTAAAAACAATATGTTTCCAAACTTCGTGATTTCAAGAACAAATCACAAGGTTTGCCCCCTAAAACAACACAATCTAATTAAAATTAGATGCTCCGAATCCGTTACCGCTTCTCAAACATCTAACAACATCCCATCACGTCAGAGAGACCTTTCGATTATGAATAAACATAAAAATTTTGGCCAATCAGATTCAAGCTTCTGTATACCATTCTAGAATTAATTCCGCGGCCACATCTTAACATTTTGATACTCATTAGACTGTTTTACGTTGAATTAAAGTCATTTTGGTATAAATTGAAGGTAAAGTCCGCCAATCTGTCATTCTTACCTGAATAACGTAAACGAAAATGAACAAACTACACAGTACACGTCGGATCCCGCACGTCACATTCATATATAGAACGGTCTTTACCATGCATATTTTGTTTACTACGAAACCCCTTGGGCGTTTAGCTTCGACAGTAAAAAAGGAAACGCATCCGAACTATAAGCCAAGATTTCGGAGACGGCGATTTCACAGGGTAATCGAAAGGTCGCTCTAACGTGACCCCGAATGGGATGTTGTAAGATGTGTGAGAAGCGGTAGCGGATTCGGAACATCTAATTTTAATTAGATTAAAAACAACACAAACACCAGAGGTAGACCAGTGCCCCACACCACTACCGCATCACATCTGGGACATTTAGAGCAGGAAGCATCAAGACTTTGTATAAATACTCACCATGCTCATAACACTGCATTAACAAAGTTAAAAAAAAAAAAAACACGGTTCACTACGGTTTGACACAAACATGGCCAGTTCCAGTTCATAAGCTGTTACAATTCATGCTTATTTTTCAGTCAGCGGATTCACATACAGGACTTTATTTTTATACATGTTCACGCACATACACACACACCCCACCCCTCTCCCGGTGTGTCCCTTACATGTGTAGTTACATGTAAACTGGCGCACTGGTCGGCTCCCCAGTTTCCCCACAAAAATGTTCGTGCTGCCAACATCCATTCATCAGTTAATATCAATGCTATAAATGTTATAAAATATAGCTTGTTTTCAGTTATCTCTTAGAATTAGTATTGAAAGCAGTATCATGGGGGAGATTTGGTGGTTTTGATGAATTCAATAATTACCGTAAATCTGGAAATTATTGCTGTAGATATATTTTTAGCAAATTTGCGCGTGCATTGCATTCGCAAAAATATTTTTCTTAAAAATAAATCAACAACAAAAAAATGAAAACAAAGAGAATGCTATTTTTTAACAACATGATATGTGTTCGTAAGCAGTGGTCATTTTATGAAATCTGTTTATACTACAAGCTAATTACCCGTAATAATCTGTGCGTGAGATTGCCTTCACTTCACTGATGGTTTGACAGGCAGTATGTCTCTTTTAAATTATCTCTCTATTAAGAAAGAGAGGCCAGTTGTTTAAGAACAAATGTTTTAATCTGAAGGTTAGTTAAAGCTGACATCGTTTTATATATTTTATGTACATGCGTGATTTATTAAAATGTTAGAAAAACTTTAAATAGTTTAGATGTTTTATCTCTTAAATTCTAATATTTTTATCTGATTATTAAACATTTGTATTGTATAGCATTGTATGTACACATGTAATTTATTGAAAGTACATAATCCGATTATTGAATGTTGGCATTGTTTAATATTGTATGTACATGCGTATGCGAAACTTATAAACTGCTATGAAAATTTAAGCACTTTTTGATTTAAGCACCATGAATGTCAATTTGCAAAAATTTGAAACATAAAAAATTAATCAACAGCTTTTTGACCCAGATTCGCAAAAATAAATCGACATAAAAATTTCCAGATTTACGGTAATTGATTTTATAGTTTTATACGAATAATTTGATTGTTACAGGAAAGCGAGAAATAGCATTTAAACAAGAAATATTAATTAAATAGATTTGTATTGTATCTTTCTTTGTAAAGTTTATATGTAGATGTGTTCTTTCAATGAGTGTTAAATGTTTTATATTTATTACAGATTTTATAAAAGATTTAAAGATCCATATCTCAGTAGTTACTATATAAAGCCGGTAATATACACATGTACATACAGATTTAAAACTAAAATTCTACATTCTTTATGGGTTTTGAAAGTTATTATCTACAGATATATAAATATACGTTGATTTAATGTATGCGTGTAAGTATTATTTATTCATTTTCTTTAAATACACCATGAATTGTCTTGCGCGATAGGTTTACCTTGGTATATTGTCCTATCGATGTGGTAAAAAAGATACCTGTTTTATTAAAAGACAAAAGGAAATATTTATCTATTTTAAAAGAAAAGAGGAATCAAATTTCATGATGATTATTCACTTATTAACAATGGTGAATTTTAGTTGTTTTTACATCCACGTCAGACAATAAATAAAATCCAGCTAAAATATAGCTACGTAGATTCCGAATCAAAATAATTGTCAAAATTTCTATAAATGACACTGTTTAAATAAAATTGCTAAATAATTAAATGTATGTCTAATATTGGTAACGTGTAGCTGGCCACATAACAGGTTATACATGAAGCCATTTTAAAATATATATATGTATATATATATATTATGTTGAATATAATTTCCTACTTTCGCTTTGAATTCTCGCAAGAAACGACTATGACATTTAAACGTTTTTCCCCCGACATTACTATTATCATTCTATCTGTAATGTTTGGATAGTTAATAAACTAAATAGATATGATTTGTTATCACTGGAATTAAAACTGATTGCCTATCAATTACCGTGTGCTCTGCCAAGCTTACAATGAATTGTAATATAGAGTCATTTTCTTCTGAAATTAAAAGAAAATAATAATATTTGGATCCATAAATCGAACAAAACGAACTTGGACATTAAATTATACGTACTTTGTTTTGACATTTGCGCATACGTTAACTGTCTTAGTCGGATCAATTTTCTTTCGGTAGAGAATATTTAAGAATTAAAAAAAATATGTATAGACTAAATTGCCAATCATTGTATTTTGTCATTAACAATTTTAATTAATTCTTGGTTTAGTAATATTAAATTAATTTTCTTTTAAAATAATACAAAAGTAAGGATTTCTCAAAATAGTCGGTCTTCAATGTATTATATTAACAAATAGATTGATTTGGAACTAAAAGGATTTTGAAACAACGATACTTTATTTAAGGAATGAATTTAATAGATACCCAGTTTATATGGTATAAAGTGGGTTGGGGCAGTTTACGCTTTATAAACCGCGAAACGGTTTATAAAAAAGCCTAAACTGTTCCAATCCACTTTATACCGTATAAATTGAGTAGCTATTGATTTCATTCCTTATAATTTAATTTTCATTCATTTAGTGTAAGAAATAGATGATTGCTCTAAAAAAATGACTTCAAATTGTACAAAATTTAAATGTAACGTCAGGCGGATCGATACGTTTTTGACGCAAGTAATTGTGACGTAGGCAACCCAATTTAATCGATATAAAGTAAATTTTTCAACTAATCAAATAGCGTGTTACATTCAGAATTAAATTATTTCTAAATCAATTTTCAGAAGTACAACTAATCAGAATAAAGAATACATTCGACCATAGTTATATACAGTGGAAAGCAGGGTAAAACAAGCAGTGTACAGTATATCAACTGGCTAGACAATAAACGCGGCGTTAACCTTAATTATTTACATTTGCAAATATTTTTCTTAGATGAACCTATTGAAGAGAAAATATGTTCAATTCTGTATGAACTTATTAGGGGGTCAGAGGTCATGGCGTGACCGAATCACACAGCGAGACGATATCTTGTCTACATATTTCTGTCACAGTGACACTGTTTCGGAACTTCTGAGCCGTTAAAGCGATGAAAAAGATAAAATTATTGAAACATATATATTTTTTTTCGTTCAACAAATGATCATTATATCTTTCTTCGGTGTGAAGAATGTTTAAATTAGCCTAAAATCACGCTTACCTTTTTAACCCGAAATTCCTTTGAAGGTATGTAAACTGAAGACGATACCACCGCTTTTGACTTCATATATAAAGAACTCATACAATAATAGTAAGATTATTCTCAGTAGCGATCATTGTTTTTTTCATTACGAACAGATATTTCCTGAACTGGACGGCTTAACATCCATGTAAATATTCAAATGTTGGAGCGAGGCGAACTCTCAAGACCAAACAGCTTCTAGGTCATTGCGCGTCACAACATAGCAATACGGCGGGCCGTTTGTGTAATAAATGCAGTTCTACTCAGAACATTCGTCTCAAATGTAAATAAAAGTAATAAACAACAATGTTAAAAAGTTCACTGGGAAATGAACTTGGTTGGTACGTGATCAAATCTTCTGAGAAGCCCTTCGGGCTTCACAGGATTTGATCACGTGACCAACCAAGTTCATTTCCCAGAGAACTTTTTAACATTGTTGTTTATTTCTTAATTGGGTATCCCCTGGTCAAGTAACGGAAAACTATATACACAACAGATAATGACAAATTTCGGTTGTCAAATTTTTGACCAAATTAAAAATTTAATGCAAGCAGATAACAAATTAAAGATAAAGATTGCAAGCAAAAAGACAATTATTTGAAACCAATTATGATATAAAAAGAACAAGCATTCTGAGAGTATTGCATTAGCAATACTAGTCCCCTACCGGCAAGTGTAATCTGGTTCCCGTTAAGAATTAAAAATACCATAATTCCGTCAAAAATTAAAGAAGTGGGACGAAATGCAAACTTGATCTATAACTAATCAAGGTAAAGCCACATACCAAAAATCAGCTCAATATCTACAAGCGTTTAGAAGAAAATTGCGGAAAACCCTTAAAAATTGAAAAGGCCGTAATTCCGTCAAAAATCAATGAAGCGGAACGAAATGCAAACTTGATCTGTAACTCATCAGGATACACTCACATGCCAAAAATCAGCTCAATATCTGCAAGCGTTTAAGAAAAAAGTGCGGAAAACCAAGTGGGACAGACTGACAGACAGACAGAGGGACAGACAGACAGACGGACAGACAGACGGACGGACAGACTTAGAGGAAACCTATAGTCCCCTCCCGTTTCACCGGTAGGGGACTAATAAAATCTGAAGATGATATGTTTAAAAAAAAATTATAAACTTAAATGTTACGCAAAGATTGTCAATTATTTAGCACACAAAAACCTTAAAAATCCGAAACATATTTATAAGAACTACAGTCTTTTCTTTTCATATTTTTTTTTCTGTAATAAATTCGGTTTTAAGATCAACAAAATTTTGTTATAGCTGTTGAATTTCAATCTTACCATGTATATAAAACTGTGCTAGAGCGAGGAATACGTTATTTAGAATTTAGTCAAAAAGTTCACACCGAACATCACACTGAACTCCACGGTTATGTAATTTTTAATTATACACTTCATATCTAATTTTAATTCATTATCAACTAGTTCTTATTCTTAGCAAGACCATTGCAGATGTCCTAAAACTAAGAATTTTAGGACCAATTACAACTTTCAGCCAATCAGATTTTATCGCTCATTCATTCTTATGTTTAGATAGATGCATTTAGAATAATGCTTTCGTATTTTTATTCACTGCAATTTGTAAGATTTATGATATACAAAAAAAGTAAATCATACATGTAAATAATTGATTCTAGTTTTATAAGAATAATATGATTGTTAAAGAAAAGCAAGAAATAGCATTTATACAAGAAATTTGATTAAATAGTTTCGGATTGTATCTCTCTTTGTATAGTTTATATATAGATCTGTTCTTTCAATGTGTGTTAAATGTGTGCATGCTTATTACAGACTATATAAAATATACTTAAACATCCACATCTTAGTTGCTACTATGTGAACCCTGTAACATATACATCTACATACATACAGACTTCAAACTAAAATTACATTCTTTGTGGGTTTTGAAAGTTACTTAATACAACTATATATAAATTCGTTGATTTAATATATAAGTGTAAGTAAAGAATAATTTTTTAATATACCATGAATGGTCTTGGGCGATAGGTTTACCTTGGTATATTTTCCTATCGATGTGGTTAAAAAGATACATATATTATTAATAGGCAAAAGGAAATATTTATCTATTTCAAAAGAGGAATCAAACGTAATAATGATTATTCAGTTATTTACAATGGTGAATATTAGTTGTTTTTACATCCACGTAAGACCATAAATAAAATCCAGCTACGTGGATTCTGAATCAAAAATATTTTGTCAAAATTTCTATAAATGACACTCTTTAAATTAAATTGCGAAATAATCAAATGTATGTCTAATATTGCTAAATGTGTAGCTGGCCACATAACAGGTTATACATGAAGCCATTTTAAAATATATTCTTCCTGCTATAAAAGGTAAACTTATTGACATGCATATAACTTTCTGCTATTTTTGAAACGGATTCGACGTATATTTTCTCCTGCCATTAAGAAGGAGTATTAAGTATACAAAACATATACATGTATTCTTGACACATGTATATAATCGGACCTCTCTAAATGACTCATCTTTACATATTTCACACAAAACAAATTACTTATATAGATCAATATATTCACAGATCAAATGTTTTACAGATAGTCAAAAGTTTATATATTTCTAAAGGAGTAAAGTAATTTCTATGGAGAAAACTTACCAGTTCAAAAGAAATTTTCTTCTTCAATGTACAGCACAAATATTTATCTCTTAATGACTGAGGAATGCTTCGCTTAATATATTGAATATAATTTCCTACTTTCGCTTTGAATTCTCGGAAGCAACGACTATTTAAGGTGTATTATTCATGACATTTAAACGTTTTTTTTCCCCGAAATTACTATTATCATTTTATCTGTAATGTTTGGATAGTTAATAAATTTGTTATCACTGAAATTTAAACTGATTGCCTATCAATTACCGTGTACTCTGCCAAGCTTACAATGAATTGATTATGAGGGGAAAGTGAGGGTATGCATTTTTAGCAATTCAGAATTTTTTCTTTTCAAAGAAATGTGTTCTGCATGTATTCAAGGCTAAAAATCACAGGGCATATATAAAACATCAGGGTCTTAATATATAAGAATAATTCGTAATTCTATTTCGCTAATTCTTAAATCTTCGTCAACGCGTATAAACTTGAGCACTTTAAAGAGCTCCTGCTATTACCTTAACAATTTTGCTACAAATCAGTTTTTTTTTAAATGCTTGACTGTTTTAAAATTATTTTTATCCATAAACACATACTATATAGTTAAAAAAAAATTCACGTTGTATTTTTCTATTAATTGTGTGTGGATAGCCCTGTTCCTCTGCTGAATTCATAGGAAATATTGTAATATAGAGTCATTTTCTTCTGAATTTATAAAAAAAAATAGTATTTGGATCCGTAAATCGAATAAACCGAACTTGGACGTTAAATTACACGTACTTTGTTTTGATATTAGCGCATACTGTTGACTCTCTTAGTCGGATCAATTTTCTTTCGGTAGAAAAGTGTTTAAGAATTAAAAAATATATATGTATAGACTAGATTGCCAATCGTTGTATTCCGTCATAAACAATTTTAATTAATTCTTGGTTTGGTAACATTAAACTAATTTTCTTTTAAAATAATACAAAAGTAAGGATTTCTCAAAATAGTCGGTCTTCAATGTTTTATATTAACAAATTGACTGATTCGGAAATAGAAGAATTTTGAAACAACGATACGTTATTTCTAAATCAATTTTCAGAAGTACAATTATTTAGATTAAAGAATGCATTCGACCATAGTTATACACAGTGGAAAGCAGGGTAAAACAAGCAGTGTACAGTATATCAACTGATTAGACAATAAACCTTAATAAGGTATTCCCTGGTCAAGTATATGCGCAATCAGATAACAAATTAAAGATTAAGATTGCAAGCAAAAAGACAACTATTTTGAAACCAATTATGATATAAAAAGAATAAAAAATGAAGATGATATGTTTAAAAAATATTAACTTAAATGTTACGCAAAGATTGTCACACAAAAACCTAAATTACCACTCAAAAACCTTCAATACCCGCAACATATCTATAAGAACTATAAACTGTCCGGAGTTCGGTGTGATGTTGTGAAACAACCTGTTGACTAAATTTTTAGCAAAATTTTGTTAATATTAAAACCGAATATATTGCGCAAGGGCATAAACTTATTTTGTTTTACAGCAACTAAGTATAAATAGAAGCAGGATATTCCAAGGATTTGTGATACTGCGGCACAAATGTCGACAGTGCAATTGTTTAGTTAATATTTGTAAAGTTTTGAGTTAAAACAAGGTAAATATTCATGGCCCGGTTTGTTTTCTCAAATTTTTATGAAATGAGAAAGTCATAAGTTTTTATTAATTTTAGAATATTCTTTTTAATATCATACATTATTTATTTAAAATGAAATTGGATATATTTACATTTGTGCTATATCTCTATTATATAAACATGCAGAGAGCAAATATCTTCATACCTGTATGTAGTTTTTCAAAGATCATAGATTATTACGTGACCTATCACATAACGTAATAATGTCCGCATAAAAGGACATGCTCTACTTAGTAAGTAGCATGTTTTTTATGTACAAAAAATGTAAAAGTAATAATAATAATAATAATAATATATATGATAATAATAATAAATAAATAAATAAATAAATAAATAATAAAAAAAATAAAGCAAAAATAGATTTATTAAAAATATAAACACGTAGCATATTTGATCCTTTTTTTTTTTTTTTTTTTTTTTTTTTTTTTTTTTTTTTTGCGATTTTACATTTCAAGACTAGAAAACGAGATCTACGTGATATAAGTTTTATGTCAGCCTGCACAGTCTCAACGTTTATCCGTTGTTATTTATCCTGTAGACCTTAAGATCTAGTTCCATCTACAGCATAAACTCTGAATAGTATTTAATAAATTTTTCTTCATTATACTTCACTCACAAATATTTTAGGTAGGCACTTCCACGTCCATCATCCGCAGGTAGGTTAAGGCTTCCCGTAGAATATAACAGTGCACTCTGTGCCTTCACATCTCTTAACTACCACAATATGGCGTCATAATGGAAAATGACGTCAAGTCACTGCAAACTTGAGGTTTATGACGGGGAGAGTGTCATGAACTTAACACTTTATTTCAAACTGCATGTAAGATAGCTACTGCAAATTTCACGGGTCGTTTAAGGTTTTTTAAGTCTTATATGTCCGAATATTTTAAAAATACACTGCTTACCTACCCTAGATTGAAATCCAGCATGTTCAAAATGCTTATGAAAAATATACTTTTGAAATGTACTCTGTTTTATACCCGTAGTTGGAGGTAGAATTTATTTTGTGTGTATAAAAGAGTCTGGCGCAGGTGATTAATGAGGATTAATCTGAGAATTTTTGTGGAAATCTGTAAGAAGAGGTTGTTCTCTAACTGAATCTTGTTTGTGTTGGCTTTGTTTTAACACAGATTACAATATTGTGTGGAAAAAACCCTCAAATTTGTAGGTAAGTTGAATTTCTCGGGAAATATTTTGTATCTAGGTAATACTATGATTTTTCCCAAGCACATTTTGGATACACAAGGATACGATGAGTTTATTTATATGACAAATTGTTAATAATTATTGTGTTAATCAGCTGCGCCGAATCGATTTATATGAACCACTTCAAAAAATTAAAAATCACCGTCACGTGATCAACAAGTCATGTGATATCATAACAAATATGTTAATATATAGCCGAGGAAACCCTCTATATAAATTGGAAGTACTTAAGTTCAATACTTATAAATTTAAACAAAAACCGACCTCGCAATGACATATTATGTTTTGAGCGCATTTATATCTTCGGGAAGCTGCGTCGAGAACATTGTAAGTTGTCGCCAGTGTCTCTGTGTCTACATCATAATAAATATGCCTTACTGAAATTGTAAATATTATGTTTTTGGCAAAATATTAAAAAGATAAGCTTGATTTCAAGCTACCTAACTGACCCGGAGCGTGTCCATCCATACCTTTCCGACCGAAATTCTTCCAGCTTTTCATGATCAAACATCGGGCGTGTTTCTTGTGCCTTTTCAACATCTGATGTCGGTTATCACGAATACAAAAATTCCCAGATACATACAAACGTTTGCTTACTGTTGGTGATGTTATTTTGCCAGACCCTTTGTTAATTTATGATAAGTGGGAAGACGAGAGACAGGACATGCCTCATTGGCCACTAGTTTTTTTTTACCGACATCACAACCTTTTTAATGAAATCCGAAAGTGAGGAGAGGGCGTGTGAACATCTGAATCAGTATAAGATTGGGAAAGCATACGAATATTATTCATCAGAGTGGCTGAAAGAAGTGTTTCACCATCCCATATCATCATCATCACCATATTGTTTTCTTCGTGCAAGGTGTACACCTTCCCAGAATCTTAATGCTGAGACACACAGTGTTTGGGTTTGTTTCGAGAAAAAAAGTGGAACCGTTATAAATGCCTTCTGCTCTTCTACCTCAGGATAAGTGATCATGAGAACAATTTTAAATGGATTATTTCAAAATGTTAACACTGGTTAAGTGACCTATGAAATGTAATATGCAAATGTATTGGTTGAATCATATCAAGAAATTATTTCTAAATTTCCCAGAAATAAAATAAAAATAAATTTCATATACATCTATATTAATCATTATTTTACATTATTTACTCTTATGTCCAGGTGTTGTAAATGATATAAGGTTATAATGGTTTATGTTAATATTTGAATTTTATATTGCAACCTGGGACAATCTTGCAATCATGTAGCAGGTTTGCTTTTTCGTGTTGAATCTGCAAACAAACTGGGACTAACATCCTGCTCCTCTGGAACTTGTATATGGGTTAAACCAACAGACAAAAAGCTTCAGCCTGCCCAAATCAAAGACATGAACTTTAAAAAATCAAAGCATGGTAAAGCTGGCAGGTATACCAAAACTTTCACACAATTCATTAATGGCAATTACATGTATCATACAAAAAGAGAATTTCAGCAAATAAAAATTTACAAAATGTATAACTAGCTGTGATTAAAATTAGGTTAATCTTTTAAATACTTCATCATTAAGGGCAAATTAAACACATAATTGTATTATAACATCAATGTATTGTATGCAATTAATATGAATAATTATTTATAATAATGAAAATTAAGAAATGGGCAGAAAGTTTAATTAATTGTGTACAATTACATGTTTTCTTAATGTAAATTACATATACTTTATATATAGTATCTAGACCACTTGTTGGGAAGAATAAAGCAGCCTATGATGTTATGCCTCAGACAACCAGAAACACCAGGGATGATCTTCCAAATGCTTGTATATTTAAAGGTACTAGCCGGTTTAACCAAGAAAATTTTAAACAGATTATTTATGTTATTCATCATCTTTACATGGACCATTTTCCTAGCAGATTAAAACAGTTTAAATAAAGACTATGGAACATATAGAAACAAAAGAGTAAATTATATACATTAAAAGCATATTGTATTATCAGGCCCCAGTCTAGCTATAATGCTCTGCATTTTTTTTTTGATTCAGGTATGCAAAGTACAGATGAGAATCCTCCCGATTTACCTATGGAACAGGAAGAAACAACAGCTGTTATTGTGTGCAATGCTGAAAATTACTACCTAGAAAACATGATCAAAAACTCAGTGGATCACATCTCAGAGTCAGAAGTTCAAGCAATCAACAACATTACCTTGGGCCAATCATGCAACCCCCAACCCCCAGTGGACAGAATTAAGGAAAGGGAGACGAACTGCTTCCAATTTTTATGCTGTTCACATAAAAGTAGAGAGTTACAAAAGAAACTCATATTGTGATGTTAGTTCATTACTTTCAAGAATAATGGGTATAGATCTGTGAACCCAAACGTCAGAATCCTTAAGCATGGACTGGAAATGGAACCCATAGCGAAAGCTGAGTTTATAAAAATGTACAGAAAAAAATACAAAAATGTCATGTGTGATGAATGTGCAATATTTTTAGATATAGAGCGGCGGTTTTTAGCTGCTTCCCCTGCTTTACTTGTACCTTGTTCTTGCTGTGGAGAAGGTGTGGTAGAATTTAATTGTCCACTTATTTCAAAATGCCCTACATGTGTTTCTTTTTGTAAATGTAAATTGCCAAATAGTTTACAATGCACAGAACCACTGTCACTGAAACGTGGGGCATATTATGGTCAAATTCAAGGGCAGATGTCACTTACAAAGCGAAAATGGTGTATACTGTACATATATACATGCAATGGACCCTTTCATGAAAAAATTTGTTTGACAGTGATTTTTTTTTCAAACATGTTAGTCAGTCTGGAATTTTTTTTATTCATCTTTCATACTTCCAGAGATTTATACTAGGTCTTTGCAGACTAGTAATTTCTTGACACAAGAAACAGAAGAGCCAATGGAAATTGATAATCATTTAGTTGAAGGTAAAACATATTTTTGCCATAAATGCAATATTGTTATTGTTGATGAAGTAAATGGGCTCAAAGACCGTAATTTGTTGTGACTTGTGCAAGCTTTGGTACCACTTTCATTGTGTCGGCATTACTAACAAATATGTCAAGAGTCTACAGTCATGGAATTGTAAGAAATGTGAAGCATGTTGATACTTTGATATATACCTTTCCTTTTTTTATTGGTAAGGAAAATTAAATATGTCCAATTTCAATGAAATGATTTCAGTTATCAATTAAGCTTCAAAGACAATAAATCTTTTGTTTGCATCTTTATTACTTCAAACTAGTACAGTGTCTATGTATACTGTATATAAATGAAACATTGAATGCATTACACCTTTTGCTTATTATATGTGAGCTAAAACTAAGCAACTCAACTTTATTCTGAAGTTTCATCAAGGAATAGGCATAGTAACTATTATTACTGAGGAAACAAAGTTTCAGACCTTCATATCATATGCAAATGATAGCTAAAGTTATAACCCTTTAGACATTTACAGAAAAAAATGTTAACATAGTAATAGAAAGAAAAAAAAATTAAATAAATGAATTTTGTTTCTTGTCAATGCATTACACTGTAAGAGCTTATGAAATTTCATGTAAATATTTTAAAATTCACTATAAAAGCAAAATGCAAGAAACACACACATGTATTTTGATAATTTGCTATTTCTGTGTTGGATTGAATGAATATGTTCTTTATTAGTTCATTTTAGTCAATGAATTTATACCTTGTTTAAAAAATTATGTTTTTTTCATACTGTGGAAGATTGTTGTATGCCAGCATGTTTGATGGAATTCATAAGTGAATTGAATCATATTAATGTTGCATGTGAGCTTTAACTTTGATCTAAATTCATGTACCTATAAAGTGTTTAATTACTGTGTTGTATATAGTTGTAACATGCCATCCCAATTACCAGTAACATACATGTATGTTTGGTGGAATTCATAAATCAAATTGCATGAACAAATTAGTTTTTATTTTTCTTAGTACTTTGGAAGGAGTGGATACATGTTACATATGCCACTAATTATTCTTAAAATGTCATCAAGGTGCTGATGTAGTGTAAAAGAAAGTTCAAATTTCAAAATACGAAAGTACTTCATTCTCCTAATTGCTTGTTCAACAAAAATTCGCCAATTTGCGATTTCTTTTGTTTTTCTGACATCATTGGCAGGCATCTGACTAACCCCATGCCTGCCAGGAGGGGTCAACAATGTGGCACGAAGAAGGGTAAAATCTTTAAAATCATTAAAGTAAGAAGCATTTCTTCTTTTGGGTTCAATTTTTTACTAGCTCGAGCTTTTTGAAATTTCTTATATTTGAGAGTACTGCAGTGATAGGAAGGACCCTTCCAATATCGAACATTATTTAGAGAGGGTTGAATAACATTGTAAACTGCATTGAAGCAGCCTTTGTGGGGATCCCTGTATAAAACTTCACTTTACTATCACTGCTCAATAAATTTGACATGCCAGTACTTTTAGGTTGGTCTTGAATTGACTTGTTTTTGTATACATTTAATTCAGATTTTAGACATTTTAATTTATTTTAACCCAATGCTTTTTACATGCCTGATTTTAAGTACTAAATGGAGATCACTAGCTTTATAATTAACTCTTAAATGTTATATATGTAGAGGGTCCTTAACAGCTTAGTATCTTAACTGGAAGAAGAATTTCCTGTCCTGCTTTATGGCCAGTATAAAAATTATAAATATCTAATACAGGTCTAAATTTGCAGCCTTCAGCTGTGGCAATTGGTAGCGTCCCAACATGAGTGACAAATTCTATAGGAAGCAATCAACCAACACTGACCAATATTAACATGATTAACCCACTTAGACAATAGTTCCACTTGTTTACCTTGGGGGGGGGGGGGGGGGAGTATATGGTGTTGCATATACCAAGTGTGCCTTGTTTAGTTTTTCCCATGAAAATATATTTAATAAAATAAACCATAATTTTATTCTGTAAATAGTGTCATACACGATGTCAGAACACTATAAATTAAAACAAATAACTCTGTAATACTGAATGGAACTCCATCAAATTTTGTTCTGATCGTTATCGGTTGGCTCAAAACTTACCGAAACTGAATGTTTCATTCTGTATATATTAATAGGCCCTATTTATTGGCATGTATTTTTGTTTACTATAGTGCAAACACCCGGATGTAAAATCTATCCCCGATTGATCTTTGACACAACGTGACGCCGGAGAGTGCAATAGGACTATTTACATCGTGCGTAATTTTGTCAAAATCTACGACGGAGAGTTAGTGCAATATTTATATTCGATTGTCCTTCTCAAATGTATATATAAGTAATAAATAAAAAGTTTAATTAAAAACTTCACTGAGATATGATGTGGCCGAAGGCCTTCTTAGTAGGATTGATCACGTACCGACCCACTTTATTTCCCAGTAAAGTTTTTAAACTTGTTAATTATTTCACAAATGCCCTTGCGCCGACGCTTTTTTGTTGATGATGAAAAACAATGTTAAGTGTCGGGCATATTTCTTCTAGCACAATACTCAGAAAGAAGATTTCCCACATTTTTAATCCGTGCAAGTATTGAAGATGACTACGAGAAAACACAGAATCCAAACTTCTGGCCAAAAACTATTTCGACCAGAGAATGGATTATCCGTAATGACAGAAATACTGAACCTGACCTTGGAAGCACAGAATATCTATGATGACGGTGACACTTTTCATAATATGCAGGTATGTTAAGACAACACCAAGATATTCGACTTGTCTATACAATATGACGTCATGGTAAGCTATATGACTTGACCTTAAGAGATAACAATTTCTTTAAAATCTTTATTTAAAATTTTATTTCAGATCCTAAAGATGAATAGAAACATACAAAAACATAATATAAACTAAATCTGGTCGTTTTTTGGGAAGTATAAATAGCTATGTATTTATAACGGGGGTTAATTGACAAACCCATGACGTCATAATTATTGGTCAAATATTTGCAGAGTGAAAATGAAAGATAACGAGAATTCATGTAAACAAATATATGAAATGGGAGTTTAAAAGCATATACCGTAAATATCATGTATGATTCATAAGGAATTAAAGATTAAGGACAAGGTATGCTGATTTATTGTTATATTTTTGTTGTATTATGAGGACGGGCAGTGTTATGACATCCCAATCAGCCTTTCCTCCGTTGGTCGTAACAAAAAAAAAAGATGCAAAAGCTCAGCACTGCACCGCATACTTTGAAACATAATTTTTGTTTCTATCAAAAGCTTGTATTCTACAGTACTTCGAAAGTGCTGCTAGAATCGTGTGGTTAACATAAATTCATGAAAATTCTTCGATCTTATGTACACAGTGTAAAAATTTTGATAAGGTTTCATTCGAAAACACGGAATAATTATTTCTGTGATAGGAGTGTAGGATTCTAGCAGCACTTTTCATGGTTCAGTGATGTTCTTATATAATTATTTAAACAAAGAGAAATGAACTATCCCCGGGGTAGTGTTATACTTTTTTTCTTTTTCATTAAGTTAGATTTTCTCTTTATAGACGTCATGTGATGACGTCGTAGTGCATTGCTTCTTTTAGCCGAAGACTCTATGACGTCTATACAATGGATAATAATAGTATATGCTTTATCTATGGCTTTTTCGATTTATCAATGTTACATTTTACATTGTAAAAGTGTTAAATCACCGAATTCTGATCTATGTGCTGCCTTAAAATACCTCCTTATGATTCTGTCGTGCTGGAATGTACATGGCGTTTTCACCTGCTTATCAGAACTATCTGATGTAACAAAGTTTGCAGATTTCGTTTTTTATATCTGAACATTGGCTTCCTAGAAATTGTCAGTCATGTTTGCGTACATTAATGCCAGATAACATAACCTGCAACAGAATATCCAAAAACAACATCACTAAAGGAGGGACTGCATTTTTTATTCAAAATAACAATTAATTATCTGTAAAAAGAGGTGAAGACAGCGAATGAAAGAATAATGTGTGATAGGAATTGAAATTATTTATGGAACAAACCAATTGTTTATTATTGGATGCCTCCTTCCCTCAACAAACCTTCATCAACAAACAAAACTAGCAGTCCGAAATCAAAGCTCCTTGCAGAAAAAAAGCTAGACAGAAACCTTTGTAGTATATTTTCTACTGAACACCAATATACATTCCAAACTAGAGATAAAAAAATGAAGTCGCTTCTAGACTACATTTTTGTTCCTGAATGGCTTTCTCAAGAAGTAAAATATAATGAAATACATCAAGATTTTGCCTGTGAAGTTTCCGACCATTTTCCTCTGTTTTGTGAAATTGACATAACTAGTGTTTTCGCCCTGTTACCTCCAGATTATTCAAGAAATATTCCAAAATGGAAATTGACACCAACAAACTTGAAGCGTTCAAAAATGCGTTTGCTAACCTTTTAAACCCAGCAGATACAACAACTCTACATAAGAATAATAATGATACGTTCCTTGTCCATATTACTGCTTCGCTTTTAGCATCTTCTGATCAACATATACCATATGGAAAATTCAATCCGCATCTAAAACCATACTGGAAAAAAAATTCCGAGTTAAACAACGCCCATTATGAAATGAGATGCTCAAGAAGGACCTGGGAATCAAGGGGATCTCCTAGAGATGAACAAAATGGATCATATGAATACTAAAAAAAATCAAAACGTAAGTTCAGAAAACTGCAAAGACTTGCACAAAAAGACTGGCACCTTGCAATATTTGATGAAATTGACATAGCCACTAAAATTGATATAGGAACTTTCTATAGTAAGCATGGAAAAATAAAAAACGATCAGGTTCATCTTTTCCATCAAAATTAATTTATAAAGGGAAAACTGCTGAGAACATTACTGACGTGTGCAATTTATGACAAGAATACTATTCTGACCTTCGATAATAATCTAAAGAGCAGCGATAACATTTCACTGATTACACATCAACCTAAATGGCATTTTGATAAAAGTGCTGCCAATTGGATAAGGTAAAATCTTGCAAATAATTATGTTTTCAATTTTCTGAAATTTTTTCAGTCGATCAGAAAAAAAAATTACCAGCAAGCGGTTTTATAAAGATGTTAGGAAATAGACAGTGGAATCTTTCTAGGTTTGACTTATTACATACACTTCAAAAGGTGTCAAAGATATACATGTATTTGTCAGTTAAAAAATTAACTTTATTATGCCCTTGTCATATAAAATTTATAGATGACCTCAATAGTGCAATTGTATCTGCTAAACCCACGTGATTGTCTCATCAAGTGACTAGTCTAGATATAAAATCAAATTGTTCTCAGTATATAGGTTTTATCCATATTATCTGTGTCTGATATTGGTTAACTTCTAAAAAGAAAGCACACTTCTAATAATTAATAAAGAACGTAATTTATATTTACAAATTTTGCTCAGTGTTAAACGTGTCAATTCTGGCTCTTTGCAGCTAGTTTTTGATTGATACATCAGATAGAAATGAAACATCAACATATGAGTGATTTTTTTTTTTTTTTTTTTTTTTTTTTTTTTTTTTGAAAATGACGTAAAATATCAACATATAAAAATACAAATATTTATTGGCTTCGATATAAAGGGATGCAAATAATGGTTAAAAATTACTAGAGAGATATAAGAACTACTCATATATTAAATCAAATACCCCAGCCAATACAACTTCAGTTGTCTGTCAGTGGTCATTCATTTACTAATACATGTATTTGCATATGTGTAGACTTTTTTTCTGACGTAAGTCGAACGATAGTCAAGTACCCATTAAAAGTATTTTCTCATTTCAGTTTATATTTGTGAATTTTTCAGCCTGCTTGTAAACTACGTATTCGAATAAAGTATTGTAACACCCAACGTATTTCTCTAAAAATAGATATTTTTGCAAATAAATAAATAAGCAATTCTCAATGCTAACATAAATATTTATTTGGCGAATGTACATGTACACGACATGATTGTCGGGGTTTCGTTTATCAGTGTTTATCTCTGGAGCTTACTTTTAATTATTTTTATAATTTCTGCAAAAAATTATTTGTAAAATATTTGCCGATTTAAGAGATTCACAAATGGAAACATGGATATAACTTATGATTTAATTCATTTTCATGCCTTTTTTTTCAAACTTATCCCTTTCTGCGTGTTATGAAATCCAATTCAATCAAAACTCATGGTCCACCTACATGTACATCATAGAATAGAAGGGAAAAAAAACAGTTTTCTTAAGTCGGAGAACTACCTAAATAATTATTTGTAATCTAAAATAATTAATAAGTCTTACATGCATTTAGTCCCAGAAATATCCATTTTTTTTTTTTTTTTTTTTTTTTTTTTTTTTTTTCATTTTTCAAAGTCGATGAAATAATATCAATAATTATTTGAAATCTAAAATAAGTATTAAGCCTAATTTCGTTCTGAAAATACCCATTCCTAAAGAATTTGAACTATTTTGCGTTAGCAATCGTGCAAGATCGTGTAACGTGTAGAATCGTGTGCGTGAAGGATCGTTCGTGTAACGGATTTTATCGTGCGTTAATCGTGCGGAATCGTTCGTGTAACGTGATCGTTCGTGTAAGTTGTCAACAATAACGTTGCAGCCACTGTACATGTACCTGCCAAGTAGAAACCTGTCCAACTTGAAATTATTTTTACCGCATTTTGAAATCTAACTATACCTCATCAAATGCTATCAAAAGTTATAGCTGGTCAATCCCTCTACTGACGATAATACATGTAACTGACACTAGGTGCCATTAAATTTGAGTCTTACTGTATCTCATTAAATACACATTAAAGCTTACAGTAATCAAAACTTTGAAAGGGAGGGCAATGGGGAGTAAAAAAGTTAATCAACATCTTAATTCTTGTAATTGATTCGCTGCACTGAAAAAAAAAAAAGAATTAGAAAAGAGCGATGACGGATGTATTTGGATGGTCGACCACAGCAGAGCAGACTTTACGAAAGTCCACTAATTATAACGGATAAAATATCATGGTATCGCTTCACATAATTAAATAAATAGCTATAAGATAATACGGTTTATTATATGATTGAATAATTTCCATCTTTCTGATTGGCTGAGATCCAACAATGTTAGAAAAATACTACGTTATATTGACCTACACGTGACCTTCCAGGTCAATATAAGGAATTATTGCAGGTCAATATAATGAATCACGTGACCTTCCAGGTCAATATAAGGAATTATTGCAGGTCAATATCATGAATTATTCCTGTTCCATTTTTTCATGTTAGAATGTGTTCTTGTTGAAATTTCTCGCTAAAACTTTCAATTAAAGCAAAAAAAAGTCTTGTAGGAGTTTGCTATCATTTAATCATATAATAAAACAGTTATTCCTGTTTTTTGAGGTCAATACGATGATTTAGACACCTGAGGAGTACAATATTCATCGAGCACGAACGATCACGTTACACGAACGATTCCGCACGATTAACGCACGATAAATATTTAGTTACAGCAAACAATTTCAGAAATTCAGTGAGTGCGAAAAATTGCTCTCTTTTTTATTGGCTCTTACATTTTAAAAATAATGATTTTAAAAAAGATACATGTAACATTGCAAAATGACATGATATACAATATTAATACCTGCCAATCACAATAAGAATTCTTTAGTTTTCTTTCACTACCATATATATATTTTTTAAAGTATAATTTTTTTTTCTGTGACATCGCTCTTCATGCACAACAGTCCACCTCAGGAAGTACTATACACTAGCGGAGATAAAATGCAGTTTCAAACATTAAACGTCAAGTTTGAAGTAAACGATAAGGTATCAAAATGATGACCAATTCAATCCGAATGTATTTAAACGATTCTTGCTATGTTTCATGACATTTTTTATCCAAAAATAGTGTTTTTTCTGTTACAATCGGCAAAACTATTTTTAGATTACCAATGAATTTATTCTATAAGGAGGCAAATAACTAATATTACTTCTATGTTTTCTTTTATAGATGAATATTCGTTAACCTCATCATTATACCCGCACTTTCTAAAGAAAGTTCGGGTATGTTGTTACTCATGTCTGTCCGTCCGTCCGTCTGCCACACTCTTCTTTCTCAAACTCTTCTTAGTACATTTTACACAGTAGCCTAATCATCTTTTGGAAGATGGTTGGTGGTGTCATGTAGATGTGCAGTAAGGTTTCGGAATTTTCATTTTCACTCTGGGGATCAAATGGGGGTCGAAAAATGCCGTTTTTTATGCAAAAAGCCCCTGCTTCCCTGAACTCCTCTTACATTTTACGCAATAGCCTAATCATCTTTTGGGAGATGGTTGGCGGTGTCCTGTAGATGTGCAGTAAGGTTTCGGAATTTTCATTTTCACCCTAGGGGTTAAATGGGGGTCGATAAATGACGTTTTTTATGCAAAAAGCTCCTGGTTCCCAGAACTTACATTTTACAAAGAAGCCTAATCAATTTTTGGGAGATTGTTGTTCCATGTCCATAGGAACCGGGGGGCACGGGGGGGGGGGGCGAGCCCCCTCCCCAATAATTTTGCCGATATATTGAATACTATAGTAAACATAGATACTATCTGCTTGTGCCCCCTCAATAAAAACGTCTGATGACTTTTTTTTATAATTTTTTTGGCTTGTCAGGAAATTTTTGGTAGTGCCCCCTCAACTGTCAACTCAAAAATGTATGGCTGTCCTCCTCCCCCCCCCCCCCCAAACTGAAATTGCTTCCTACGGGCCTGTGGTGGTGTCCTGTAGATGTGCATTAAGGTTTCAGTCTTTTTTTTCACCCTAGGGGTCAAATGGGGGTCAAATTTTTTTTTAAATATTCAATATGTTTGAACAACCTGGTTCCCAGAACTTCCCTTAAATTTTATGCATTAGCCTTAAATCATAATCATTTGGAAGAGGATTGGCTTTGTCCTGCTGCTGCGGCCGATCATAAATGTACAGTGTGCTCGATTTACAAGACAATTACATTTATACATTGCATGCAAAAAAGTATTAAAACTTTTAAAAAAAAATTAATTAATCCTGTATCTAATTCTAAAAAAAAAATAAACACAACTTTTTAACTGTTTCAGTGAAATAAAACATGAAAATTCGCTTCTGCCACTGATGTTACTGTACATTATTCATCGGAGAAATTAATTTTAACAAAAGCATGGTCTTAAAATGTACACATGTATATAAACTGAATTTAATCGAATTCTGTTTCTTATTAAGAGGAGTTGCCCGACATAATTCGGCCGACATTATTGAAAATTGCTTCATCGGTTGTAAATGTTGAGGTTACAATCCCCTCCGGTGGATTGAAATACTTATTTACATTTAGCATGTACATTCCTTCTACACCCCAGAATATGTTTTGCTAGTCCCATAGTGGATTTATATGTTACAGAAACAATTACATGTATTCAAATTCAAAGGAAGTCCAATTCATAATCTTATATTTCTGTCGGTGCATTAATACATTTCAGTTCGTGTACGTATGTGAAACTTCAGAGCCTTCACAGAACAAGCTAAATACAGATGGAAACAAACAGCAATACCATCTGCAGTAAATAAGAATGTCAAATTTAACAAAAAGGTTTTGTTTTCATAATACATGCATCAATCGCATGTCTATGAATAGCTCAATATAAACATGTTCGCGTTGGAGAGAAATATATTTTTATTCATGCAATCTGACAAATTTTACGAAACATATTTCATTCAAATATAAAGAACACACATTCTGAAGACCAAGACCTTGTTAAAATATAGATTCATTCTTGTACTTGTTATAATATTTCATCATTAAGGGTTTCAGAAACTTTCCTCCAGAATACTGGATCCCCATAGTCATCGTTAGGAAATTCAATATACGACTTTTGCTTGATAAGATCCATAACACTTAACGGTATTTTGTCCGCAGGAACAGCATCATAAAATATCAAAAAGAGGACGTCTTCATTATCTCGAAAATATATTTCTTCCATTTTGCCATGTGCAGCTCATACATCAACTTGAATTGACGAAGTTTGGAAACAAAACAACGATTGTTTTTCTACTTTTGTTGACGGCAGTGATAATATTTTCGGAAATATCGTATCTTGGAACAAAAAATGATGAATACATAAGCGTATTCCATTATTTGATTCTAATTCCGAAATCATTTTCTGAACAAATGACAACTCTTCATCTGCACATGAAACAAACGCATCATATTTGAAATCTGATTGGCTTTCACTTCTAACAGATTAATATCCATGATATCGGCTTTTAGTCATGTAGTAAAAATAACGAATTTTCCACCTATATCTGTACAATAGCCCTAACAAGAGAATGCAAAAGAAAAGGAGAATAATGAATGACACAGAGATAATCAAATACATATAGGAATTGCATTCTTTTTCTAGCTTTTCAATCTTTTCTTTAATTTTTGAAAACAGTAATGGTTTGCTTTGGGATGATGAGGTGCAGGAGTATTTTTCAAATGACTTAAAATTGATCTTCTTAGTTTCGTGAAAGGTTTCCATCCACTTTAGAAATGGCAATGTTTTACAATTACACAAAATCGGATTTCTTATAAGATTAAAATTTAAACTTACTTGATTTGTCTGTCGGTCAATGTCTTTCATATTTTTATCCGAAAGAAACTGGATTTGGTTTCCAGATAAATCAAGGAATTCTAATTGTTTTAAAGTGGGAATTCTAAAGTCTAGAGCGCTGAGCGTATTGTCGGCCAGATCTAAAACCTTCATAGAGTAAAACTTGCCTAATCCGGCTACCAGTGGTTCCAAAATATTTGGCCGGATTAGACAACATCCGGATTGGAGAAAATTAAACCGTTATAGCAAGTTAAAAATTACATTGATATAAACAAAGAGTGGTAAATAAATATTTGATCAAATGTGTCATTTTTTTACATTTCACTTGTCTATTTTGTTTGTTTTGAACTCTGTTTGTTCTTCAGAATTTTCATTTCTGTTTACGTTTTTTATTCAGTAACGAAATATAAAATCTCTTGGTCATTTATTAAATTTGAAAATCGTTAAATGTTTTAAACACACTCAAAAATCTCATCGTAGCTGTAAATATTATTTTGTAAGGGACAGATTCATACTTAATTTCTTTCTTTTAAAATTAATATGTTTGAATATTTAGACACTGTATTTGTTAATTTCAAATGTTATAATGAATATTGGACCAAAATCTTCTGTCGTTATGGTCGTTGTAAACTAGCGACGCAAAGGGAAGAAATTCGAATTGCACGTCGTGCACGCAAAACGAAAGTACAAAGGAGGTCATGAATAAGTACAGACATGCTACACGCAACCATCACTATCACTCGTTCTTTTGGCAATTTCCTCGCCTTACTTGAGCCATTAATGAATCTTTTTTTTATCAAATTTTATTTTTGTTAAAATCTAAACTGTCGATACAGGATAGATCATTAACGGGACCATAATTACTTCGATCGCTAATAACCAGCAGGCATAGGTAAAAATAAGTGGCCGGATTAGAGGCGATAATTTTTACTAATTATGAGCAGTTAGTTCTTTAAATAGAGGCCGGTTTACAGAATAGGCAAGATCCGGATTGAACAACAATTATTAAACATAAATCATACAGAAAATTCAAGGGACTAAAATATTACACCGGACTGAACAACATGGCGGAATGCACAACATCCGGATTCAACAAGTTTTACTGTGTTTCCAAGTTTTTTAAAAACTTGAATTGGTAATTATTGAAATTAGATTTGCTCTCAACTCCAAGATAATCAAGTTTTTCAGACCTGCAAATAGTTGTCCTTCAGTATCTGGTAACAGACTAAATCCCAGTAAGTTATTGTTCAGGTATAATTCAGAGAGATTCCCAAGGAATTGAAAAAAAAAAGATTTGGAGACTGAAGAACAAAAATTGTTGGACATATTTGGTATTCGAAGTCTCTCCATTCCTATTATAGGACCCTTCCATGAATATAAAACATTGTCCTGCAAATAAATTTCCTCTATGCAGTTTCCAGACTAATACATGGCTAGTTTTTCAAATCCTAATGCACTTTTGTTGTAAAAAAAAAACATTTTCATATTTGGTGGTAATATTTCTTTCATGCTGTTTTGTAAACTTTTCTGTCGATAAGATCTTGTAAACTTTCCTCCATTTCTATTTTTATATACCATTAACAATATCGCCGACTCACAGTTTTTATTTTTGCAATCATTTGAGTAATTATGCGGGCATATGAAATATTCGTTTCTATTTTCATTTCGACACTGTATTTTGTGCATTATTTCATCAGTGGGATTGTAGGAGAGATATTGTAAAATTGCGTTAATCAATTCCAAATTGTCCAATGCTTTAAGTTCAAAGAGGTGAGAACCGAATGTCAATCTGTTGTCAGCAATCGATATTCTCTTAATACTTTTTGGACCAAAAGCAAATGCTCCGTTTTCCACTAATTCAATTCTGTTGCTTGACAAATGTATTTCTGTAAAGTTGGTATGTTTAAGATATTCAAAATCATCTTTTTTTTTAATTTCTGTACCAAATCCAAATGTGCAGTGAATTTTGTTTAAGCAAAGGGAGGAAATAGTGGATTTTGAAGACCATATGTCAAAATTGGCAAAATTCGAAAAGTGAGCTTAGGATTTTCATATAAATCTAGAATTTTAATGATGATTAAATCTGCAAAAACTTTCATACTTAGATTTTCAGTAATAGTGAAATTGTTTGAATTTATTTTTAAAACTGACAGCGTCCACAGTCTCTTGAATGAATTGTTTCTAAATATTGTGATAAAGTTGTGGGAAAGATCCAAATAATTTATGTTATCTGGTATTTTTTTCCTGTTTGGATAGAAGCTCTGTTAACTTGTTATGACTGAGATTGATTCTTTTTACATTTGTCCAGAAAT
Source organism: Saccostrea echinata (assembly GCF_033153115.1). NCBI lineage: Eukaryota > Metazoa > Mollusca > Bivalvia > Ostreida > Ostreidae > Saccostrea > Saccostrea echinata. Next base: position 605,379 of record NW_026889760.1, on the reverse strand, counting down.
AGGGTGACAATTTAAGGCCTAAATTCGAGCAGTCGGCACGAATACCATTAGTGAAGTTGTAACATCTACATCCTAGTTCAGAGAAACAGTGATCTGTATTTCCACCACTCCGCATCAAAACACTCAAAACTCAAAACTGCTACTGTGCAAAACATCAGACCTATTTCAAAACTGAAATTAAACGTAAAAAGTGACACCTTTGCTTAAGTGTGTTCAATTATTTCAATTAACTGTAATTAGAATCAATGAATAAAAATACAGCCAAGAAACAACGAAGTTCAATTTGCCCTTTTGACCTCTCTAATTTTTTCTCCAATAAAAATAATAGAGCCAGAGCGACTTTTGGGTGTCTTTCCCCACAATTATGTAGGATATATGCATGATTGCCTTGCTTTGCAAGTTACAGAAAAGGGTCAAAGTATTAATGCGTCAGCGGTTTTCCAATAAATGTTTTTTTTTAGAAAGTAAAGCATATATTTAATAGATGCAATTATTATTTCATTGTCAAGAGGAACCAATCAACGAAAAGAACTAGTTTCATGACGGACAGCTTAAGAATTAAAAAAATCTACGGTAGACATTTTGTCATTTGCATCTTTTCCCGACATCTCACCGAGATTTAAATCGGTGTACCAAATTCAAAATTCCCTTTTCAGCGAACTACACTATTTTTATTTACAAGTTAATCGAGGGATTATCATGAAGAACTTGTATGACACCTTAAGTAAATATCTGAGTTAATGGACTTTTGAGCTTGAATACTGTTCGTTATCTCCATATATTTCATTAGAAGTCGAGGATAACGTAAGCACACTTGACTGACGTCAAAAATGGATGTTTAACAAATCACAACATATGCACTAAACTAATTTTGAAAGATATTAAAAATGCACCAAATTCTATTTTTGCCAATGCCTTGGCACATTTGTTTGCGGTAAAACTTGTATTCACCCAATTTTCTTTTTCAACAGAATATTCCATGGTAGTACTGAACTCCCAAACTTTCTTTGCCTACTGAATCTTCAGCATTTTGCTGGAGCGCGAGGGTGTCTTATAATTTATAAATGTAATGACTACTTTTATTCAAATGAATCTCAGTAAATGGTTTTTAATGCTCATCTCCTAACTTTCTATTCAATATTATTCAAAATTTATCGAAATGAGCAAATTTAATATACAGTTTTGGAAGAAAAAGAAAAACATGCGAAATAACTTGATTAAAGAGACAGGAAAATTGTATCTTCTACATTTTTAGAATTGCTCCTCTTTCATTTTTGAGGAAAAAGACTCTTAGATTGCAGACTACAAATTTTAAACTATACAATAAAATATGGAGATAACAAGCATTATTCAAGCTCAAAGTCCTTTAAAACAATACAAATCGGGAGAAGAGCAAACACGGACCTCCAAAAACATCAGAGGTGGGATCAGGTTCCATGGAGGAGTAAACATTCCCTGCCAACCGGTCACACCCGCCGTGTGCTCCTGGTCATGATCGGGAAATAACGAAAAAACCGTCGACAATTCAGTGTGTAGATTATGGCCTTACAATTAGCACATGTATGAAAAAGGTCAGTCAGCATTTGACTTAATGATAGATTGTATTTGCTGACGATGCCATCGTATCGACAAAAGAACTTAAGAAATTATGACTTTAAACGAGACTGTTGATATTCATGTTTCATCAACGTGATTGTCAATAACTTACCTCAATTTAGAAATTGTTTAGTATTTTCTGCCGCCTACCTCCAAGACAAATTTCAAAAGTTAACATATTTGAATGATTTTTCATATTTATGTAGATTTTAATATGAATTTTTATAAAACATAACTTATTTGGGAAAACTAAAAATAAGAGAGATATAGATAGTATGTAATGTAATGTAAGTATTTAATTGCTAAGAAATCAAATACAGTAATCTCTTTCAATAAACAATATTAACGGCTCAAGTTACAGTCAATACTACAATGAAGATTTGAATTACAACATTACAGGAACTTCTGCTGATCAATTTTTTTTCTTTCAGATGAGCCACTTCATATGAAGCATTTATAGGTCACCTAAGGCACAGAATTGGAATGTCTGTCGTCGTACGCAACCGCCTGCTTGGTTCGTAAACTTTTGTTCATTTTCAAATTTTTCTCATAAGCCACTGAACCAATTTCAAGAACTTTTGGTATATAAAATCTATGGGCAGAGAAGTGCATAACTTGCATATAGTATTGTCGCTGCCTCCCTGGTTTCTGGGACTTGGAGTAAACCCCATGAAAATAATACAATCTTTACAATCTTTTTCTTTGCACCTGGACACCAAGCAGGTAAATTGTTGGCATGACTATGAAAAACATAAAATTTTGAAATTTATGCTCTTAGATCAGGAATACTGTTGTTAGGGTGGGACTTTATCGACCAAATAGGGAAAATGCATAAAATGGTTGAAAAGCATCTTTTTCACCTGTTTGTTTTGCAGACAATCAGCAGTCGAGACTTTATCCGAACCCAACTGGACTCGGGGGATTCTTTTTAAGGTATCCTATAATTCCTTATGTCGAGGTTAAAATGCATGAAATATGGAGATGTCGAACAGTATTCAAGTTCAAAATCCATTTAAACAATACAAATCGGGATCAGAGCAAACACGGGCCTCAAAAACATCAGAGGTGGGTTCAGGTGCCATGGAGGAGTGATTATCCCCTGCCGACCGGTCACACCCGTTGTGTCTCCTTGTTATAATCGGGAAGAATGGAAAATCCTTAGAAAATTCATTGTATAAATAATGGCCTTACAATCAGTATGAAACACGTCAGTCAGTATTTGACTTAATGATAGGTTGTATATGCTGACAAGCTAAAGATAAAGAGAGCGGTTGGGACTCTTTTCCCACTTCGACATTTAGATCGTATTCTTGATATGGAAGTTAGAGATAACGAAATTCAATTGTAAGTGCAAAGTTATGATGAGTTAGGGTGCCTCTATCTTGATTTTGAACTTCATGGCCCAGGGTCAGGAGTTCTGGGTTGGGTTCTTCTGATCACACAGGTAAACATACATTACTTCTTCAAATCTTTGGTATTTAGCAGACAGAATAAACCCATGGATAGAATAAGCAATGGTGCTTCTACCAAAATAGCGAGATTCATGACCACTGGATCATACGTTCTGGTGTTAGGATGAGGCTCTTTTGATAATATACATGTAATAAAAATGCATCATTGTTTGAAAGTAGTTTCTGTTCCTATTGTATATATTGGACCAAATTTCTACATTAAAACACCTGGTTATGAGAAGTGATTTCGACCTCTACCGACTTCCAAGTGAACATAGCAATTTTATATTTTCGGACATAATAGTTAAAGAAATTTAATACAACTAAGTATGTTTATTTTAATTCTGCCTTGGGCATGACTTCAAAAAATGTAATTAATCAAGATAATAACAAGGTTTATTTTCTGTGTAAAGTAAGCATGAATGCTCAGTTTCAAATGCCGGTTAGTAAGATTAAGTATTTGCAAGTATTGAACGCTATGATATAAAATCGAAGTATTTTGTTTAATCTACTCAAAATGTATTATGATAATTTTTTCCCTTTATGCTATGATTGGCGATTCTGAGTGAAAAATCTTACGGTACATGAAGGCTATTCAATCTCCAAACGCAATTGGAGGTCTCTGCAAAAAGAAATAGATCATTTGGTGCAACGTTAGGTGATATAATCTTTTGCATCATAACCCTCGGTATAGCATTCGCTTAATTGACAAACGGCATGCTGTTTTTATTTCATATTAAATAGACTTTTAGGATTCCAGTCTGCAGTTTATGTTTATTAATATTCAGACTGCATAGCAACACTAAAAAATGAATTTACAGAAAAATTATACACAAATTTTATGCAGGACACACAAAATCTCTCTCTCTCTCTCCTTTTTTTCTGTTTTTCTTTCTTTCGTGTTAAGGACCCTCTCTACACCAGTGCAAATTTTTTTTGGACATTGAGAAAATTATTTTGTATAAAGATGTAAATATTAAGCTTATATATTTAATTTTCAATATATGGTACGTTGCATTTACCCCCTGGAAAATTTCAAACACAATACAGTATCAGTGAACAGAAATCACCGCTGTTTACTTCCTTGGAGAAAATACAAGCAAATAACATGTTCAATTTATTTATCTTGGCCTTTTAAAATGTTAAGAATACTCGAATTCATTACAAATTGAAAAATATTCTGTAAGTGTCTATTTATTGGAATTTAGATCTAAGGGCAGATCACTCTAACTGCAGAAAAACACCATAGAATCAGAACTCTTTAGTGTGCAGTGTAGAGAGGGTTCTGAAGAGTAGAATCTATTTTTCCACATTTAGAAGTAGACTACAAATGCGTATATCATATTTAAAAATTTTCTTTCAAAATAGACTTAGTGTAACATTGCATTAGAAGGGTAATTGTTTCCTCTGCCCAATTTATCAAATATTCGGCAACCAAGAACAATAGCCAATAGTAATCAACACAACCTTTAGTAAATCTCAGCATCGACATCATTTTCTATAGTTTTTATCAGCAGATTTTAAAATGAATAATAAAACAACAGCAATTGTCAATATTTTAAGCAACAACTAGAAATGTCAGTAACCAAGATAAAAATATATATAGCAGTAAATGTTAGCCATTCTCTACAACAACATCAAATATGAGTAAACAAACAGCGAAATTCGTAGTTAATCCGACTTGGATACTTCAGTATTAGTGGATATATGCTTGCTTGCTTCGGTATATAAAGATAATTCAGGGGAAACAGCACGTTTTTTTTTTTTTAATTTATGTACCCCTTTTTCTTCTGAAGTATTTACTTAACGTTGTTATAATTTTCAAATAAAAACACTTCAACCAATAAGATGGACTTTCCCTTTGATTATCCAATGAATGTAATCATACCGCCAAAATAAATAATGTAATTCCCAGTGTTTCTGAAGCAAACGAAAGAGCTTGGAAAGAGTTTTTTGTATTATTTGCGCGCGTAATGTTCCACTTTGGTTGTGTGGTTTGAACGTTGGGACCCATGAAAGATTAATCGCTGAATGAATAAGGCAGCAGAGAATTAATTTCACCGAGTTTCCGGCGACAAGAACAAGTTGATTTATCTGCCGTTTTAAAATGAAGCATGGTGGAGATGTATTATTGGATAAAGGGTGTATATTTTTAGATTGAATTAAAACTTCAAATGCCTGTGCATTTGTGTTGTTATGTTTTGTGAGGTAAAGTTCAAGAGCCGCCCATAAAGGTCTGGTTAATATGATATGAAATTGCTAAAATGCCAACCAGGTAAACGGTTGCAATCATTTTTGAAGCTTTTCTTTCTATGCATTGCTTCCGTTGAAAAAAGTTCTTGTGTTTGACCATTCAAGCATTGCTCCCTGACACATTCAAAAACAGGTAAAATTCTAAATCCTTCCTTGTTTGGTTCTAATTCACATCTCATCAACGATTTAAATCATAATAGGTTTACCGTTGGTTTTGAGAAGTATTTAGATAGGACAATTCTATTATTGACAAAAAAAAAAGATTTATCATCCTTTAAAGGTGCTTGGACACAGATTTGAAGTTAATATTTTCTCAAATTTTCTGTATAATTTCATGACTTATATGTTGCTTTAGCATTTCATACTAAAATATAATAAAAATCTTATTTCATCTCGTAGTTATTGAAACTTTAAATTTCTGACCGCGTTGGATTGACACATTCTTGCACTTTCACAAATTTTAATTTTATTCTTAATACTTAAGAAAAGTGGCAATTTTTGTTGTGTATTAATGAAAAATATTAAAACTATTATCCAGAAAATTCAGAGTAGAAATGTTCGAAAGCAAAACCCACTCACGGTATTGTCAGTCCGTGCTCAGTGGTTTGTGCAGACTTTAACAATTGAACACACCCGGTGAATCGTAAACATTAACAATAACAGAGCTCGTTCCCTGTTTACAAAAACAGTTTACGTTTCACGGGTGTATTCAATTTGTTAAACTCTGTACACAACACTGAGCACGGGCTGACGATATTAGTGAGGGGGTTTGCTTTCGCACATTTCTACTCTGAATTTTCTGGGTTATAGATGTAATGTTTTTTATTAAAACATAACAAAATTGCTTCTTTTCTCAAATGTTAAGGATAAAGATAAAATTTGTGAAAGTGCAAGGATGTGTTAATCAAACGCGTCCAGGAATTCGTAGTTCCAATAATTTCCAGATAAAATAAGTTTTTAATTATATTTTCGTGTGAAATGCTATTGCAATATATAAGTCGTGATATTATACAGAAAATTTGAGAAAATATTAACTTCAAATCTGTGTCTAAGCACCCTTAAGGTGAATTGTTGAATTAGACCAATTAATGATCTGATAGTCTCCACATTCTATCAAATATTTGTTCTTTGGCATAATAATACATGTATATGTTTTACAAATGATCGATTCTGTATATTTTAACATTAACAAAGCATATATTTGATTCTTCATAAAGTTTATGTCGTCCGATGTAGTACGAAATTTCCAACTAGGCGCAAAAGCCGTATTTACATGATGAGTTTTTCACCTCCTTTCCACCATAAAACTAGCTGAAATCTCTCTTAACGTAACGTAGTGTGTGATTGCTTATATAACCTCCTTCTTTCATCACATGGCTCATATTATCAAATGAAATGAAGATGTACAATCTTTTAGTCTATCAACAACTTGAAAAGGAACAGCGCGCTAGATCGCTCGGTCATCAAACAAAAAATTTTAAAGAAATCTTTAACATTGATGAAACTAGCAGCACCGTCCTAAACTACACGGTCATTGGGAATGCAGTATTTTAGACATTAGTTTTATTAGAGGATCGTTACCGGTACATATTGCGTAAAATCATTAATATATCAAGCACATTTAATTTACAATGACTAGAACTAACATAGCTGCCTAAGTGAAGAATATTAATGTGGAAAGAAAGCACAATGAAATTCATTTTGCAAGGATACTCATTCACCCCAATCAGGGGTTGATGCATAGGAAACCTGTCTCCTAGGAGTGAAGGAACAGCACGCGAGACCGCTCAGCCATCTAGTAGGCAAGTTAAAAAATCGCTGTCGATGACGATGAAACTCTCGCGGCGCCGCCCAACACTATTTTTATATAAAAATTGTTTTTGAAAACTCGAATATCTGAAAATCAGAATTTGAATTACATAATAAAAGAATCCTTCATAAACTTTCAAACATAAAGATAGCAGCACGTTTCAAAATGCAAAAAGGCATAAATCTTTTGATACAATATATTATATAATATGTTAAAATGGGAAACATTTACACCATTTGAAGGTGATAGTTGAATATATCTACATAAATAAAGAAAAGTGCCGATTTCGTACTCCTTATCGTCTACAGTCTGTAAAATAAATTGATTATGGTCGATAAAGAAAATAAATACACCTGCATATAATGCTGTGTTTATGTCTCCCAACTAAACTTCAATTTGACTATGGATTACTTCGTCCAACATAAAATAAATACAAGGGGCTCACAGCGGGTGTGACCGGTTGACAGGGGATGCTTACACCTCCTAGGTACCTGATCCCACCTCTGGAATTTCCAGTGGTTCTTGTTGAAGTGCTGCTCATAGTTTTGTATTTTGTAGGTTTTTTGAGATCGATCCCTATTCGTTATTTTCACCTACTTCATTGACGATGGCAAAGAAATCATCTCGTGTGGCATACTGTTAAGGACATACGCAACATAGCTTGAATTTTATTGTCTTTTTTCCGGGAGTTGAAGAGTTCCAATACTTAAAGGAACTACGTGCTACATTTAAATGTCTATATATGCTATGGTACACTTCTTCTATAACACATTTGGATAAACAAAACATCTAGAATATATGTTTAGTAGTTTTTGTATACTTTTCTTTGAATTTAACAAGAATTTTTATCAATTTGACGGCCACCATTTATTTTCTGGCGGCCGCCAGATATTTATTTGGCGGCCACCAGTTAACCTTCGGGCGGCCGCCAGATCTATTTATCTTGCGGCCGCCAAATATTTATCTGGCGGCCGCTAGAAATTATCTGGTGGCCGCCAAATAATTATCTGGCGGCTGCCAGATATTTTTATCTGGAGGCTGCCCGAAAATTATTTGGCGGCCGCCAGTTATTTTTGTGGCGGCCGCCAGATAAAAAAAATTTCTTCCTGGCACCAACCGGCTTCCGTAGCTAATTGCCGTTGGACTGACCCATTTAAATTACATCAATAAATATTTTACGAAATCCTGTTCTCCAAGGTTCTTGACTTTTGTGTTTAATCTATTTTTTCCCAATTAACATTTACTATAACAGGGTGTCCTCTAAAAGGGATATTAGTGTTATACCTTTAACAAAAGCTGGATTCGTTGATGTCAGTATATGCATATTATCCATACAGTTTTAAATCCTATAGTTAGAGAGACATTAAAACGTTACAAGATCTCGTATAAGGTTTTCGGCATTAATGGAATAATTTAGAACTGAGACCTAAATGCTCTTGTTTAACGCAAAGGGAGGGAACTACGAGACGTGCCGTCCTGGTTATACAGACGGTGTATTTAAAGAAGTTATTTCAATGACAGTAGACTCTGGATTCCTTGGATAGAGGAGATAAATAAAAAAAAATACTCTGAAGAGTTATTGACCTTTTATCACTCTCTACATGTCGATTGGTATTTTTTTAATAGTTTTGAAAAATAAAATTACTGTGTATTCGACATGCCGTTCATTCAATAGGTTTTGAGTACGATATCTTAGAATTAGGAGCGAGAACGGGCAAACTTGCAGAATGTTTGCTTAAACACTGTCCTCAGGTATATTTTCAAAATAAAAAAATTGAACAGAATAACTAGAAGTAATGAAACTTCTTAGTAAACTTCTTAATAATTTTTTTTTCTTCAAATTTTAGATTATTTCGAATAAAACTAAAGTACTTACAGAAATATCATACATCAGAGTAATGAATGCAGCATAACTTTTTTTTTCATTTCAGGAAATAAAAGCACTAGTAACAGAACCATCCAATGATTTTATCAAAACCTTGGAAGAAAAAATCCCTGGTGTAAATACAGGGCAGTGCAGTGCCAACAAAATACCACTTCCTGACAATTCTGTTAAAGTAAGAAATCACATTCTGAAAGTATAATCAATGAATAATTATTTTTCTGCATAATAATGATCTGACTGTTAAATTGGCAGTTTTAATCTGAACAGCAAAACAGAACTAGAACTATTATTCTAAAATTCTCTTCTTTATTTGTTTGTTTGTCTGTTGTTTAACGTCCCTCTCGAGAATTTTTCACTCATATGCAGATGCCACCACTTGCCGGTGGAGAGCTGCAAATTTTGTCCTATACTCGGCACTTACGGCCATTGAGCAGTGAGGGATCTTTTTCGTGCCAGCACCTACTGCGACACTGGGCCTCGGTTTATACGGTCTCATCCGAAGGACCGGTCTCCACGTCCCACAGTGGGATTCGAACCCGCGACGTAAGGATCAACTCCTTACTTCGCGACTCTAGAACAGACGCTCTAACCACTGCGCCACGCGGGCGACTTCTCTTGTTTAGAAATAATCTTTAAATGAAAAATTGCAGCAATGATATTCCATCTTAGAACACTTAGTGTAATAGATTTACAGTTAAGAATTACATTTTTATTGAAAATAGACCCTAATGACCTTTTCTTTTCAAAAGGTTATTAGAGTTTTATTTTCCCATCTTAAGGCCATAATTGCAGCCCAGTGCTTTCACTGGTTTGCAAACGAAGAGAACATTTCCGAAATTGACCGAGTATTGAAACCAGGAGAAATTTTCAGTAAGATCTATAATCGTCATTAATTATACTATATGCTTTGCCAAAAATGTATTTTGAATTAAATAAAGAAATCTATGGGATTTTTAAATTCCAGTTCTAGTTTGGAACGTTTTAGATGACAGCTTAGTTTTAGATGCGGATTTCCAAAAATTCTTTTTAAAATGGATAAAGGACTCAACCCAGTATTATGACATGAGATGGAAAAAAAATTCTTGACAATTGTGACCAGGTCCGGTAGGTTTCAAGAAAAGTGTTTGATGGCAACAATTTAAGCGTAAGTCTTCAGCAATACATGCATTTTAGATTATATTTTGATCATTATTTTAATCAAACGACTGAATTTCATAAACAACAGGAAAAGCCTATAAAATCTCTTTCCATCCTAATATAGTATGTACAGTACATTAAAATATTTGAAATTTAAGTACGTTCATCATTTATCATGTACATGTAATTGCATAACACGTTTTTTTTTCCCATTCTACATTTCTAGGGTTCCATTGATCATTTAGTGCGTTTAAGGACTACTTTCAGTTGTATACAAAGCCTTGAGGATGTTCAAAAAGAGAAAGCATGCAGTGAAATACGAGGTTTCTATGAAAACCACCCTGAGGGAAATGGGAAGGAATTCCTCACTCATCCCATGAAAACAGACGTTTTTCATTAATGAACCTTGTAAACATACTTTGAAATTTTAATATTTTACACATGCACTATCAAAGCATTTAGTCATCTCGATCAAATAACTTTCACTCGTCTCACCTTCTCATCGTGGACAGGAGTATGTATGTTTGCACTGAATAATATACTTTGCAATGTAGAATAAAAAGCATCTGATACTAGTTTTATTTCTTTAACAATAGAACTCAAATTACCCAGTCTATGAAGAAGTATGGCTACAAGTCAAGACCATGTACATTGTAAGACATGAGAGTTAAAAATTGGTAGTGGTTGTTTCTTCTTCTTCTTCCAAAAAATGCAATTAAACATTAACGTTTTAAATGAATGCAAATCATAAAAGAATCAATTTTGATGCACCAAATGCGCATTTCGACAAGTTATGTCTCTTAAGCGATGCTCATGCCGAAACGTTGGAAATCCGGAATATTTAAAGAAAATAAAACTTTGAAGAGCTGAACAAAGGGGTGCCAAAGACAAAGATCTTTATATATATAGTCCTGTGTAGTAGTAGGCATGAGAAAAATCTTAATGTAGTAGCTACATGTATATCTATAGAATGAATATGATATTTACTTCCTTAACGTCATCATAATACTTAATCTTCATATCTAATATAATGGTAGTTGTTTTTCAGAACTTTTAAAAAAATAACTTTAATAACGTTTGAAAAATTGATGACATGGCAACGGTTTACAATTAATGAATTCCCTGGGTTCTTTACTGTTTACGTTCGAAGATAGTTTTCTATTCTATTCCCACCCAAATTAAAAAGCAAGCAAACACACAAGCAAAAACCATACTTATATCAACAATATGTACGGGCAGTATAATGTACATGTAATAATTATTTGTTTGCAAATTGAAAGCTCTTAAAAGACTTTATTGCTCTTTTGAATCGTAGCGAACTATGCTATGACAGGTACGACACAGATGGAGGCAATAAGAAACAAATCAATTTATATATGAAAATACATGTACCAGCCTTTATATTTATTAACCCTCAGGTTATGAAAAACTCTCCATTTAAAACCTAACATTAGAACAAAAGAATATCACTACCACCTCCTTACTTTGCACAGATTTTTTGCTAATACACTTTTGTTCTTTTTTACTCAGGTCTGTAATTTTAGTGTTTCCGTGACATTAAGCTTCATTTCCTTGTTAATAAGAACTGAAAACGTGTAGATGCTTTGTATAAGGAATTATTTCATTTGTATGTCTATTTAAATATAATTTAATTTTGTTTGTATTCTAGCCTCTGATTGGTTAATAACCAAAAAGGAACACAAATTATTTCTGTATAACCTGGTTTGGTATGGGGACACACCCCCCTGACAACCAGCTGAATCGTCTGTATCCATGCAATCCTCTCATTTCCAGTCCTCGGGATTCATGGAAAATTCCAGATTTAATAAATGTACCTTTAACTTCAAACAATAACTTGGATCTTACCACATGTAAACAAACAACATGGCTGCTAGGACTATGTATCAGTTTTTACCTCCCCTCGCTTCCCATCACTTCCGTTACTAGGGTTGTATTATTGAGCGGCAAATTTGAACTAATAAAAAGCAACGAAAGTTTACACCCACAATTGTTTAATGATTTTAGAATTAAATTATAAGGAATGACTCTAATTCTTGGCCAAATTATTCGAGTATAACCTGGTTTGGGTCAGTTTACGCTGTTTTATAATCCGCTTCGCGGATTATAAAGCGTAAACTGACCCAAACCAGGTTATTCTCGAATAATTTGGCCAAGAATTAGAGTCATTCCTAAATGAATAAGTACATGTAATTTCCATTGCTTTCACAACACTATATATTTATTGTAAAGGTTATACATATTACTAAATGTAGAGAAAATAATGTGGGTGTTCTGATTTACTTTGTGTGTATAAAATATATAACTGTTTATTGCGAACATGAAAGACAATGTGCTAAACTCAATGTGTGAAGGGCCGGTGTAACGACGAAAAATGGCCCCTGGAGAATATTGACCGGGGGTCAAATTTCTCCGTAGAAAAATGACCCCCAGTCAAATTCTACGGTAAGTAGGGCATTTCGACCGCAGAAATCCCTTCCTGGCCGGTTATCTACGACTTCACACACGTTGAAAGATGACCCCCCATAAAAATATGAACCCTACTTTTTCACTACATTTTATAATTAAACCTTTTAGAAATGAGATGTTATATGCGTTAATCCGGGGTTGGGGAGGGTCTGTGATGGTCTAGTATCTCCTGATTTTATTTTCTTTCAAATGTGTGTTGGAGAAGGAACAAAGTATCTTCCCTTCGTAACGCCACTTCTCAATATTAGCATCATATACAATGTACGTGGTATATTTTTATTTATTTATTTTTTTATTTTTTTATTTTATTTTTTTTTTTTGCTTGCATCTCAATGAGTATACATTATTGAGAAGCATAAATTCATAATTCATAATCAGTTTTTGAATACATCAATGCATTGAAACAAAAAAACGTATTGTATTATTATTTTTCTATGAAACGTGAAATATGGGGATGCTATCAATAACTGTAAATACTCTTCATTTTTAATATCATCTAACATCTTTTTCACTCTTTTAGGTTCATTTAGCCCTATTTATTACATGAATATTAAATTCCCTCGTATTTCTTTTGTATTAACATTTCATCCCAAAATTTTACATTTCTGATATCAATTTTAAGAAATTTTCAGTTTTGAAATTTCAAAAAATTTCCAACTAAGTTTCAAATTAAATCAAAGTATCTGAGTATTTACTATAGCTAACTATAGTTTACAATAGTAAATTTTTGTTAGTGGTGCTAGATAGAAATAAAGGCAATATACTCCCTTTCCTTGATCATTATAGATACATGTATAATCTACATTTCATGCACATATGCATTATGTAACTACTTATAAGTAGGGTTTTTGATGTAAGAAAAAACGATTTTTGTTTACTTTTATCTTAAAAACTCTTATATTTTAAAACCTTGTATCACACAGCAAGAACGACTAATTTGTGTAATGGAAAGACAGCCAATTTTTTTTTCTATAGGCTAGCAAATTTAAAGAGTCGGTTGAATCCTCGTTACCTACTCCCTCGTTACCACTATAGATACGCTGACACGAATCACGTACTTGATTCTAACACAATGTGTTACAATATTTTTTGCGCAGTTCTATGTCTTTTGCAAACGCAACATCAATTGTGCTTATATTGCCAATCATACTTAGAAAAAAATAACTGAATTTAGCTGAGAAGCTTTTTCATAATGCAACATTCGCGATCGGTTTTAACTATTGGTAAAAATTATTACATGTAACTAGGAAGAGGAAAGACCTATTACTGTGTATAGACGTGTCAATTCTTGGTATATCAAACACCTCTTTTATTGATTAATCATTTTTTTGTGTAAAAAGCCTAATTTTATTTAGGCTTTGTTGACACTATCAAACGACAAAAGACATTGGTAAAGATTTTGAGCTAACCATTTTTTGTGTCCCTGAGATCGAATATCAGAGGAATATTGATTTAATCCTGTCTGATATTTTTTCACAAATTTAATCTTCCTTATATTTTTTATGAGAAGTTTTATACAAGAAATTGAAAGATATAATTGAGATCCTATTTTCTTAACAATTGTTCATTTTTTTCAAGCAAATTTATTTGGTTAGGATTCAGAAACATTAATCTTTGAATTCTTGTAACTTCTGAAGAAAAAAAAAACCGCTTGAGACTTTATTTTCATTTTTTTACATTATATACACAGAGCAAATTTAAAGAGGATCATTACAATTATACATAGAAACCTTACATTCCTAACAAATGCAAAATACAAATATTTATTGGCACAAACACAATTACAATAATTGGCAAAGGTCCTCTGAACATCATTAGAAAATTTATGTAGTATTAAGTAATTGACTTCTGTGTTCAAAACAGTTTCTAATAAATTTAACAGGAACTTTTAAGATTTCATCTATAATTTTCTCTTTCTTACACCAGCTAAGTAAATAATCTTGTTTTTTAGAAGGCGACTGTGAAAAATTGTTGCATAAAATGTGATAAAACAAATCTAAGAACAAACGTTTTCTTGCTATTATAGCCATTGGATTTCATAATAGCCTAGTAATTTGTTTTCCTTTAATGGGGATTAAATTATCTTGTATTATTGATATAAGGTATAATATAACCTTTTTTATTTCAACTTTAAAGCTTTTAGGCCGCGTGATTTTACCCCTATGTATTTGCCTAACAAGAATATTCCTACCAAAACCAGTTTCTTTGTATAAAAAAAAAAAGACACATGAAAATATGAAAATGCATAAATTCTTTAAAAACCTTTTTCTCTCTGTTTATTTTACAGACAAATTAAGTATATAGTTATAATGAATAAGGATGCCGTGGTCAGGAGTTCTGGTGTAAGGGCGGCGCTATATTAGCCATACAAGTAAATTCTTTGAAAGTCTTCATCTCTGTTACGTTTTACGTGTTTTTTAATTGACAAACTAATTGCATGGTTAGAATGAGCAAGGTTGCTTGTGAATTCGTGGCCCCTGAGTCAAGCGTTCTGGTGTAAATGGGAGGCTGCATTGATCATGTTGTCCAAATGCATCTATTCTTTGGAAATTTCCTTCTCAGCTCCAGGGCATCTAGCAGCCAAACCAAGTACATAATTTTAATGAGCGATGGTATTTTTAAGCGATTTATAAAATTCATGACCAGAGGGTCATAGATTCTTCTGTTAGGGAAGAGCTCTATTGATCATGCAGGAATTTTTTTACTCTACCTTGAGAAAAATTATTCTCCTTTGAATATTCGCATTTATCTATCACTTTCAATAATAGGTTAAAAAGGTCACTTGAATAAAAGAATTATTCAAGTTTTTTTTTCTTCAAGTTTATAAATTTTAAATTTATAATATATAAAGAACTTTTGAAGTTCGAACTGGATGGAGATGCAGTATTCCGCCAAAATTGGAAAACAGCAGAAAAAACTCGTTATACTATATAAAGTATTCCTAACCCTCTATCATACTTCGTCTAGTAAGGGTGGACTTATTTTTAATTTTACAAAAATCATGTTCAAAACAAACTTCTCGCTTCCATTATTATGACTATGTTAACCTTGATTTGACTTCGATTGACCTGTTGAATATCACGATTCATCACGTGGTGTCCAGCTGCGAGTGTACATGTAAAAAACAATTACATTGTGTTCCTAAACGCGTGACCTCGATCTAAATCACGTCTTCCATTCTCAGAATTAAATTTAGCAAATTAAATATTGTTATATTTTTGCGTGTCCTCACAATATTGATTTATCTAAGAAATCATTTGATTTCATATTGACATCGCTGAAATATACCACTACATATTCGAATTTAGAGAGAGAGAGAGAGAGAGAGAGAGAGAGAGAGAGAGAGAGAGAGAGATGACACTTACGCCATCGATAGCCTCGCCTCTTATTAAATTGATTATGTGACCTAAAAAGCACTCCGGATACAAGTTAAATTCCGGACGGTAACACTAATATATCTTTGCTTCAATTTTGATTCTTGACAACAAGGCATTGCTTTTCCACAAATGTTCTATCTAGTGTAATCATTTATAATTATGTAGATTTTGTGGCTTGTAAATTATTCTGGATGCACTTCATTTACAGCTCGGTAGATGGTTCGCAAAAAGACCCAAATTAGGGCGTTAAGTCCACTCATTCTTTCCAGAAGGAAAAAACTCGTTATAGTCTATAAATTATTACTATCCCTCAATCAAGCTTCGTCTAGACATGAAGTTTATCGATGGTAAATTTCTGCATTCTCAAAGTAAACAAGGACAGAATATATGATGTATATAACGGATATATGAACAATATAATCAGAAGAATAAGATAAAAATAAAAGATTTTATTTTCAAAAAAGAATTCTTGTGATCGCCTTCGGGCAATCACAGTTGATCAAGCATTAAGCATTCTGTTCCAAGTTTAACATGTGCAGCACATTGTCAAATGCGCAAGACATCCGATTGGCCAAGATTAGTCATAGCAACGACTACCTTGATAAGATATTTTAGAAAAATTAATGCTATTTCCATGCAACAAAACTTTCGTTTGCATCCTCACTAAACATGATTTTTCATTTGAATCATATTTTCGTCACGAAAACGGCTTGAGAATTTCCCATTTTTGTAAGAAATATTCAATAAGTCCGGAAACATGATTCCGACATATGATGAGTCTGCAAAATTTTTGGAAAATTTCTATTAGTCATAGAAGTCATTTTCAAAAAATTATTACGAGACTCGGTAGACGAAAGCTACAAGAGTTTATAGGAAATTGTAGTAAAAAAAGGACAATAAGCGATTGCAAGCGCAGCGAGCTCTAATATAACAATATATACGCAGTTAGAAAGCTGAGAGAAGAGAGGAGTACTCGATCAATAATATTGATATATTATATGCAGTATAATACCTTAAATTGAAAATTCTTTCAATACTTTTTTAGAAGAAATAATTTTGACATGTGTTAACAATAATAAAAATGAAAATGTCATTATTTGGTCTTATTTTTGACAGTATTAGATGTGCTTGCTTCGGTACATCGAGATTATTTGGATGAAACAGGATGGATATTTATACACATACATTTCTTTCTTACGAACTGTACTTACTTTACATGGTTATTATTTAGGAATAAGTATTACACCTTGAAGAGAAATATTTCAAAACAAAAATATGGCTTTTCCTGTGAATTTCTAGTATAATGCTAACTTCCAGACTTAATTTAGCAATTGGGTTCCTAAAGCAGTGAACAGAGATTAAAAGACAGTTTTTATTATTTGCATTCAGTGTAAGTTAAGACCCAGAAAGATTGATCATAGTATAAATATTATGGCATGAAATAGGAAAATATGTAACGTCAAATGCAAGTTTGGGGGTTGTTCATATGTTCAAATGAATGTGAAAATCCAAATGTACAAGACAAGCAAACAGTTCCTGTCATTTTCCTCTCAATGTCTTACTACCATTAAATAAAATACTTGTGTATTTAGCAGGTATTGGTCTTAATTGACAGGTATACATGTAATTTAAAAACATCTTTGTTCTGCCCTAGTCTATGTTGTATGCTTGTGTCATAAAAAATCATTCAGTGAAGAAGATGACCTATCTTTTTTCTAATCAATTGCTCAGATTTTAGAATTGTATTATACGTGAAATGATCTCAGAACTGGCATCTTGAGCCTATTACTGGAGTTAAAACTTTTTTTTAATTTCCTTTCCAAAGTGGTATAAATAATATCTTCTTGCTAGGTACAGACGAACAAAAACTCTTCTCTGCTCAAAAAAAAAAAAAAAAATACAGTTTACACAATGAAGGAAGAGGCAGATGTGCTTAAACATTAACCTGAGAATCTGCAGGATCTGTTGTACATTGTACCTTCAGTACATTATAAGTACTGAACTTGAACCAATAAAATATATAACAAACCCTTGGACAAGATTAGAATTTTCAGATAAATGAATGTATAACAGAAATATTTAAAAAAGTAGTTAAAATGATGCAGAGAGACTTTAATAGGTCTTCTTAGGTTAAGCATTCAAAGATTTTATTTATTTTCTGCATAGAATTACACCTTATTGATTGCTAGCAAATTTTGTTTGTTTGTTGCTTAAGAACCCTCTATACACTGCACACTAAAGAGTTCTGATTCCGTGGTATTTTTCTGCATATAGAGTGATCTGCCCTTACCTCAAAATTCAAAAAAAAATAAAATCTGCTATGTATTTCTTAATTTATAATCAATTCAAGGCATTCTTAACATCTTAAAAGGCCTTGATAAAGTAAATGAACACTTCATTTGCATGTATTTTATCCACTGAAGTAAATAACAGTGATATCTGTTCATTCTTACTTTGTTGTCTTTGAACATTTTTCTTGGGGGTAAATGCCAGGCACCATATATTGAAAATTATATAGATAAGCTCAAAAATTATACTTATGTACAATATAATTTTCTCAATGTCCAAGAAACATTTTGCACTGGTGTATAGAGGGTCCTTAACGTCCCTCTCGAGAATTTTTCACCCATATGGAGACGACGATTGCTAGCAAATAAGTTTAAAAATGAATTCTAATTTTCATAAAATGGTACATAGAGCTTTGTCCCGAGACCCGAACATCCTCAGCATATGCATATGGGTCATAATGTTAACAACTTATATTGCGGCACACTTGCTCTTTATACATGTATCAATCCATAATATGTCTACTATATCTTTTTCTTAATAAAGAACAAGATTTTCAAGATATTTTTTACTAATATACTGCCTTTAACTAGACTCAGGCCAAACCGCTTCATATATTTTCATGGGCGTTAGCTTCGTGATAGGGAGGCCCGGGCTCGATACTTGTTTGTCAAACCTAAAACGTAAACATGTGTCACTGTTCCTTCACCAAGCGCATGGCACTAGAAGTGAATGTCAAGGGTCTTTCGGATATGCCTTAAAAACCGAGGTCTCCTGTCACGGTAGGCGTTGGTACGATAAAGAACTTCACAGCTCAATGGCACTGGGTGCCGAGTATAGGTCTACATTTGAAGCCCTTCACCTGTATGACCTTAATGACCTCTCTATATGAGTGAAAAATTCTCGAAAGAAACGTAAAACAACATACAATCAATCAATCGATCATATACTAGTAAGTCACAATTTATGTTGATATTCCTCTGTTTGTAATTGTTATACCCTTCATCTGTATTCTACATGCTTCTAGTAAACAGGAAAATTCTTTAGGATGAAATTAAGTTTCACTACACACCGCATAACAGCCTCGCCCGAGGGCCTGAACCTGTTTTTCAGAAATCAGAAATTTCGCAGTTGATATCGAGATGTTTGTTAGTGTCTTGCACTCAGTTTGTCTACTAGATGCTTGATAGTAAATTTTTTTAAATAGATAAAAGGTTGATTGCAATCAGCTTTTCTTACTTTAAAATCAGTATCTTCGAAATATTTTCAAGAGCTGAATACCTTTTAAACAGCTTGTCATAATTTCATCATCTATATTTTCCGTATTTTTGTCAAATGTATATGTAATTTTTCTTATCGTATGATCCATTTAAAATTAAATAGGCCAGGTATAAACTCCGTGTAAAATAAAAAAATAATAATAACACCAAGTTGAATGATCAATTACATTTGCCCTTTTATTATATATCAGAGCATGATACAAATGGTACACAAATAATAGGGTTTCTGTATATTATAACGTTTAGAAAAAGTAAAACTGATTCTTCTTCAGAATTACAATTTTGTGTCATCAAGTGTGGTAGTAAATTTCTAACCAAGCTAAATAAAAATTACGCAATTACGCTTTTACAGAAGTTTCTCTCATTGTTTTCTTCTCTAACTTTAAAATGTTGCTGCCATACCACTAGCTGAAATCTTTCTTAACATAGCACTTGCTTGCTTATACTACCTCCCATTCTCTGTGACATGACTCATACTCTCCAATAAAATTATGCTGCACAAGCTATCAGTCAATCAACTATTTGTAAAGGAAGCTGAATTCCAACATATATTTCCATTTGAAACCTCTTTAGTCTGGCAAAAGTTCCCATACATCATAACAAATAATATATGATAAGGTAATATCATCAACACAAAAAAGTATCCGATTAAATAAATTAAGATATAATTATTCATTATATATGTACAAAACGTCTTTATGCTTGAAATTGGCTACAGGATAACAAAAAAGTAAGAATATCTACAGACAATAAAATTAACGTAGTTTCTACAAGTAAGACCGAGTATAGGGACCCCCGGAAGCACCAGAGATGGGATCATTGCCTAGGAGGAGTAAGCATCCCCTGTGAAATACAGCAATATTTTGAAAACAAAATGGACACACATTAGTACAAACACAAAAAAGACCAATGACACATATCAAAGGCTTTAAAGATTTTCCATTTTCAAATATCCACATCATTCTTCATTGCCTCAGTATATCGCAAATGATTAAAAACATGTGGAAAAAGTAAATCTGAACACCTTCAAGAAGCAACAGATTTAAAAAAAAACCCATAAAACTATACATATATAGCATATCCTACTTAATTCATGTTTAAATCATGCATCAATGAACATTTAAAATAAAACCCTACTCCACTGAAGAAACTGGTTCTGATTAATGTAAAATCAATGTGATCTAGCAAATTTTACATAGCATGTCCACTACAAAAAAAAATCAAACAAAACGAAACAAAAGACACAATGAAAATAAAAAATAAATAAATAACCCCCCCCCCCAAAAAAAAAAAAAAATTCTGAATAAGTCTTCTTAACCTGGAATGTCAAATCTGTTTGTTAAACATTCGAGTACATCCATTCTACTCACCGTTGTGAAATAGTTCCACTCTTGTACTTAGCATATAACTTCACCATTAAGGGTTTTACAAACTCTCCTCCAGAATACCGGATCACCATATTCATCGTTAGGAAATTCAACGTAAGACCTTTGATTTATAAGATCCATGACACTTAGAGGTATTTTATCTAAAGGAACTGCTTCATAAAATATCAAAAAGAGGACGTCTTCATTATCCCGAGAATAGATTTCTTCCATCTTTGCAATATGGAGCTCATACATACACCAACTTGATTTGATGAAGTTTGGAGACAAAACAATGACAGTTTTTCTACTTTTGTTTACAGCAGTAATAATATTTTCGGAAATATCATATCCTGGAACAAAATCTCGATGGTGAATACATAAACGTATCCCATTATTTTTTTCTAATTCTATAATCATTTTCTGGATGAACGGCAAATCTTCATCTGCATACGAAACAAAAGCATCATATTTGAAATCTGATTGACTATCACTTCTAACAGATTTATATCCATGATATCGGCTTTTAGTCATGTAGTAAAAATAACGAATTTTCCACCTATACCTGTACACTAACGCTAACAAGAGAATAAAAAAGAAAAGGAGAATAATGAATGACACGGAGATAATCAAATACATATAGGAATTGCATTCTTTTTCTAGCTTTTCGATATTTTCTTTAATTTTTGAAAACATTAATGGTTCGCTTCGGAATGATGTCGTGCAAGAGTAGTTTTCAAATGACTTAAAATTGATCTTCTTAGTTTCGTGTCCTTTTACCATCCACTTTAGAAATTGCAATGTTTTACAATTACACAAAATCGGGTTTCTTAAAAGACTTAAAGTTAAACTAACTTTATCTGTCTGTCGGTCAATCTCTTTCATATTTTTGTCGGTAAGAAACTGGATCTGGTTTTCAGATAAATCAAGAAACTGTAAGTTTTTTAAAGTTGAAATGCTAAAGTCTAGAGTGGTAAGCGTATTGTCGGCCAAATCTAACTCCTTAATGCGTCGAAGTTCTTTGAAAACTTGATATGGCAGATTTGAAATTCTATTTGCTCTCAGCTCTAAGCGAGTTAAGTTTGTAAGACTTGCAAATATTTGTCCTTCTGTATCTGGTGACAAGCTAAAACCCAGTAAGTTATTGTTCAGGTATAATACTGAGAGATTCCCAAGGTATTGAAAAAAAGACTTGGAGACTGCAGAGCAAAAATTGTTTGACAAGTTCAGTATTCGAAGTCTTTTCATTCCTTCTACAGGACCCTTCCATGAATGTAGAATATTGTTCTGTACATATAACTCCTCCACGTTGTTTTCGGACAAACTCATGGCTGGTATCTCATACCGTAGCCCACTTTCGTTGTAAAAAACCTTTTTTATATTTGGTGGCAAAGGAAAGCTTCCATTTGTGCTGTTTTGTAAACTTTTCTGTAGATAAGATCCTGTAAAATTTCCACCATTTCTACTTTTATATGCCATAAATAACTTTCTCGACTCACCGGCCTTATGTATGCGACCAGTTGAATAATATTGCGTTTTTATTAGATATTCGTTTTTATTTTCATTTTCAACACACGTTTTGTTGTGGATAATTTCATTGGGATTATGGGATAAATATTGTATACTTGCGTTTATCCATTCCAAATTCTCTAATGTTTCAAGCTCGAAGACGTATGTTCCAAATGTCAGTCTGTTATCAGCGATTGATATTCTCTTTATTGTTTTTGGAAATAAAAGAATTGCTCCTTTTTCCATTAATTCTATTCTGTTACTTGACAAATGAATTTCCGTAAGGTTGGTGTGTTTTAAATATCTAACATCATCTTTCCTAATTTCTGTACCTAATCCAAATGTGCAGTGGATTTTGTTTAAGTAAAGGGAAAAGATAGTGGAATTTTGAAGACCGTATGTCAAAATTGGCAAAATTCGAAAAGTGAGCTCAGTATTTTCGGATAAATCAATTTTTTTAATGTTAATTAAATCTGCAAAAACATTCAAACTTAGGTTTTGAGTCATTCGAAACCTGTTTGAATTTAGTTTCAGAACTGAAAGCTGCCACAGTCCCTTGAATGAAATGTTTCTAAATGTTCTAATAGAGTTGTGGGAAAGATCCAGATAAGTTAAATTATCTGGTATTTTTTTTTCTGTTTGGGAGCTGTATCAACCTGTTATGGCTGAGATCGATTCGTGTGACATTTGTCCAGAAATACGGTGACAGTTTAAGTCCTAGATCCGAGCAATCGGCGTGAATATCATTAGAGAAATTGTAACATCTACACTTTAGTTCCGATGAACAGCAATCCACATTTCCACGAATCTGCATCAAAAC
Source organism: Saccostrea echinata (assembly GCF_033153115.1). Lineage (NCBI taxonomy): Eukaryota > Metazoa > Mollusca > Bivalvia > Ostreida > Ostreidae > Saccostrea > Saccostrea echinata. The sequence continues at coordinate 582,124 of NW_026889760.1, read as the reverse complement.
ACTCAAAACTGCTACTGTGCAAAACTTCTGACCCATTTCCAAACTGAAATTAAACGTAAATTATAAAATTGTAACGTGAATATATCAAGCCCTTTCGGTGTTTGTTTATTTGCAACATATGTCATAATAAAGACATCCTCATTGCACTGCTGTTTTGTAAACTAATGTCAAATTTAGTGTATTTTAAAGTATATATTTGGATATAAATTACTTATTATATGTAATTAAATAAACTAAATACTGTCGCGAAACAACTCCGTTCAATTGACCTTTTGACTCTTCTACTTTTTTCTCCACCACAAATAACAAGCGCTCAGCAACATTTGTGTACCCCTCAATTTTATAGCATACAGTGTATATACACATACTTAGAGCCTTGTGGTGCAAGTGACGAAAAAAAATACAAAGTATGGTCGTCCCAACGATTTTCCATTCAACGATATTTACAATGTAAGATTAATTCATTTACTACACCTAAATGCCTGTATTTCATTACCAGCAGGAATCAACCAAATGAAAAGAACTAGTTTCAGCCTTAGGCAGCTTTAGATTTTGTGATTTTGTTTGCTTGTTTAACGTACCTTCGAGAGTTTTTCACTCATACAGAGTCGACATTAGAAACATGTTGGAAGAGGGCTCCAAATTTTGACCAGTAGTCGCCACTTACGACCTATGAACAGTGAGGAATATTTTCGTGCCAGCACGAGCTGCGACACGGAACCTCAGTTTAGGCGGTCTCATCCGAAAACAGTGGATTCGAACCCGCGATCATCTCCTTACTCCGCGACTTTAGAGCAAACGCTCTAATTACTGCGCCACGCTGCTGACGGCAGCTTTAGATTTAGACATTTACAGAAGACACCCTTGTTTGCGTCTTTTCCCGAGATTGAATAGGCGTACCAAATCTTAATTTCACACTTTATTTTTTTTAAATTTACTAGTTGATTAAGGGATCGTAACTTGTGTCACGAAGAAGGTGTCTGTCTGTAATATCTGAGTTAAAAGTCGTAGGTAATGTGAGTACACTTGACTGACGGCAAAAATAGGATGTTGAACAGATGAAATCTGCGCAAAAAAAATTTGAAAGAAATTAACAGTGCATAAACAATTATTTGCGTCAATGTCTTCAGTTGGCACTTTTGTTTGCACTTAAGTATGTATGCATCTTATTTTCTTCTTTAGTAGTATATTTCATGATAATACTAAGCCTCACATTGTTTGCTTACTAAAGTTTAAGTGCTTGGCGTGCGCCATTTTTGAATACTAGTAAGTAAACATGCTATCGGTTCAATTATCATGTAGGACCCGCAATTTTTTTTTTCTTTCATCGAGGAAGTGTGAAATGGAGCAGTGACGATGAAACTCACCATAAAAGAAATTCAAAGCTCGCTTACTAACTTTCTATTCATTGTCATTTACGAATCTATTGCAAAGAGCAGATTTCAAAAACATTTGCAGAAGAAAAAAGAAAACAGGATAAATAACTCGATCAAAGAGACAGGAAATGTGTATCTCCTGCAATTCTAGAATTGCTTCTCTTTCATCTTTGAGTAAAAAAATGTTATTTAATATTTCAGACAAAAAAATATTAGAATTATACCAAATTAAAAATCCAACAGAAACACAGACCGCCAGACAGACATATAGCCATCAAAAAGTCTCTACTAAAGGATCGTATCGTTAGATCATTTTGAATATTTTCTACATGTAATGGAAAATTTGAATATAAAATGAATGTACATGTATGATTCGATTAAGAAATTACAGTATTAACAATATACTTACCAATTTATTTCTTCTTACGCTCACTATCACATCAATACTTTCAAGTCGGTATCAAATGGTTTACTGACAAGCCTTTTGGAGGATCATTACATTTAACTCGCAAAAACAACAATATAATAGTCAAAATGGGGAGGAGGAAGATGTATCTGAAGCACTAATATTTTTACTTAAAATGATAAACGTACTTAATTTACAATGTAGAACCTTATTTTTCATTGGCTGGATGAAAAATTTAAAAAAAAAAAAAAAAAGAAAGATCCATTTTATAGATTTTTTTCCCCCATTTTATGATTGGGTGAAAAAAAGGATTTGTAAATAAAACCCTAACAATTACATGAGTCACTTATTGAAATATTCAGTTTCTGGTAGGATGAAAGGATAGGTTAGGTTCTAGAGACTTTGAAAACTTAGATGTATTGAACAATAAATTTACATTGTTTATTCTGAATGAATTTTATGTCAAATAATTTTTATGATATGTTTATGTTTTATTATTCATACACTAAAAATACCTAGAATCTGTCTTTTAAAAGGAATGCTGTAAAACATGGCTTGAGATTGTCACTAAGGATAAAACATATATTTAACATTAAAACTTCTTTCTTCGGTATGAATTCTGTGTATTTTTAATGTAAATTTGTCATTCATTACAAAACTAAATTTGGATAAGCTTATCAGATGGTAATTTTTTATTAGGTCAATAAGAATTGACAACGATGCAATTTTATTAATCTTAATGATATTGATCACAGCTTATTAAAGTTAAAATAGTTTACATAATGTCATATTCTGTAAAACCAATATAGGGCTCCCCACGTGGCGCGAGGGTTAGAGCCTTTAATTTGCTCGAGACTCGCGGAGTAACGAAGTGATCCTTACGTTGCGGATTCAAACCCACTGAAGGACGAGGAGACCGATACTTAGGATTTCACCGTATAAATCGAGGTATTGTGTCGCAATAGCTGATCCCTCACTGCTTAAAGGCCGTATACCGAGTACAGGTCTAACTTTGCAGTCCTCCACCAACAACAATGTCATACAAACAAAAATCAAACAAATGTAGGAGTAAATGTAATATGACAGAGTTTTTTTTTTTTTTTGACCGTTTTCTTCCCTGATTAGAGTTCAGCCAAATTTGGCACGGTGTCCTTGGATAAAGTACTTCGAGGTTATTAAAGTTAAGATAAATATCCTACATAGAACATTTAACAGCTGCAGTTCTCAATTTTTCATTTTCTTTTTTAACAGAAATATATGTACATCTAATGTATCTATGTTATATAAAAAGGTGAGAAGAACTTTCAAGAAGTGAAGATGACAACCATACTGATTTGCTGTCAGGACTTTGATATTATGGCGATAATATCATTTTTATGAAATTAATCTCAATAAGACTAAATTAACTTTATTCATGAATTTGTGGTGTTTGATGTTAATAGCAAGGATACAGAAATCAGGGAATTTGTTGAAGGTAACACAAGAAGGGGGAACCCCTGTTCAGGTGCATAGTTACGTAATGGTTAATAAAGGTTTGTTCGTTGTATAATGTAACATTTATTCAGAACACTTTCAACATTCACTTGTTTTGAATGTAAGTGTCAGGAATATTATATAAAAGCATAAACAGTCATATGTACCAGTTTTGATTAATATAGCAATAGGAAATACAAATGCTTTTTCCAGGTGAAAGAACACAGTGGAAACGGATCAGTGAGTGTCGAAGATGATAGAAGTGAACGGTACATGTATAATGAGGACGATAACGACATTAACAATGATGACTAAGAGGATAAAGAAGGGGACCAGGAAGTAGTCCAGGTAGAATAAACTTAGTAGGTGAAGGACAATCCTTTAAAAAACAGGGGGATAAATTACAACATTCAAATTTAAATAAAGAAGACAAAAATAACATAAAAACAGAAATGCAGAAGAAAAATCAGAATCATTGATAAATAATTACGAAAATGTAAAAGGTTAAGATAACGAACAGTGGTCAATCTCATAAGTCCGATGATCAAAAGGAATCGTGAACAGGGAAAAAAGAAGAACCTCTGGAAACAACAGAGGTAGGATCACGTGCCTAGGTGTAGTAAGCATTCCCTGTCGACCGGTCACACTTTCCCTAAGCCCTATGTATTGATCAAAAAGATGGAGTACTCTGTAGTCAAATAAAGTATAAAAATGATGGCCTTACGCATTGTATGAAACATGTCAGACAAAAAAATGACAACGGTAGGTTGTATTTTCAAACATGGTCATTATAACGACCATAGAATTTGAGAATAGCAGACCTGAAACGGAATTGAAGTCTTTGTAAAGTCATCTTATTTATCAGTAGCTTGCCTCGGTTTAAAATTTGATCGTACGCAGAGCATGTTATTGCGCATCGAAACATTTGGGAGACAAAAACACCAGATGCAGGTGATGCTGGAATATTACATTATAAATAAGGAAGTTGACTATGGAAAAGCTGAAGTCTTCTTGTTTGTCATATAATTTGGTCATTGGTTGGAAATTATCGTCTACAGTCAGAAAAACATCGAAATATGAAAGAGAGATGGCTTTTATTTCGAGTTTATGGGGATCTATCGAGTCGACATATGAATGAAAGTAACTACATGAATTGTTAATTGATAAAACTTCGTTGATATATCGAAATGTTGAGTTGAAGACCACAGCAAGACTTTTCTTCTTCTTGTGTAGATTTTTTTTAAAATAAATTCTCTTCACAGTAATATCAAAACAGGTCGGCTAATAAAGGAGCACAGAAGTGCCCATCGGAATTACAATGAATTGGTGTTAAACTTGGTCTCCAAAGACTACATAGATACAGTCAATGAGTAATGTCAGCATCTTTTTAATATCAACTACAGAGTACGTGTATGTAGAAAGGGAATGATTTTTAACAAAAGAATTTTGTAGATGACCGGTCAAAAAATATGAAAATTTCCGAGTTCCATTTTTATTTAGGGAGCAGTTGTCTACGATATGAAAAAAACATGCTCTTTGATTTATCTCGAGGAGTGGTTGTATAAAACATAGAGAATTTGATGATATAAAATTGATTTGATATGGATAATGAATGAAGAAATGTATGTTGACATTGTGGCTCTTTTAAAGATCATTTGATGAATAATTCCATACATTTTTTGAAGATTTTTAACTCTTCTGAGTTTTGAAGAGGTCCAATGTTTTGAATTCATGACAGTTTGCTTTTATGTGAGAATTATAAGAAAAAAGAAAATAATAATGAATTGAAAAAGGAAAGCGGTTATATTATATTATTTTAACAACTGATGTATATGTGGTGGGGTGACAAAAAGAATATTACAAATTTAAATGAGAATAAAGCTTACAAAAGACCTTGGGACATAAAGAATACAATGCACAAAAAAGACTTTCATTAAGCATTGCTGAAGGTAATTAAATAAACATTGAAAAATATTAAGAAAAAACATAAAACAGAATTCTTTAAGCATGACAATGAAAGAAATAGAGTCGTTACACTATGTCTTGTTTTCTGTCACTGTTCGATGTTTTTGTTTTTGTCAGACCATCAGACCTGGAGGATACGTCTCAGGCATGTAATGAATGTCTGGATCCTGTTTATAATTTTGACAGTTGACCCGCATGTTTCTGATCCATACAAGGACATCGCCTTTATATTTCTGTTGAACGGTCTTACTTTGGAGCGTGCTGTATTTTCCCTGGCCTTCGAGATGTTTCCGAGTTGCAGAAATGCTGCTATGGACTTTCCAATTCTAGCTTTCACGACTACCTGCAATCCTTCTTACTTATCACCCCCAACAAAAATTACTACAATTAACAATGGTTTTCTATAGTTAACTTTAACTAGTAAATATTTTGATACGTTGATTTACAATGAAACTATACTCTAAACGTTTTGTGAGGTTGAGAAAATTAATTTCTCACAAGTTACTTATAGATTATGTAATTTGTGGAAGTAATATGTAACTATACAGTCTGAGAAAATATTTAATTTTGATATAAAAAAGGTGTATGTATGATATGGAAAAAATAAAATATAACAATTTGAAATTCATAGTAAAAAAACTTATTTATTATTTACTGATTTATTATAGTAAAAAATTCGATTTACAATAGTCCACATTTTGATTTAATAATTTGAAAAAGTAAAACCTTTGACACTTTTAGTAAATTTTAGTTAACGTTAATAAACTAGGGTTTTCTACAGTATTTTTAGTTTAGGGCCTCTATCACTACTGGCTTTCAAAAAATCCCGTATGTATGAAAATTCTCTGTCTTTCTCAATAACCTACAACATTGCCACAGCAACCTACTGTATATCTACAGTATTACAGTATGCTACTGTATGCTTAGAGTTTTCTACAGCATTATAAGTTAGGACCACTATACTACCAAGGAATGTGAAATGTTCAACTTCTTTGATTCTCTCGCATTCTATATTTCAAGTAGCATCTGATCTTGTGTTTCCTTCTAATACCTTTGTCTTCACTCCGTTGATTGTTCATCCTGCCTGTGCTGATATTTCTGCAACTTTGTCCACGGTCTTAATTATTTGGTCCTAGGAGTGCCAGATTGTCTACAAAGTCTTAGTTGTCTATTGTATTCCGTGCATCATATTATTTGTGGATGATTTCATTGTCGTCTATTGCGAGCAGGAACAGGAAAGGTGATAATAGACATCCTTGACACACTCCAGTTTTAAAATCGTCAGATATCTTCAGTGTATGGTCCTACATGCTAAGTGTTAATAGGAATTTCAAATTAAATTTGCAAGTTTACTAGGTATTTCATTATGTCGCATATTTTTTCATATTGTCTCCCAGTCAGCACCGGCAATGGTTTTTCATAGTCTATAAGGCATGTATGGGGGGGGGGGGGGGAATTCCATTCAGCACATTGTTCAATAAATATGCGTAATCTTGCTATCTGGTCCGTACAATATCTTTTTTTAAAAAACACCAGCTTGTTCGTCAAGTAGATTGATATACACTTCTTTTTTCATTGTTTTCAGTATTATCAAATTGAATACCTTCCCTGAACATGTAGTAGTGCTATTCCTCTTTAGTTGGCACAGTTATTAACAATTGCCTTTTTTAGGAAGCTTGATATGGAACCTTCTTTTCATTCTTGTAGAATAGTTATTAGTTGCCATATTTTCTTAAAAAGCGGGAAGAGCATGTTAATCGACTGTCAAAATCTGCTGAAATGCCATTAGACCCTGCCGACTTGCCGTTTCTCAGCTGTTTCAAGGCTGCCTTAATGACTAATCTAACCAGGATACGATATATAATGACAGTAAAGGTATTTGACTCTGATACTTCTTTAGAGATACATCTTTTAATGAGGCAAGTCGTAGACGTATTTCTACCTGAATCTAACGGGGAAAACTCCTATGATATACACAAAATAGTTGCCATCCAATAGTAACATTATGAAATATTATTTTTAAATAATATGTCATATGGCATCATTGTATCGTACCATCTTTTTTTATCACAAAATCTATTTTTAGTACCGGTATTCGGTTTTATGGTTATTTTTAACTTGAGGGTTCATCTATATCTATTTTTTTTTTAAATATTTGTTCTTGTACCCCATCAATAACCAATGATATTGCAGGATTATGATCACGTGGAAGTCACTTTTGTTTTTCACCCTGGGATGTGAAGGACGCTTCAATGTAAACAGCAAGATTGATTGTGTGAAAATTAACCCTCAACCATCCCCATCATACCCACCTTGATACATTTAGAATTGTCTTGTAATTGTGATGTAACTGCGTGTACGAGATGTTTGGTGTATGTCCCTTAAGTTTTAAACTGATCTGCATTTGAATGTGTATATGCCACCTTAACTTGTCATTTTATACGCCAAATTAATTTTTACTCTGTTACACCTTAATTTTTACTCTGTTTTGCAAATTTTTTGTATATGCCACTTAAATTTGTACATTGCTTTGGTTTTTTATATCACAGGGAGATCCCCCTGCCATTGTTGTGGACTAGTTTGTATTTATATGTTACCTGGTGATCTCCCATCTTCTAAATGTACATTCATCAATGATAATCATGTCTTACTTAGACTTTAGGGAGATCCCGCTGCCTGTGTGATATTAGGTGCTCAATAAGTCTCTTTACCTTTATTTGGGATCTCCCTAGTAGTTAAGGTAGTTTATTTGTAATTAGTTGTTTATCTTCGTCAAAATAAATGACAATATTCATCAAAGCATGTCTTGTAGTGTTTTATGGAGGAAAAAATTAACAAAGCTGTGGGACCAAGATGGAACTGGTTTCCACTCATTCTTTACTGTACAGGCATTTGTCTAGCATAAGATAAATGGAGGGCATAAATTCACTTATGTGGTGTGACATACTACATAAGTGAGGGATGTTTTTTTTCTCACATTCTATAAAGTTTCATCCCTTGAAACAGAAAACAAAAAACAAAACTGTCATAGACTCAGAAAATGATTATTAAACAAAAAAATTATCTATAGTACCTGTTTTTGATTCCAAAGATTTAGAGAGGGGAGAGAAGAACACGTAATGTCGATGTCCAAATTCAGTCTCGTCGAAAAAGCGACGTTGCTCAGGTGTGGTAGACATTGAATTCTGAGAAGCAAAATCTTTAAAATAAATGATTTATGTAGGCATAATCAAATGAGGATCTTTTCATGTGTATAAATCCATTTACAATATTATGCATTGAAATCAGCTGTTCTTGGCATTTTTAAGTCATATGAACGGGACGGGTTTTTTAGTCTTTACTTTATTCCGGGAATCTCATACAGAAAAATCTATGTAGACAGAGGGATCGAACATTAAAAATTAATGACGTTATCAGACGTCATGAAACTCAACGGCGATGATCGTATAATGCTTTTTGTAATTATTGATAATTTGACACATTATCAACATATCAAGCTGAAATTTTCAACAATTCTTAACATTGTTGTTTTATGTTCCTTATCAATTTTGTAAGCACCAACCACTATTTTTAATTTTATCGCAACAGTCCACGAACATTTTGATAACCCCTTGTAAGCATACTTACACAGCATATAATAGTTAGAGAAATCCTTTTTAATGTATCCAAAAATGAAAAGTTGCGCGGGTCCTTCGGAAGAGACCTTAAAAACCGAAGCCCCGGTAGGCGTTAGCACGATAAAGAACCCTCACTGCTAAATGGCCCTGAGTGCCAAGTAAAGGTATAAATTTGAAGCCCTTCACCGGTTTATGGTGAGGTCTCTACGAGGGGTAATCAAAAAGTTCGCGAACTATCTCTTTATATACAAAACCACAATTCAGATCAGAATGAAATTCGACAGACATATAGTCATACACATGTTCTATAAATAGTATGTGTTATATTATGTTTTGCTCCGTGTTTGTGACGTCACAATGTGAAAATGACGTCAATATGCAGATGACAAAAAATGGTTGACTCGGTCGTACTCGAGCAACGAACGGCTGTAAAGTTTAACTATATCTCGGAAATTCCTTTGCAGTAGAATATGATAATTTGTACAGGGTTTATGAAGACAAAAGACTTACCAGAAGTCCAATCATTAATTGGATTGATTGCTTAAGTGAAGGCAGGGAGATGGTTAAAAATGATGTTTGTTCTGTTGCGAAAGCAATCAAGGAAAAAGATGTGTCATTAGTTGAGCAATTTGTTTTGAAAAATCGCCAAGTTACAATTAGAAAAATAGTTGAATATCTGAACAATAGTATAATTATTAAATCCCTGAAATATTGTTTACTTTAGACTTTAAACATATGAGATAGGAAGAAAATAAGGCGCCCATACTTTTTCCACATTGGATAAACGACGCTCTCGAGAAAGAGGACTCGGGTTGTGATGGTCTCCATGCTAATTCTGGGAAGGGATATCCTTTTCCACCCATCTTATTGCCGAGATTTGGCCATTTCTGACAGATGGTCTGTTCTTGTTATAAAAAATAACTTGCATGGTAAGAAATATAAGACTCGGAAAAATCTCTTAGCTTGTGCGAAAGGAGCATGTCACGTGACCGCCTGGATCACGTGATTCTCGTATGGGCAGAACAATGGCAGATGTGCATTAAAATCGGAGAGGACTACTTTAGAAAATAATGAACACTGACAGCTCATTTTGTTTCTATTAAGGAAGTAATTCAATTAGTTCGCGAACTTTTTGATCACCCCTCGTATATGAGCGAAAAATTCTCGAATGGGAAGGCAACATACAAACAATCAATCAATCTAATCAACGAAAATGTTGGGTACCGCTATCATTTGTATAAATACTGTACGAAGTTTCTCAATAAAATGTATTTGCTCTCATATCGGTTCCTTAAAACATAATAAGTATAATCAATAATGTTTTCAAAGATCTTTAATAGATAAATGAAATGTTTCTTGATTAAGATATGCTTTCTTGTTAATTCCTTGATAATTCTACAATTTTGGGATATGGTGGTGAAATCAATTTAACTACTTCTCTCTCTAGAAAATGTATAATTTATATCCTTCTATATATTCTTTTACCATACAGTTTTATTTGCAATATTTATTTACCGCCTCTCACATTCTGTGAAAGATGGTCTGAACATTTTGTCAAAAAAAAATAAATAAATAAATAAATAAATTTTTACTGTGTTCTATTATACCAAATACTAAAATTGCTTGTTTACAAACGTTGAACAAGAAGAAGAGCAAGGTAAAAGAATTGTGCAACTAAGAAGGAAAAGCATTGTTTTTCCATTTTGCTCAAAACTCTGCAGTCACTGCAATGGGAAAAGTTATGTCAAGTTTCTTACTGTTCAAACAGTTAAGTGTTTAAGTTTTCGTAATTGAGGTAATTAATTTATATGTCCACCATTAAATTAAGGATTCATCAGATTCTACCGTGAAAAATATTTTTCAAACAAGAGGAGAAAAAAGTTAAAAGGCACTCTTTTTTCAACATCTTTTTGAAAAGTGGATAGTATATTTGGCGTGATAGTAACTTTATGTGCTAGGCCATGCTTTCTAATTGATATTTTCTCTATTAAAGATAGAATATTTCATTATGGTATAACGTATAACTGAAAGGCTCTTGATGAAATACAGGTATGTGTAAATAAATAAATTGATACTAATATGTTTTTTTTAAATGGAGTAGGGGCGGATCTAGAGGGTATCCCGACCCCCCCCCCTCCAGGAATTTTCATAGGTTTTAAATTTCTATGTAAAAGTAATGAAAAAAATGACCTGAACACCCACCCTCAGGACACGGACCCCCGTTTAAAAACGTTGAGGAGTGTCATCAATCTAATTTGTTTAACATTTATTTTTTTGCTTGTCAATGTTTTTTTCAGTGTCTGACATTTACTACAGTTGATGTGGAACCCTCCCCCAGAAAAAAAAATCTTTTATCCGCTCCTGTGGAGTACGATGTTTTGTTTTGGTTTTTTTTTTTCGCGTACAACAAGCAAAAGCAAAAAACATTTATAGGAGTTAGGAATCATGGACACAGTATGAGTGCACGAGGCACTACTTTCATTTGTTCAGTTTCAGTTTTGAATGAATAAGAAAATGACAACTTTGTTTGAAAAAAAAAGAGTTTGCTCGTATTATATTTCATTGATAGAAACATCCTGTTTAAATACCTCTCTATTGCTTTAGATACTAAGTGAAAATAATGACGTAAAATTCATAAAATTTACTATTGAAATGAATAAGCACTAGTTTTTAACACAATATCTATAAATTACATGTTTGTACATGTATCTTTTTTCTATGCCGAACGTTAATGATAAAACCTTCAATAATAAGTCTTACATATTCCTTTCTTACATTGTTCCTAAATAGATCTAGGGATTTCAAATTCATAAAACTGGGTATGGTTATTTTAATCCCGCTTCAACAAATGTAAACAATGGAGAAATATTTCAAGCGTTGTTTAAGGAAGTTTCTCTGTCAGGTAAGCCTAAATCCCAAGTTACAAATCAAAATCAATAGAATTAAGTTTTTGAAACTTTTTATAAAACGATCTTAGATAACTGTTGTATTTTGTTCAATAAGCAACCAAGATTGTACCCCTAATTTATTATGATAATTTTCATTCTTTGCTGCTATCAGTGTTGATTCCGAGTGAAAAAGTCTTACGGTGCATAAAATATCTTCAATCCCCAAAAGCCATTGGATGTTTAAACAAGATAATGGATCACTTTGTGCAGCTACGCTGATGATATCGATATCTTTTGAATCATGACCTGCGCTATAGAATTCATTCAATCGAAAAGGGCGTGGTGTTCATATTTCTTATTAAGTAGATTTTAAGTCTGTCCCAGTTAACTATTTGGTGTTTATTAATAATCAGAACGCATAGTAACATAAAAATAAATTTACTAAATTTAGAGAAAAAGCTATATACCGATTATATGCACACACCCTCTCTCTCTCTCTCTCTCTCTCTCTCTCTCTCTCTCTCTCTCTCTCTCTCTCTCTCTCTCTCTCTCTCTCTCTTAAAACGTAAATTTTGCCCCCAAAAATTAACGTCGTATTTTAGCCAAATTTGATAGACATGTTTTATTAATAAATCTAAATTATTCTAAAAACAAACAAGAAAACACGGCAAGTCCTTTGTTAAAAATAGCTTTCTATTCTTATAAATTTCTTTTTACCTCTTCAGAAAAATAAAAATTGTTTCAAATGTTAAAAGTTCCGAAATTCGACGATCGGCAAGCCAATTTAAAATGGCTGCCAATTCGGCGACTTATAGAAAATTTTTAGGCGCCAATCAAAAATTTTAGTCGCCATACATATGGCGAGTAAATCAATCGCGAATTAGGACCCTGCCTTCAACTCAACATTTAGATATATCGACGACGTATTATTAATAAACAATGGTTATTTCCATTCATATGTCGACACGATATATCCCCGTGAGTTTGAAATAAAAGATAAACAAAGTCTGACACATCTATTTTATATTTGGATATTTTACTAGAAAAGACTCAATTGTAATCTATAACAACTAAGCTTTATGATAAATCTGATGACTAACTTTTCAATCGTCAACTTCCCTCACTTATGCAGCAATACATCCTTATCACCTGCATATGGATTGTATATCTCTCAGTTGATTCGATGCGCAAGAGCATGCTCTACGTATGAACAATTTCTAAAACGAGGTAGGCTATTGACAAACAAGTAGATGAAAGACGAATATCAACAGTCACGTTTAAAGTCATCATTTCGCAAGTTCTATGGTCGATACAATGACCTTGTCAGCACATATACAATTTATCATTAAGACATATTCTGACTGACATTTTTTATACTAATTGTTAGAGCATTATTTACACACTGATGTATCTGTTTACAGATGTAACAGATTTATCTGCTATTTACCGATCATGACAAGGAGCACGCAGCGGGTGTGACCGGTCGGCAGGGGATGCTCACTAATCCATGGTACCTGATCCCACGTCTGATGTTCTTGGAGGCCCGTTTTTGCTCTGCTCCCGATTTGTACTGTTTTAATGGACTTTGATCTTGAATACTGTTCGTTATATTCATATTTCATTATTTGCATCTGGAAACCAATGGCTATTTAACAAATTGTTGTGCACCCCTAGTTTATCTGTGACTGTCCATTCTGTAAACAATGAATTTATCATTGTATATGTGCTACCAGTCAAACTCAATTCTTGATATCTGATACCAGTTTTGTACATTTTAATTTAATTCTCAGAACAAAGGAAATCATGTTTTATGAAGGAGAAAGACCTCAAACTGTCCATTTTGTGAATGGACAATTTTCGGCCTTTCTCCTTAACTTAGATGCCAGATTTTGATGCAATTGCTTTTTTGACTAGAAATAAGTTTATGAAGGTAGGTAGTCCTTATTAAAAAGAGCACGACCAAATGATTTTGCAGCACGTCACTGATCAGCATATAGCAATACAATATTTGTATTGGACTTTGGAAATCTCTAAAGCAAACTCTGAAAATGGTGGTGGAAAAAGCAGGAAATATATCAAAGGTCAGCTATGCATTTCTATACATGCTATTAGTTATTAAGACATTTTTTGAACGGACGATCTGCGAGGAAACATATTATAGATAAAAATCTAGTCAAAAGAAAAACGCCATTGTAAGTGATGTGCGTTTCACTCCTGCGGAACTTGTAAAAGCAGAGTTATATAGTAAAGAATTTGAAAACACTGACGAACTACTTTATGCTAAATAAATGATTGTTAGCAAACTAAGTTTCAAGGATTAATGAGATGTTTTTATGACTCGTGTCTGGTTAATGCGCTACAGACCGTTTGAGAAATAAAAAGGGATAGTATCGTTGAGAAAATTTCACGACGTTGTTTTTGACGTTACAATCTTATTAAGAGTACTCTGTTGTGACAAAAACTTTGAATTTGTAATAAAGTAAAATGAGTTCCGTTAAATAAATAAGAATAAAACTTCGAACGTCGATAAAATAAATGTTTTGACATGTGAAAATGTGCTGATCTTAAATTTTGTACAAAGACATGATGAAGAGAATTGAAATAGCAGAAAACTATAGAGGTTCTGTGAGCACTGAAAAAAATGAAACCCCGCTCCCATATGAGTAAAATGACAAATTCCATTTTTGCTATGGAAAGCCAAAATATCTGTCCGATCAAAAAATAAAGTACGATGTGCACTATGTTATTAAGATTCTGTGGAAGTTTCATTAAATTGTGCCCCCGAAATATGTGTCAGATGACAAAAGTGAAAAAGGAGATGACTATGGATGATGTAATAAAGATTATGTGAAAAATTCAATAAATTTTATTCAGTGGTATAGGAGGAGCTACGGATTAGACATTGGTACCCCCAATTTTAAGGAAAGAATGGCATTGTCCATGTTTTGATATAAGAAAGTTTAAATATGTGTCCGATTCCGATCAAAAAAGAAAAAAGGAGGTTACAATGACCCAATGTCATAAAGATTCTGCAAAATGACACATTAAATTTTATTCAGTGGTTTTATTTTTGTTTGTATGTTGTTTAACGTCCCTCTCGAGAATTTTCACTCATATGGAGACGCCACCACTTGCCGATGGAGAGCTGCAAATTTTGTCCTATACTCGGCACTTTACGACCATTGAGCAGTGAGGGATTCTTCGTGCCAGCACCTACTGCGACACGGGACCTCGGTTTATACGGTCTCATCCGAGGGACCGGTCTCCACGTCCCACAGTGGGATTCAAACCCGCGACGTAAGGATCAACACCTTACTTAGCGACTCTAGAGCAGACACTCTAACCACTGCGCCACGTGGACGACTATTCAGTGATAAAGAGGAGTTGCGGATAAGTACCCCAAAGCGTAACAGACGGAGGGACAGATGGACGGACGGACTCCCCCTTACTACGCATCCTCCACGCTTTTCAAGCAGGGGATATCAATATAAGTACTTATTATCATCAACAACACCACCACAATATCCGTATTATCAAACTTTCAACAATGAGCCCGGCTTAAAGAAAATTCCTAAATTGGACCGATCTTTGATATTAGTAGATATATTGGCTTCGGTTTATCAATATAATTTGGGAGTAACAACATGAATGCTTATGCATAATTATACCGTTTTTTCTTTGGAAATCCTTACTTTACTTGGTTATTATTTTCCAATAAATGCTCTCGGTGAAGAGAAATATAATAATAATAGGGGTTTTCCCTTAAATTTCTAATGAATGTTAACTTCCGATCAATGTCAAAGGTTTCTGATGCAGTAGACTGAGATCGAAAAGGAGTTATTATTTGTGCATGTGATGTGCCTTATTCATTGCACTGTCTCTAATGTTAGACCCCGAAAGACTGATCGTAGAATGAATACGGTGACAGGGAAGTAATTTCATTTAATTTCTGTAAAAGAAAACAAGTTGATGTGATACTCCTGTAAAAAAAAAACATGATGGTGGCGATGTGTACCTTATGAATTATTGGTTGGACAAGGTAAAATATAACGTCAGATGCTTGTGCATTTACTTTGTAAAGTAAAATGAGGTCAAGTTTGAGGGTTTTCCATAAAGCTCAAGTAAATATGATATGAAAATGCTAATGTTTCAGTTATGTAAACAGTTCCATTCATTCTATAGATTTCCTCCCCATAAATTGCTCCCATTGAATAACGTGCTTGTGTTTAGCATTCAAGTTTTGATCCCAAAAATATAATCTAAACACTTCCTTGTTCTGTCCTAGTTCATGTAGCAGCCTGACTCATCCAAAATTCCATTTATGTTAGAGAATGTCTTACTTTAACTTTTGATATTTTTAACAGTATCTTTTATTGAATTATACATGTACGTAAAAAGGTTTTTAAACTAGCAGTTTGCATCTATGATTGTTTATAACTAAATGCATTTTCTTTCATTTCCAATTTAGTACCAGATTATATCGGCTCTCACAAATATGACCTTTTCTGACACACAAACAGCACAATAAAACAGCAGGCAGATGGGTCTTAACAGTCGCCTGGGAAGCAATAGGAACTGTAACTGTTGTACAATGTACCTTCAGTATATTATAAGTACAGAACATGAAGTGATTTTCAGAGGGAATTTACTCTATAGATTTTTGCTATCTCTAGATGATGCGAATCATAAATACTAAATCAGTGATATTCTTTAGGGGGGAAATTTACCCCGTAAAATCTTGCTATCAGAAAGATGGTTGTTTTTGCTTTAAAGTACTGTATATAAACTGTATCAATGTCAAATTAAGATGGACTTAACCTTTGAAGTTCTGCTATTTTCAAAGTGTAATGTTCGCTTTTCTCTATGAGTAGTGAATACTGTATACGTGATACTCTCGGGGTGGGGGGATTTAATTACTCCGTAAAATCTTGCTATCAGAAAGAGGTTAAGTTTGTCTTTGTTGCGAATAATATATACTGTAACAGTGATTTTCCTTGAGGGGAAATTTATCCCGTAGAGCAATATTATCATGATGTAAAGTTTCCCTTTTTGTAAATATGTATTGTCAGCATTTCCTCTACATGTTTACATTTCATTTTGTTTGTGACGCAAGATCATCTTTTTATTGGAAAAATGCTGAATTTTCACAATCTTACCAATAAATATCTTATAAAACTTAGCTTTCTGTTAGATTTTGTCAATACCCGAGGGCAAAATGCTTAAAACAGAAAAAAAAGATTTTCTGTCTTGATTTTGACTGTGTTTTAAGAAAAAAGTGTGAGGGGGCGGGCTTCCTGATGTTATGAGATAACCTGTGTGAAAATATACTTTATTCATTTTAAATGCTTTTTTTTTCAGTTAAATGTTTGTAGAAAATATCGTAACCACTAAGCAATTGTTCTGCAAGAATATGGGTAAAACCTTAGTGTTCCTAAATTAAAGTTGCCACATCTAAGGACTCCTTGAAAAAATTAATTTACATATTAGATTGATCAAGGATTTTAAAATGTATTTAGAAGTGAAATTTTATTAAGGAAAAAGTTGTAAGATCCTTGGCCAGGTACCACTTTGTTGAATTATGACCGAGTGATCAGTCAATCTCATCATTTTATTAGGCATCATCTCTTCAGAATGATTCTGGTTTACGAATGTTAAGTTCTGTATATTATAAAATAAACACGGTATAGCTGATTTTTCAGAAACACAGGTTTATATCATCTGATGTGTTAGGAGATTTCTAACTAAACTAAATAAGGTATATTTACATGATAAGTTTCTCACTCTCCTTGTTTTCAAATGTTGCCTCCACACAATTAGTTGAAGTCGTTCGTAACGTAATGTGTGATTACTTATATTACATCCTTTACTGATAACGTGACTCATATATTATCAAATGAAAATATTATGTACAAGCTATCAGCCAACAGCCAACAACTTGTAGAGGAATCTGATGGTCCCATAAAATTTCCCAGTCAAAACTTCTTTTGTAATACAAGCTACCATACGATGACGTAACAAGTAATTGGAATATATATTGAACACATGAAATATACTCTGTCAGTCAAACTAAGTGATACATTCAATTATTTAAAAACACCTTACATTATGTACAAAGCAACATAGCGATTAGAAAATTTAAGTTATGCATTCAATCTTTTAAAAACACATTACACTAGGTACAAAGCAACATAGTGTACAAATATTTAAGTACCGTTTCACACAGATAAGACTGAGAATACGCAATAGCTCATTCTTTTAACACCAAGTAATGAAAAAAAAACGTAAATATGCTAAACAATCAATACACTAAATCCTGTTCTTAACTGTAGTGACGATGCCCACACGAAATGATGACAAGACAGAGAGATGAAATGTAATATTTGCCAATCTTCCGAATATTTATAAAACCCAGTTCAGAATTGACGTTTGATTTATAATGCAATTTTTCGCATACATTACAATTTCACATAAATATATTTCTTAGTCAACCATATTTGCTCCCTGGAAATTATGTATTTGAGGAAACTTGTACATATTCATCTCGTGTACACTAAAATTAAACTGAAAAATTATCTCAAACGTTGGAAAGATCAAAAGAACAAAAGAAATATTAAAGAACAATCACATTTTGTCTTATCAAAGTATTTAAAATTTCCCAGTTTCAAATATGTAGAGTGTATATTATTCTTCATTGCTCTAGTATATTACAAAATGATTGAAAACGCGTAGAAAAAATGAAAATCTGAACACCAAAAAGTAGCACCATATTTAGGAACATGAAACCACACATCTCATTCATCGAATAACTTACACAAATCATGATCATGCATCAATGAATCATGAAATAGAAACACATTTGTATTGGAAAATGGCTCTGATTCATCACAAATATGAAGATCACAAACAGTGATTAATCTCATAAATCCTGTAAACAAAACGAATCGTGAACAGGGCAAGAACACCGACCCCTGGAAACATCAGAGGTGGGATCAGGTGCCTAGGAGGAGTAAGGATCCTCTGGTTAGCGGTCGCACCCAACGTGAGCCCAATTTATTGATCAGGTATACGAAGTACTCCAACTTAGTATAAATGCAATGACCTAGCAAATGCACTCAAGCATTTCAGACAAAATACGACCCAACAATAGGTTGTCCTTACACACAAGGTCATTATAACGACATGAAATTCCATAAATAAAATTTCACATGGCATATACACTACCAAAAGAAAATAGACGATGCACAGAAAATCAAAATCAAGTTCATTTTAATTCTTAAAAACCCAATAATGTCAAATCTGTTTGATATAACAATTAACAACTTTTCAACTTGGAGATGAAAAAACATCAACGTTGATACTTAGCATAAAACTTCGTCATTAAGAGTTTTACAAACCCTTCTCCAGAACACCGGATCCCCATATTCATCGTTTGGAAATTCAATATACGACCTTTGATTGATAAGATCCATGACACTTAGAGGTATTTTATCCACAGGAACTTCTTCATAAAATATTAAAAAGATAATGCTTTCATTTTCTCGAGAATATATTTCTTCCATCTTTGCGATGTGTAGCTCATACATACACCAACTGGATTTGATGAAGTTTGGAGACAAAATAACGACTGTTTTTCTACTTTTGTTAACGGCAGTAATAATATTTTCGGAAATATCATATCCTGGAACAAAATCTCGATGGTGAATACATAAACATATCCCATTATTTTTTTCTAATTCCATAATCATTTTCTGAACAAATGGCAAATCTTCATCTGCATAGGAAACAAACACGTCATATTTGAAATCAGATTGACTATCACCTCTCACAGATTTATACCCATGATATCGGCTTTTGGTCATATAGTAGAAATAACGACGTTTCCATCTATATCTATACAACAACCCACTCAAGAGAATACACAAGAAAAGAATAAGGGTAATTGTCACGATGATAATCAAGTAAGTATAGGACTTGCATTCTTTTTCAAGTTTCTTAATATGTTCTTTAATTTTTGAAAACATTAATGGGCTGCTCTGGGAAGATACCGCACAGGAATAATTCACAAATGACTTAAAATCAATCCTCCCAGTTCTGTGGTTGTTGAACATCCATTTCAAAAATGACAATGCTTTACAATTACATAAAAGCGGGTTTCTTAAAAGATTTAAAGTTAAACAGACTTTATCTGCTTGTCGGTCAATGTCTTTCATATTTGTGTCAGAAAGAAACTGGATTTGATTTCCAGATAAATCAAGAAACTGTAATTTTCTTAAGTTAGCAAGATTAAAGACCACTCCACTAAGCACATTGTCTGCCAGATCCAAATCCTTTAGGTTTCGAAGGTCTTTAAAAACTTGACTTGGTAGATTTGAAATTCTGTTTGCTCTAAAGTCTAAGCGAATCAAGTTTGTAAGATTTGCAAATATTTGGCCATTCGTGTCCGCTAACAAACTAAATC
Source organism: Saccostrea echinata (assembly GCF_033153115.1). Classification (NCBI taxonomy): domain Eukaryota; kingdom Metazoa; phylum Mollusca; class Bivalvia; order Ostreida; family Ostreidae; genus Saccostrea; species Saccostrea echinata. The sequence continues at coordinate 561,941 of NW_026889760.1, read as the reverse complement.
CCAATAAGTTATCGCTCAAGTACAATTCTGAGAGATTATAAAAGAAAGGAAAAAATAATTTGGAGACTGTAGAGCAAAAATTGTTAGATAAGTTCAGTATTCGAAGTTTATCTCCTCCTCTTATAGGACCTATCCATGAAGTAAAGATATTGCCCTGCAAATATAACTCCTCGACACTGTTTTTGGAAAATCGTATGGCTGGTATCTGATACCGTGCTTTACTTTCGTTGTAAAAAATCATTTTTATATTTGGTGGTACTGAAATTTTAAATTCTTTATTCACACTGTTTGGTAAACATTTCTGTAAATGAGATCGTGTAAAATTTTCCCTGATTCTTTTTTTATATACCTTAAAGAACCTTGCCATTTTACCTGTCTGATGTATGCAATCATGCGAGTAATTAAGCGTGTTTGATAAATGTTTATTTTTATTTTTACACCTACACATTATGCTGTCGATCATTTTATTGGGCATATGGGAGAAATATTGTAAACTTGCGTTTATCCATTCCAAACCTTTCAATGCTGTAAGGTGTAAGACATATGGACCAAATGTCATCCTATTGTCAGCTATTGAAATTTTCTTTAGTGTTTTTGGAAGAAATTCCAAAGTTCCATTTTCTAATGATTCCATTCTGTTGCTTGAAACATGTATTTCTGTAAGGTTGGTATGTTTTAGATATCTAACATCGTCTTTTTTTAATTCTGTACTTAATCCAAATGTGCTGTGGATTTTATCCAAGGAAATGGAGATAATAGTGGAATTTTGAAGACCGTATGTCAAAATAGGCATGATTCGAAAAGTAAGTTCACGATTTTCCGATAAATCTATGTTTTTAATATTGATTAAATCTGAAAAAAGATTCAAACTTAAGTTTTCAGCTATCTGAAACTTATTAGAATTCAGTTTCAAAACTGTAAGTTTTCGCAATCCCTTGAATGAGTCGTCTTTAAATGCAATGATAGAATTGTGGGAAAGATCCAAATCCGTAACGTTGTCTGGAAGCATTAATTGTCCTATCTGGGAATTGTGTCAATCGGTTTTGGCTGAGATTAATTTTTGTTACATTTATCCAGAAATAGGGCGACCTTTCCAGACCCAGATTCGAACAGTCTGCGTGAATATTATTCAAAGAATAGGAACACCTACACCTTGGTTCAAATGGACAGTTATCCATATTTCCCCCGGACAGCATCAATATACTCAGAAGTGATAGTGCGCGACATCGAACAGCCATTTCCATCAAACTGAAATAAAATTTTTAAAAAAAGTGATACTGTAACTTTCGAATTTTCAACATACTTTTGCTTTATTGGTAAAAAAAAAAAATGCCATGACAAAGGTACGGAAATTTCATTTTTTTTTTTTTTTTTTTTTTTTTTTTTTTTTTTTTGTAAACGTAAATCAGATCTTAATTTCTTTGGAAGTGTGCAATCTTGTTGCATTTTAAAATGCATATTAATTATTAACTGATAGGTAATTATAATGCAAATAGAACAAATTCATTACTTTTAGTTTAATTTTTAGGAATGCAGCAGGATTTTTTTTTTTACTTTTTCACGACCTTGCAGCACAAATGAAAATGAAAAAGAAAAGTGTTTCATGACTGAAATGATTTCTCTATCCAATTACAAAATGTTAAATTTTCTGCTCATTATTTTTTTTCTTATTCTCTTTTCATAACGCAATGCCGTAGCTGGGAAGACATAGATGAAGTGTAATGAAACGATGTAGTTAAGCCATTGTAAGACATGCGCTGTAAATATGTTTTCTTACTCGTGCTATTTGATAACATGGAGCATTTACTTTATAACATCCTCGTAAAGGGGATGGGAGTTGAAAGCTTTGCTGCACCTTTTATATAACTTTTGATATTTTTAAGTATAAATAACAGTATTTAAATGTTGAAAATGTAATAAAAATTATTTTTCCTACACATAAAATAACAGGGTCATTGCAACACTTGTGTGTGTGTGTCCTAAATATTGGAGCAATTGTATGATTACATATAGCATTACAGTACTGAACCACCACTTCATCATCCTCTACTCTTTCGCAATTGGTTGGAGCCAAATTTTAACATTAACTCAAGGGCATAACACTCTTTTAAGAAAACAGTTGAAATTTTAAACTTCAAGAACTTCAAAGTGATCAGCATGCAATTTCATCAATTCATCGTTCAGTGTATCTAATGATTATAATATGATCTTCACCTAAAATCAGTATTAAATATTGTCAAATAATCAGTTATAGCCTGATAATCATTATGCTATCCCATCCGTCACTGATTTTATTCATTTGAAATAATACAATGAGTTAAAACCACTTAAGGACATACACAACGTACCTTACCTACTGATAATTTTTCAAGATATTCTTAAATTTAAGATTATAGTGCCGTCAGATATTCGTAGACAAAAAATCAGCATACATTACCAGGGGTTTTGAAAAGATATCATTTGGTGAAAATTTTTGAATAATTCAAAGAAAAAAATACAAAAACTACTTATCATATATTCCACCCCTACTAATGTGTTCGGAACCTTTTATTTTTCGGTGTTCTGCAAATTATAAAACTCGAGGAGTTCAGAGTAGCTCTGACAGTAGCTCTGGCGAGATTAAGTGAGACTGCAGCGAGATAAGGTAAATTATTCACGGAAATGTGGCTATGAAGTGACTTCCACGTGGAGACATGGTAAACAGAAAAGTTATCTTGCATTTCAGTTTTCACCACAGTATAATATCTGTAGAAATGTACTTCAGTCTCTTTTGAACTCATTCAAACTTCAATGAGTATTCCTTTTAAAATTATTTTCAGCTGCAGTTATGTATTATAATTTATTTTTGAACAAAAATACTTGCAAGGAAACTGGGACTTTTTTTTTTGGCGTCAGATTAGCAAATGAGGTACCAACATGGCTTAAACTGAAAAATCAGCTGAATGAGTTGAATTGCATTGTGGGCTACTACGGATACTATAGGAATTTTACGCTTGGGAAAAACCCAAATCTACAGGCGATCGGAAAGGCACAATGAACATTTTTTTTTCATGCATTTCGTAGATGAAAAGTAATTTGTCCATTTTTATTCTATTATTCCCATGCTCACAATTACAAACAATTCATTTGTTAAATAAACGTGGAATTCTAGCTTTTCTCAAAGTCAGACTAAGGCGATTTAATTGCGTCTGTATTCCTTTGTTGTACTATCGGTGAATACAATTTTCAGGTGGGTTCCCTGGCCAAAAACACGTGACCACGGGTGTTGTAATGTGAAAAAAAAATCTTTGCTGTCCATTTAACTGTTTAAATGCCTAAGAGATGCTGCTCGTTTTCCTTAACCTTGAAGTGCTGGTGTTCTGAACGTGATACAGACTACATATTATTATGTAATATTTCTAGTTAACAACGTAACGACAAATTGCAAACACCAGACTAGTGACATCTTTCATTGTTTCTCATCATTTATTTTTTTTTAAACAGTTTTTTTTTTAAATTGGTTTTTGCAGTGCATTTAATATCGATCTTAGATAGACCTGAACCACGTGTTCGAAGTAAAATGTAAACATGTAGTTGTCCAGTATACGTTGCTATTCATTCAACGATTGGTCAGTTGTTTGTGGTAAGATCCTCTGTGCGCATATATAACAATAGCCATATAAGGTAAACATATTTTTCATAGGACATGTTTTTAAAAGAAAAAGACTATAGCAATTTCCTGTTTACTGCCAATTTTGTTTATAAAACCGATTCTACCCTATAACCTTTGAATGGGTCAACATACACCACGTGTCCTGAATTTAAATCACAATAACATTAGTAGGGGTGTATTCTAGATGTTTTGTTTATCCAAACTTGTTTTAGAAGAAGGGTACAACAGCATATATAGACATTAATATGTAGCACACAGTTCCTTTAAGTATTGGAACTCTTCAACTCCAGAGAAAAAGACAATAAAGTTCAAACTACGTTGCCTATGTCCTTAATATTTTTTTGATAGTGAATTACACATATATTAGTTTGAAATGCATCTTGGTAAGTTTCTTGGCACTGTTTAAGGTATAAGAGATATAGGTGAACAAATTTGTATGACATACGTACGTCTAGACGGATAGACAGCATGACAGCTTTACTAACACATAATCAGCTAGCAGAAAAATAAGCAACAAGTAAGTATTCATACAAAGGAAAATATGTTTATGCATAGGAAAACAAATTTGAATGAATACTTACCAAAGCAAACTTTTAAAAACAATCAACCAAGTAATTTCTTTCTGCGCCTGCTTCCTGTTACATAGACACTTTCATACAACCATTAAAATAAATTGATGAGCTTTAGTTAGAAAGAAAATCTAAACAATCAAGAGACTCATTTGATAGACGATTTATCAGTTGTTGATTGGTTGAGAAAGTGGGCGAGGTCAAGAAGGATTTTTCTTTTTCTGAAAAAATCATTTCACATAACATTTACACTTCCTTATTCTGTATTTTAAAAAAATTGATATAATAGACGTGTATTATTCATAAACAAAACATACATGCACACGTTTGGTTAAAGGGAATTAATGTCATTAGACGTATATGGAACTTGAAAGTAAGATTTAAATATGCTTACACTGCTTTATTTGTATTTATTTCATGTCCCTTGATCAAGTGGACTAGAAATCCAAACTTCAGGCATAAATAAAAGTCTGCAACAAATCTGAGTTTTCTTTTATTCTTTATGTAACTGCTGCTCCATCACATCACACAATTAAAAAGAGCAATTCCTTATTTTTACTGTACAAGCGTATTAAACTACATCAAAACTTATTACTGCATTTATTTTTGTTGTTAGTTAAATCCCACACAGCATGGTAAAAACAAGTAACTGACCACAATGCAGGTAACATGACGTCATCATGGTAAAATTTTAGTCATTTTATTTGTAGTGAGAGGCAGATCATGTACTTTTTCAGAGTAAAATTATTTTATTATCAAACGGAATATCATTTACGTTAGACAGACCATTAAAAAATCTTGATTTAGTGTCATTATCAAAATATAATCGAGAGAATGTACTGAAATAATTTTACCGTGTTTTTGTGTTCAGAGTTGATGTTTAACATCGAGGTTCCTCATTAAATTGCCTTTTGGCAAATGCATTCATTTAGTAGATATGGAGTCGTCCGCTTGGCGCAGTGGTTAGAGCGTTTGCTCTCGAGTCGCGGTGTAAGGAGTTCATCCTTATGTCGCGGGTTCGAATCCAACTGCGGGACGGGGAGACAGGTCCTTCAGATTAGACAGTGTCGCAATAGGTGCTTGCACGAAAAATATCCCTCACTGCTCAATGGCCTTGAGTGCCAAGTATAGATCTAAATTTGCTGCCCTCCACCGGCAAGTGGTAGCGCTTCCATATGAGTGAAAAATCCTCGAGAGGAATGTTAAACAACAATCAAACAAACAAATAATACTTATGGACTTATTTTTGAAATACATAAAGAAATATTCTTAACTTGAAAGGTCTGCTGCTCTTGTGAAATTAAAATGAATGCTTAATATAATTGCATAAACTACTTGGTTAAGATCACAAAAATTTCAACTTAAGCCACATTACTTGAAATTTAGACTAATAAATGAAATATATGGAGAAAACGAACAGTATTCATGCTCAAAAGTCCATTAAACATTACAAAATAGGTGCAGAGCAAACACGGACCTCCAAAACATCAGAGGCCGGATCAGGTGCCATGGAGGAGTGAGCATCCCCTGCCGACCCGTCACATCCGCCGTGTGTTCCTTGTCATGATCGGGAAATAACGGGAACATATTATATATAGAGCAGCAGTACGCCCTTGCGATATTATTTGATTTTGACTCCATGTCAAATTAGCTGACCAAACTAAATTCAATACAGAGTGGGGATATAGTTTGTTATTTCAATTGATATTTAAGTCCTATGATTATATAACGGCTTTACAAAACAAACATTACCTGGATGAATATTTATTTCCTCGAAAAGCAGATGACTTTATTTAGAATAAACACTAGATATCTTTCTTTAGCTCGTGCTCAGCTTGGTCTGTATTTCTTGGTCTTGGTCTATATGTCTGTATTTATGTCCGTGTGTAACACTTTTGTTTCCGGACGATATCTCAAAAAGACTTTGAGTTTTTGCAATGAGATTTTATATCAAAACTTTCTATGGCCTACAGAAGACCCTCTGAATTTGAAATCAAAAGATCAAAGGTCAAGGTCATAAATTCATACAATATCTGACTGTGTGTAACTCGTTCGCTTCCGGGCGATATCTCGAGAAGCCCTTGAGCTTTTGCAATAAACTTTTACATTACAATTCCCATTGGCCTACACAAAACCTATACACATTGATTTTGAGGTCAAAAGGTCAAAAGTAAAGGCCATGAATTCATACAGTCTTCTGTGTGTAACACATTCGTTTCCGGACATGCATCTCAAGAAGCCTTTGAGCTTTTGCAATGACATTTTATACCACAACTCCCAATGGCCTGAAAAAGATCCCTATTTTTAGGTCAAAGGTCAAAGTGATTAATTCATACATTATCTTTGTGTGTAACACTTCAGTTTCCAAATTATGTTTAAAGAAGTTTTTAAGCTATTGCAATGTAATGATATATATCACAATTCCACAAGGTCATAAATTCATTCATTCTGTTTGTGTGTAATACTTTCGTTTCAGGTCAATATCCTTAAAATTATTTGAGCTAATGTAATGAAATTCTATATCACAACTTTTTATCGCCTAAAAAGATCACTTTTACCTTAAAGTCAAAGGTCATATGTCAAGGTCAAAACCAAATATTACAAATAACATTTTCAGACGATAACTTAAGTTTTCCTTGAGCTTACTTCAATAAAATTTAATATAACAACTCCCTCTAACGTAAAAAAAAAGACCCTTATCGATTTTGAGTTAAAAAGGTCAGAAGTCAAGGTCACAAATCCGTACATTGTGTCTGTGTAACACTTTCTTCCTAAACTATATGCTACATGTAAAAGGTCTTTGACATTTTGCAATGAAATTTTAAGACAGATTACATGCTAAAAATATTACTTTAGGTGAGGTGCAAATCATAATACGGTCAGGTTGTTGCAGCTAGTGGAGCTTTCATCAGGAGATTCATTATGTCACGATATATATTATGGAGGATAATTATATAAAATATGAGTAACATCTGCTATGATATTTAACTTGGCGATGTGGCTGGATTTTCTTATTCATTATAATGGTGTGACCCTCTTTCTTGAGAGACTTTGGATCTCCAATGATACTCTCCAAATATTTACAGATAGTGCAGGGGTTATGTCTGGGGTTGAGGGTGGGAGGAGGGATTTAATTGTAATATTTTTCACAATCAGTGGGCTTTTGATATATGGCTCAACATTGATAGAATCGGGTAGACAGGCTGACCGAGTTGCTTCCTGTAGTATCCGTCATATTAGTGTGGGGTCCCAGTTACTAACAAAAAAGATATAAACTCACATTGACAATCAGCAGTTCTACACATATATGTATTATATAAACAAACTTCAAATCAGCTGAGTTTATGACGCTGTTTAGAAGACTGGTGCTTAATACTCTTTATTTCAGAATTTAAGGCAGATTACATCTATACCAATTCATATGCAATTGTAGATTCTATTTTTCGTTGCCAGTGGAGTCGTTTTCGGGCTTTGGATCCTTATCCAGATCCAGACCCAATTCAATTGCCCGTAGAAATCTGGGAGATTTGACAGTGAGAACCATAATTAAGTGTAACAAAATATTTTACGTACATTACAATTTCACATTAACACGTTTCTTCAGCATACAAAATACAAATATTACTATTTGGAACATCAACAATGAATACAGTTTTCACAAGAATTTCTATAAGGGAAAACTTGTACGTACTCATTATTCAGTTATTTAAACTGAAAAATTATCCGACCTTTAAAGAATAAAAGACACCTTTTAGTATCAAAAGTACTATTTTGTCTTCTCAAGCTTAAGATTCCCATTTCCAAGTCCTGTGCGAGTGAAGGTATTAGCTGCTTACAAGCAAAAAAAGATGAAGCTTACATGTTAATTTTGGGGTGTCTCTATACGGAATAAGAAATAAAAGTATGTTACAAACAGCATTCTTAATTGCCCAAGTATACTGCAAATAGTAAAAAACGTGTAGGAAAAGTAAAATTTAAAGAAGATGAAGTAGAATAACATTAGTGCACACTTCACCCACTGTTTAGCCTACATATGATAAATTAATGAATTAGAAATGAAACTCACATACATCGTAGAATACGCTTCTGTTTCATTTCAAATCAAAGCCTACCTAGCAAAGATAACAGAGTTACTGTACGTACACTACTAAAATAAACAACTCACAGAAAATCAAAACCGAGCTCAGAATATTTACACTATTATCAACCTGAAATGTCAACATGCTTAATATTGCATTTAGATATATTCATTCTATTTTCGTTTGTAAACCAGTTTCCTTTTGTAGTCAGCTTAAAACTTCGTTATTTAGAGTTTCAAAAACTCTCCTCCAAAAGACTGTATCATATTCATCATTAGGAAATTCGATATACGATCTTTGATTAATAAGATCCATAATCGTTAACGGTATTTTATCCACAGGAACCGAATCATAAAATATCAGAAAAAGAACGCATTCATGATCTCGAGAATAGATTTCTTCAATCTTTGCGATATGCAGCTCATACATACACCAACTGGACTTGATGAAGTTTAAAGACAAAATAAGAGCTGTTTTTTTTTCTACTTTTGTTGACGGCAGTAATAATATTTTCGGAAATATCATATCCTGGAACAAAATCTCGATGATGAACACATAAGCGTATCCCATTTTTTATTTCTAATTCCGAAACCATTTTCTGAACAAATGGCAAATCTTCGTTCTGCATATGAAACAAAGGCATCATATTTAAAATCTGATTGATTTTCACTACTCACAGATTTATATCCATGATATCGGCTTTTAGTCATATAATAGAAATAAGGTATTTTCCATCGATATCTATATAACAACCCACTCGAGAGAATACAAAAGAAAAGAATAAGGGTAATTGTCACAATGATAATCAAGGTTCTATAGGTACTGCATTCTTTTTCAAGTTTCTTGATATGTTCTTTTATTTTGGAAAACATGATTGGACTGCTTTGCGTAGATTCTCTACAGGAATGGTTTTGAAATGACTTAAAATTAACCCTTTTAGTATGGTGATTGTTTGTCATCCAGTTTAGGAACGACAATGTTTTAAAATTACACAGAAGAGGATTTTTCATGAGATTTAAAGTAAAACTGACTCTATCTGCATGTCGGTTAATTACTTTCATATGCACTTCTGAAAGAAACTGGATTTGATTTCCAGATAAATCAAAAAACTATAGATGATTTAAATTAACAATATTAAAGCCCACTGCACTAAGTGCATTGTCCGCTAGGTTCCTTAAGATTCTGAAGGTCTTTAAAAATTTCGAATGGTAGCTTTGAAATTTTGTTTGACCCAAGCTCCAAGCGAATCAAACCATCCAAATTGGCATATATTTCTCCGTCTGTGTCTGAGGATAAACTAAAGCCCAGTAAGTTGTCGTTCAGGTATAATTCTGAGATATTGGCAAGGTGATTAAAGAAAGTTTTGGAGACTGTGGAGCACAATTGTTCGACAAGTTCATTATTTTAAGATTATCCAGTCCTCTCCAAGGACCTTCCATGAATATAAAATATTGTCCTGTAAATATATCTCCTCCACACTGTTTTTTGAAAAATGTATTTCAGATATCCTATACCGTAATCCACTTTCGTTCAAGAAAATTATTTTTAGATTTGGTGGTCCCGGAAAACCTGTAGTTTTCTTGTAATATAAAGTTTTCTGTGATTGTTTTAAATTCACATTAGATATATTCTTATACACTAATAACGACTTCAGAGAATTAACTAACCTCCGCATTGAATCATGCGAGTAAGTGTGCGTGCTTGTTAGAGGTTCCTTTTTATCTTCACATTCAGATGATATATGGTGAATAAATTCAACAGGATCATGAGAGAAATGCTGTGCACTTGCGTTCAGTCATTCTAGACCTGTCAATGCGCTTAGTTCTAATACATGTATTCCAACTTCAAACCTGTTGTCAGCGATTGATAATCTCCGGAGTGTATTTGGGAGAAATTCTATTCCTCCACTTTCAACTAATTCAATTTTGTTGCTTGACATTTGCAGCTCTGTAAGATTGGTATGTTTAAGATATCGAATATGCTTTCTTCTGATTTCTGTACTTAATCCAAATGTGCAATGAATTTTATTTAAGCGAAGGCATGTAATCGTTGAGTTTTGAAGACCATATGTCAATATTGGCATTATTCGAAAAGTAAGTTCATTGTTGTCGGATAAATCTAGATTTTTAATGTTAATTAAATCTGAAAAAAGACTGTCATTTAGATTTTCGTTTACTTGTAACTTATTTGAATTCAATTTTAAAACTGAAAGCTTCCATAATCCTTTAAATGAGTTGTTTCTAAATGCCTTTATAGAGTTATGAGAAAGATCCAAATAAGTTACACCATCTAGAATCATCGTCCTATCTGGCAGTTGTGATAATTGGTTTTGACTGAGATTGATATGTGTTACATTTGACCAGAAATATGGTGACCATCTCAGGCCTAGATTAGAGCAGTCGGCTAGAGTATGATTCATGTAACACCTACATCTTGGTTGAGACGCACAGCAATCCACTTCTCCAATCAGCGTCAAAGCACTTAAAACTGATATTAAGCGATATCCCAGACCCATTTTCATGAAACTGAAATTAAATTTAAAGATGCAAATATTGATACTTAACTTTTGTATAACAAACTGTTTTTTTAAGTAAAATTTGCAAGAATACAATAATTTCAATACTTAGCGTAAAATCTAGTCAGTAATTTTACGCTAAGTAAATGCAAATGAAATATTAATTAAGTCTATGATTATTTAGTAAATATAGTAGGTTAAAATGGACAATAATTCATGGTATAATAAGGGATAGCATGCAAAAATACAAGATTGATGAATCGCCATCTTATTGCATTTGTATATTGCATTCTAGACATATCTGATTTACTAGGATTGTGAACAATTTACTCAATAATCCATCATTGATTTAAAATAAAAGTTTAACGGTTAACATTATTTATCCTTAATTATCTATGTGTGAGAAAATAAGCAAAATTCACAACAGTTTTTTCTTTAATCTCCAAAGAAATTACACTTCCATCCCAAGCAAGATTCATTTAGAGAACATTCTCCTCTTATGAATTTTCACAAAGTATTTAAAGTTAATCTTTATTAATCACCTGCGCCAGCCTGTTATATTCACAAATTCTTCTCTAGTTAACGGAAGCCTTTCAAAGTCAAGTTTTTGTATTAACGTATGGAATATACTTAATTTCAATCCAGAGAAATGAAACAAAATAACATTTTAATATTTAGAAATGATTACACAACCTCAGATTTAAAACTAGAGTCAAGAGACATGAATTCCACCCACAATAACATTTGACACTTTACACAGTGTGATTTTAAAAGATAAAATTCTTCAAAGCCAACTTTCACTTTTAAATACTTTCAGCGGTCCAGTCAATACAAGGGAGTTTGATTTTACCGTTTCTATACTGGCTTCCAAAAAATTCAAAATATATGTTGCAGGGTTCAGTATATGATCAACCAAACCCTCACCAAATAAACGGCTGTGAAGGAGAAACTTCAGGAGTAATGTCTCACTACATATTCAAATGGTAGTGATAATCAATTGTGGATTTAAAAAAGACTCCAAAAAACTTTTAGAAAATTTAAAATTACTAAACTTTCAAACATTACAGAGGTTGAGATTTCATACGTGTACGAGTACGTCTAGGAGGGAAATTCCCTAAATTCCTCGCTTATTACGTCATCAGTTTTAGTTATGATATGTTTTCTACGCTTTCGCACAACTTGCAATTGTAGAGGGTCATCTTCACCTAAGTGTAAACTTGTAGTGTAAATGATAATATTAGTCAATTTATGTGTGAAAATGTTATTGTTTCACATTATTTAAGATGTTAAGTTTCAAGAGCACTTATTTTAACGATGTTTTATTTATTAACTAAAGACAAACTGATGTCACACATCGACTAAATAGTTATAATTGAATCACCGATCGCAATGTACACGTTCATGTTCCACGTCATTAAAATCTCAACAGACAGATTACAAATAGTAGCATGGATAACAGTATATAAAAGATTAACCATCCTTCGACAAATTTATGGTTAAATAATAAAATGTGCCTAGTTATACTGACTTCAAATAAAAACTGTACATTGATGATAAAGAACAATGATAAACCTTTATTAGGGATGAAGTGAACTACTCTGTGAAAACCGGGGCATAAAAAATGATAAATGACCAACGCACTTTATATCCTGCATCGTGAATGTATTGATTTTGTTTCTTATATATTGTTGATGTAGTTAACCTGTTTATTTTAGGTTGTATAAGTAATTGCAAACATAAACCGTAGTCGTTATCACGAAGTAGCTCTAACAGTACATGTACTAGTATTCCTATTAGTGCAGAACTGTAGAACTGTAGCTCTCTGGTTAAAAAAGAAATGGACAGACAAACCAGGGAGCTACAAATCAATGCATTGTAAACCCCTTCGATCTGCGACAAAAATGTCTTTTTTAGTATGGGGGTTTAACGTTGCAGCCATTACAGAAAAAAAAATTACAATACCTATTTACTTTTATTTTTTTGCAACAGCTGCAACATAAATTCCCATACCAACAACCCAAGAAAGCATTTTATTGTTTAGATTTATCACCCGGGCTTTATTGGTGATGCATTGATATATCATTATAAACATTGATAATTTATATGCCAGGAATGTTGCAATTCTTTATTGATTTTGAGTGAAAGTTTATAATTATTGAACAATGAAATATGGAGAAAACGAACAGTAAGCAAGCTCAAAAGTCGATCAGGTGCCATGGAGGAGTAAGCATCCTCCGTCGACTGGTCACACTCGCCGTGTGCTCCTTGTTATGATAGGGCAACGGAAAAATCCGTAGACAATACAGTATCTAAGTAACGGCCTAACAATTATGAAAAGCGTCAGTCAGCATTCGATAGACTGTACTAGCTGACAAGGTCATTGTATCGACCATAGAACTTGCTAAATCATGACTGTTGATATTCTCTTTTCATCAACTTGTTTTTCAATAGTTTGCCTCGTTTTAGAAATTGTTCGTAGAGCATGCCCTTGAGTTGCGGATCAACTGGGAGACATAAACTCCAAATACAAGTTATAGGGTATATTGCTACATAAATAAGGGAAGCTGACGATAAAAAAGTATGTCATCAAGTTTATCATTAAGTTTTGTTTTATGTTACCAATAACGTCTTTTTCTAGTAAAATATCCAAATATGAAATAGATGTGTCAGACTCTGTGGTATCTTTTTTTTTCAAGTTCACTGGGATATATCGAGTCAATACATGTTATTGAATGGAAGCAACTATTGTGAATTGATAATACGTAGTCGATATATCTAAATGTCGAGTTGAAGCCCTCAGAAAGTGTTTTCTTCTTTTCATGTATAGTTTTTTGAGTAAATTCTGCTTCATACTAATGCAAAAACTAATAATGCTAATATGGGGGCGCAATTGGTACACGTGCCCTGGGAACTCCGACAGATTGTTGGAAGACTAGATCACCAAAAAGTACATAGATATTGCCAATCAGAAACTCATGCATCTTTTGAATATCAACTTCAGAGTACTTGTATGTTCAATCAGAATGTTTTTAAAAAATGATGTTGCAAATGACCAATGACAAGGTAAGTAAATTAACAAGTTCCATTTGTTATTGAAAAGCAAATGTCTATGATGTCAAAAAGTCTGGCCTTTAATTTATCGGGGGGGGGGGGGGAGGATTGTATGATGTGTTGAAAAGTCGTACCTTTTGATGTTATTGATTTTGGTAAAATTTTGTGATTTCAAATTTTCTAACAATTCCTTGGAGTTTTTAAGTATCCACACACTTCTCAAATATATTGTTACACAGTACTCCTGACGTTTCTCTTTCACTGCTATTAATATTTTAGTGAGTAGTAAAGAAAATGGAGGCTTGGTAGAACATTTATTGGAACCCTCTGTGTATCTTTGTTTGTAAGGATTTTTATGTAGTTTAGGAAACCAGTATAAGTTTGGTAATTCAAATTCAATTTGGTTGATCGGAATATTAAAAATATTTAAAACTAACGTATGATTTTGAAGAATTTCCTCCTTAGAAAGGGAGCTAGGGTATATATTGGGTTACAACCTGCAGAATTAAACCTCAGCTCTTCTATAATACAATTAAAATAATGATCCTTACAAACAAAGACAATATTGTTACTTGCTTTGTCAGCTGGGATCAGTACAAAATGATCGTGTAGTCTATCTAATTCTTTTTTTTTTTCACTTGTGAGTTATTGAAGACAGAGGGATAGATAATTTTCATATTGTTGCTCAATTGCTTAATGCGAGATTTCAACATCCATCTGATACTTTTAATCCATTCTGACAAAGTGTCAAGGTCTTCTTTTTATGTGGGTCCATCACCTGGCATAATCCTCCACATAATTTATAATGTTACAATTTAATAAAATTATGACGCCAGTTGAAAGATCGGGGTTCCCATAAATTTTGGTCCTTTTAAAATAAGTCAAATTTAAGGTTCTCGTTAATAAATATCTTTACGTCACCAGTAATGACGTGTCCAGTGGAACTATAGTTTTAGAGTGAAGAAGAACATGAGCAATCGGAGATAAATATGTTTTTACAAATAAATACATGCATCTTGAATGTAATATGAAACAGGACAAATGACCTGCAGTTTTCTCTTCGTAATTAGGTTGATAAGTTCCAGCAGGACAAAGTTTGCAATGGCTCGATCCAGTTGCATCCTGATAAGTCCCAGGAGGACATTCAAGACACTGCCAACTACCACTTTCTGCACTTTACCGACCAACAGGACAGGACAGACACTAGGAAAAAGAATTCAGTGCATGATTACATGTAGATTTTATTTTGAAATTATAGTGAAAATAAGCTTACAGTTGTCCCCCCTTCATCAGTTTGATATGTGCCAGAACTACAGGATTTACATTCACTAGATCCGGGTTGGTCCTGGAAGGTCCCTTTTGGACACACAGCACAAAAATGCATGCCATTTTGGTTGCTATAATGACCAATAGAACAAGATGTACACTAGAAGAAAAAAGAAAAGTGTTAGAGAAAACAGTTCAAGTTTAGTGTCTTAGTGTCGCCTACACGTATATCTTCTGTTGAATGTGCATGCAATGTAAGTGATATTCCTAATTTCCTTGTATTATGGTTAGGAATCACAAAGCATTGTTATAAACAAAATGATATGGTTGGAAAACGTAATTATGCCCTCAAAAGTTAGTGCAGAGTATGATACACAAACACATGTGCACGCGCTTTAACGTTTTAAGACTAGCACAGTTTGCTTACACACAGTACAAACAGGCAGTTTGGACAAGCAATGTTTTGTCGCATTATGCTTAAGGTGCAATATTTAAAATCTTCATCATTTAACGGTAGGGGTTTTCAAACAGATGTTTTTTATACTCAAAGTGTCACAATATCTTCTCTAGCAGTAATGTTTTATTTATTGGTTCAATCGTTTTACTAGTACATGTATTTTATACGTTTCTAGAACAGCCATGAACAAAAGTTCTATATTACTGACGTGAATACCGCACCAAGAATCGAAGGTTCATTGCTTTTAAATCATGATCATATCAAGTTCTAATAAATATTAGAGAATCAATAGAAATATAAATACAATTTAAATCAAATATGCGCTGAAACACTTTTGTGTATGATAAAATGATTGATTGATTATTGTTGTTTTACGCCGAGTCGGCAATATTTCAGCCATATTTCGGCGGAAAATGTAATACACTACAAAAAGTTCGTATATCTTGCGAAAAATATAATATCGTGTGGTGTGCAGTGAAATACCGCTAACGACAAGTTTTTAGTTTGCCATGCAGTACCGAGTCAAACTCTTAAATTTTGTGAGCTACGATATAATGGTATGCATATCGGAAATAATAAAGTTTAAAAAAAATCATATTAAAGGGGCATGTTGTATCATGCAAAATGTGTGCACAATTTATAGATCCTATACCAGCGATTAAGAAAAGCAATCCTAAAATCAGAATTCCAAGCAAGCAAACATTAATCGATGAATGTTGAAGTGCAATATTGAATGCATTTGTGCACGTTACAATATAACTTACAGTCGTTTGTCCTTGTTTAGTTTGAAAAGTCCCAGTGGGACAGGGCTGACAATAGCCTGACCGAAGCTGATCTTGATAGGTTCCTGGCTGACGCATCAAACACCAGTGCATGCCATTTCCAGTGCTGTATTGACCAACTGGACAAGGTTCACACTGACCATCCTTACTATATGTTCCAGCTACACAATCTGTCCAAAGAGGATAAATTATACTTTGTTCATGAACGTAAACTTGATATTATAGAAATCTTTTGAAGGTACATACATATATAACATCAGTGTATCTGGACATGTATAAAGATTTCATCCAGCAAGGTTAAGGAAATAAGTATATGAAGCAATACTGCATTTCCAAACTTTCATTACGAATTAACATTTGAATTTGTTTTAGAAGATTAAGTTTCTCATAGAATTGTAATTGTTAAATGTTCAAACTCATTTTAAGGAGATATGACTTAACACATTTTATTGTGCATAGTGTACTGCGTTCACATTGCTCCGAGATCCCATTTTTTGCAGTTTTATATTCTCAAAAATTTTGAAATATATCATGATTTATTTTTTTTTTATATTCAAATTATTCGGATTTATTATTAAAATAATTCTACCGAATTGCTTTTAAAATGATGTTAAATAGAGAAGTTATAATAAAAGTCGTATTTTTGGAATGGCCCTCGTACATTTATGCTTACATGACTATGGTGTGGTTTTTATGTAATTTTGATATTGTCACAAAGTTGTGTATTAATTAGACTTTGCTAGTGTTATCTATTTACATGTATATCAAATTCTGTTATTTTATCTAATAATACAAGTACTGTGCTGTGATACTTCACTTATTCGTCATAATTATAAGCTTATATATATATTTATATTCTGTCATTAAGAAACGCATGATTAATAAAGGTTAATTCTGGTTGAGCTGCCAGATATTATTACAGTAACTCATTATATACTGTTTTGACTTGATTAAAACAAAATTAATCAGAAAGAGATAAATACTATTATAAGAAAATATGATGTGTTACCTGTTGATAAACACGTGGCACTGTCGTGTGTATTTACAAACTTGAATAAGGATGGACATATGGAATCCCTACACTTTCCCAAAGTTGCCTACATTTGTATCAAATATAGCTGCAGAACTGTAGCTCTCCGAAAAAAAAATGACAGACCGGAGAGATACAGTGCCACCCATAGAAAAAACTGTTTATTTATTGCGCACAGAAAGTGTGCTTTTTCTCGATTTATTTCTCCGTATTTTTAAACTACAATCTCTAAATATTACTGACCGTTTTTTACTGACACATTTTTGCACAATTCCCACATCAAAACATTTTCTATAACCGTTGTTAATAGCCCTCCTGGGCCTGAAATTAAGACCATCCAAAATTTCGCTTGTTAATACTGCCATTTTGGGTGGCTAGACAATTCGGCCAAACGCGCTTCGTAAAGATGTCAACTACAAGAGTAGTTGATAGAAGTCTAAGGAATTTTTTTGAAATCGAGCTTTTGTGCAGTTGAGGGAAGAATTTGGAGAAATAAATCCAGAACCGAGCGCAAGTTTTTGTGCGCAATAAATATACAGTTTTTTTCTATGCGTGGCACTGTAGCTCTCCGGTCTGTCAATTTTTTTTTCGGAGAGCTACAGTTCTGCAGCTATATCAAATAGAAATACAAACCTACCATCATATTTTAGCAAAGTATCTAAGAATATACATTTAAAACTATTTAAAATACCTGCATGAATCATTGAGAATGATACAACACAGTTTAGATAAGGGATTCTGTTCACGTCGTTAATGAATGACTGATTTCACATTAAACAATACGATAAACTGTATATAAAATCGTAATTTTCTCGGCTCGACTCAAGAATTTTGATATTACCGCAAATTTCCACAAAATTTGGACAATCCCGGATATTACCTCTTATAAGGTTTACCACTTAATATGTTTATACAGATTAATAATATTGTGAATTAAAATTTGTTCTTGGATAACTTTTATAAATTACACTACTGAACAAAGTCAAATACAAAAGATTTTCATCTTGGAATGACTTACGTCATACCATTTTCATATCAAAATCATAAAAAAATACTAGATGCAAATAATAAACTTTAACCATTTTCACAAGCACAAAATCAATCAAAAAATACCTCAGAAGAATTCACAACATTGGCGTAAATGTAATCAGTATTCTGAGCCCCTTCCACACTTATTTCAGCCGATTTAGTATTAATTTCGCACGAAAACCTTTTTTATTATAATTGATAGATTGGCAGTGTTTGCTTAACAGACAATCTTTAATACAGGCATGTTCGCCGATATTTGGTAACTTCTCAGTGGTAAAACCATCCAAACGGTAACCATAAATGATGTTCTCAGAACAACTATGAACAGAGTAGACAATAAACCCAACCACGAAGAGCATAAGTGTTATCATCATCGTTCTCTTATTTTAAGATTTTCTTATTTTGAATGCGTTTTAAAGAGTTTTTATCAAAGATTATTATCCCACAGGTGAGCATACCTGATAGTCGATATGCTTTTAGCATCTGTAAATAAAGAAGGGTATTTTATGTTATAAAAAAATATTTGAGTTTTATCAAATAAGCACTTATAGCACAAACGAGTTAAAGGTAAGCAGGGGGTACAGATTGATTTTGTTTTTTAATCGTAAGTAGTGGCTTTTACTCAAAAAGGCTTTGCTTATCTAAAACGAGACTTTTAATCGATTTCCTAACCTTCTCACCAAAGAAAATGTCCTGAAACAAATAGGAAAGAAGGCATTTATAGAAACAAAAACAGGTTTTCATTGAAAACCTTGTTTATTAAACTTAACATAAACTGACAGTTATTTTTGCAAACAATGACGAAAATAATAATACGAAATTTCAGAGACAAGATGATTGACGCAAAAAAGGGAAAATTGACAAAAGTAGAAATTTTGCATGGACCATGCAAATTTTTCAATTCCTAAAAGTATAAGGTTTCATAAAATTAAAGGTTTCAAAAGCCTAAAAAAGTTATTTTTATGGAGAAAAAAAAATGTCTGGCCCAAAATGAAAATATTGTTTGATTCCCTCCTTCTTACTGTACGATTGGTCTAAAAAAGTGGAATATTGGTAGACCAAGAATTTGATACAAACCTTAAAGATAATTAGAAGATACATATATTACATATTTTTCTTTTATTTTTGCATGCTTCAATTCAATGTCGTTTAAGAGTTTTACAGTAGGTATAAATAAAAGTTGGGTAACCTTGACATGGACAATAACAAGGTGCAGTAGATACAACCATAGTTTTTTTCTGGCACATATATTTTGCACTCTTTACACACTCCCTTTACATTGTAAAATTGGCTTAGCTTCCATTATTTCCCCGTTATTTTTATAAATGTTTTGATTTATGAAACAAATAACATAAACGAAATACATTAGTTTGACTGAATAAAAATGTCGCATTAAACTTTAGAGTAGAAAAGGAAAGAATTCGACATATTCACGAAAATTTGTCATTGACATTCCTTCAATTTTTAGAGAAAAAATGGAAAGTAAGTCAGAATAGCGTTTCAAGAAAGTCATACACTTACGTTCAAGATACATGGATATGAGATATTGATAAAAGGGTTTTCAACGTAAGAATTATATCAGAAAAATAAATTATTATTACTTTATAGTAAATGATTCTACTTCCACTTAAATTTAACTTCTTTAATCAGTAATCATAGTTTGTGTTTTAGTTATTTAATTTTTTTGTTGTAGTCTAAGAAACAACAAGCTTGTGTAGTTTAAATGTTATATTGCAGTAGACAATACGTATTTTCGAATCCCATAGTATTATAAAAAACATCTAGGCTACAGCTGTGCTTTGTTTATTGTCTTGTATTCTTTTTCAAACTGGCTCTAACCTACAACCTATAAATGTATCGCGAGAGACCAGGTGTCTTGAAATTAAATTTCATTAACAATCGCAGGGGTGTTAATATCCTTCCTCACTTTCAAAGTTCTTAGTTAACGTCATGTCTGTATCCAGCACTCAAAAAAATGTATGTATATGATATGTTTTATCGTGACAATGGCTTATTTATTTAGCCATTGATCAGTACTATGAGGAGCTCCATCTTAAGATATTGCAAGAGTTATTCAACAAAATTCAGGATTTTAAATGGATATGAATTAGACGATGTTTCTATCTTTCAAAATTTTTGGTAGAACTTCGTGACTTTCAGCTTTTCGTTTCCAACAATATATTGCAAAAATTGTAAACAGAACCTTCTTTTTCAGAAGAGCAAACTTCGGGCATGTTTAATTTTTATACATCCTTGAACTTTTTTAAAGAACTTAATTCTTTTTATAAAAGTAGCAAATTGGACACAACCGATAAAACATAAACACAAACAATAATTCAGAGCTCGAGCTTATGTTTACAAACAGTTGTTTGTAATAAGTGCAATTATTCATCAAACTTCGGAAATTATTGAAATTAACAGGGAAAATAAAATTTTTAAGCAAAGATACGGCAATGTGGATTTGTTAATGCCCTTTTTAATTCTGTTAGAAAAATGGGTTTATAGAAATCAAATAGAAAAGAGGCCTGAGCACAGTTTTTGAAGTTTATATCCATCAATAAATTACGGTAAAATTCCATATCATGTTATCATTTTATGTTTCTACAGCATTTCAGACCTATATTATTATAAAGTGTGATTAAAAACTTCTTTTATTTGTCTATTAAAAAAAAAAACTAAACTAAACTAAAACCAAACTAAAATTCATCCATACTATTTAAGAGAAGAGGAATCTGTGTGGTGTTTTGTTAAAAGATATTAAAACTATATTAAAGAAAAGTCAAAGTAGAAATGAAAGAAAACAAAACCAACACACTAATCAAATGTTTAGTACGCAGTATTAACAAATCGAACGCATTCAGTACAACTTAAAAAATAGAATGCCCCAAGGAACACATACGTCGCCTGCTTTATAGCATCATGGTGGCCTGTTATTTATTTGCTGCTAGATTATGATGATTTACAATAGCAAAGAAAAAAATTATGAATAATAAGACCGATAGAATTATAGCATTTATCATATAAAATCTGACATTTAAATAGTATTATGATTCCCCAAACTTCAAAGCTAGAGTGAATAATGAATTGAAATTACATACTAGAAATATTTATTTTTCCTTTCAAAACATGAAAAATACGTTTTTAATCCAACTATCCTCCAAAAGAGATTTCAGTCTTTCTTTACTGCAGTATTCTATATTACGATCATTTTGGTATACTGATCCCGATGTATTTTCATAGCATTTAAATTTCAGTTTGTGTGGTAACTGTATAGCATACAGTTTCAATGTACAGTGTCATGAGTTCTCAAACATATAATATTAATGCCAATATCAAAACCCTGCCTCACAAAATCAAAAGAGACACAAGTTGAATCAACCGTCCGGAGTATTATTGCAAAGTATGTCAAAGGTCAAGGTCAAGTGGATTGCAAATCTAGTAATTTTCTTGATATTTTATGTCAAACGTGCACATGCTAAATAGCATGAATTTGAACTCTTAAATGTCAAAAATATACCGTATATCGACACAGTGAGCTATTTTAAAAAGTAGGTCAAGTTCAAAGTTCACGAGGTCGATAACAATGGTATTTTGCAAAAGCTTAAGTGCAACGCAATATATGTGCAAAATGTTAAATCCATACCTTATACAGTTCTTAAGGTGACAGATGGACAGACAGACGCCGGGTAAAGTGATTCTTAAGTGTCGCTCTGCTCTGCAGGCGACACAATAACGGAATTCGTGCACATGTTTACTAAAAACACTGTTGGGATTGAATGTTAAGAATTTTCATGAAGTTTCAAACCATTAAACTCAAGTTATTTATACAATAAATATAGAGAGAAATTTAAAATTAAAAAAAAACTAAAGTGACGTTCACATGAACACAGTTTTGTCGTCAAATGTCATGTATTTCAACATTACAAAAGTTACCGCGTATCTCTAGATATGAAATTCCATAGGGAGGTACATTTCCATGTACAAATAATGAAACAAAAGGTTTCTGTTTATTCTGTAAAAGGTTATCAGAGTTTAATGAGAACAATATGCATTAGTAAAATTCTGTAGAAGCGATTGGACTGTCCCACAGGCTATAGAATATTAACGACTTTTCCTTTCACAGTATTCTATGCATTTTATCTTGATGATGTGAACAATCCCGTCTGAGCAATTAAGAATGCATGTTTTCTATATAATTTAACATTTCAAACATCTGTATTGTCGATTGGTCTTGCTTTTAGCCATGGAAATCGCCTAAAAGTATGCAGAGCACAATGACTGTGCCATTATTTCAAAGTAGCCATGTCTGGAACAATAAGAATAAAGTGCCTATTCTATTAATCATTTCACAGTGAGCTTCAAAAATGGAAACTTCGAAGGAAACCATATAAGAAACGTTTGGCAACGTTTAGAAAAGCCGTTCGTTTTGAGTTGCATTAATTAACAAAGTCCAAACAGGAAAACATATTTTGTAACAAAGAGTTATCATTCCTTTCTGGTATTTATATGCCGTGAGTAAATGTATATGGATTGAAAAGAGCATCGAACGAGGTGTTTCCTGACAGAAATTGCGTCGAATTATAATTATAAACTAATTAAACTTTAGTGGCATAATGGATATCATAAAAGGTTTTGTAATAATTCAGGCAATGTTCAGTGGAATTTGCACAGAATCCTTTGAAGACCATCTTTTCAAAAACTACACTACCCTTGCAAAACCTCGACGAAATCAGAGCGAACTTGTGGAAGTAAACGTTTCAATGGTAATCAAAACTGTTCTCAAAGTGGACGAACGATTCCAATTTATCTCATTTTATGGATGGTTTAATGTCCAGTGGAAGGACGAATTTTTGACATGGGATGCCAATAAACATCCGGGGATCAAAAGAATCAACGTTCCTTATAAAAAAGTTTGGATACCAGATATATCCTTGTATTATTCTGAAGAACATATCCATGACCTTGGAGCCCATCCTTTCGTTTCCATCACGTCTCAAGGTTATGTGGCATGGTTTCCAGGAGCTAAGTATACAGTGCAATGTCATCTGCTTGTGAAAAAGTTTCCATTTGATGAACAAAAATGTAGCATGGTAGTTGGAGCATGGCAGACGACCGACTGGATGCAGAAGGTTATTCCGCGTGCAAGATCCGAGAACGATGTTGAAGAGATCACAGAAAACGGAGAGTGGGAGTTCAAAAGATTTACTCACGCTGTAATCCATAACTCTGAGTTTGATTTAACTCAGATTGTTTACACACTGGAATTCCGAAGAAGGTACCAATATTTCATACTGAGCACGGTTATGCCTGTCATTATTCTGGCTTTGATGAATTCTCTGACATTTTTAATTCCTGTAGCATCAGGGGAGAGAATGGCGTACTGTTTGACTCTATTTTTAACATTTACTGTATTTCTGACCTTATTTGATCAAACAATGCCTCGAAATTCCACGGATGTTCCTTATATAACTGTTTTTGTTGCGTTCCATCTGTTTCTTTGCGCGATTTCTACTACAGTTTCTCTCATAACAATCAAATTGAACACTAAACCTGAAACTAAAATTTTGCCAACAGCTTCATCCGAAAGTGCCGTTGAATTCCTACCCTCTAATGCTGAGTTTGGAAACAACAACAATAAATTGATTACTAGCAACAGTAAGGATAGACTAAAGTGTGCATCAGCAAAATATTTCTGCAGAGCTGTTTTCTTCGCAAAATTGACTCCATTATGCTTATAATGACTTTTTTAATTCTTGGTTTATCTACATTTGTTTTGATCATTTGTTATTTATCTTAGAAAAAGGAAATTTAAAAGAACCTTACACCTTAAGAACCAAATATCCAAATTAATATCTCATAGACTCTAAACTGACAATTACTCATGAGTAACAAGAGACAAGGCTGTAAAAGATTTGTATTCCCTACGGAAAAATTCTAGATGGTAAATAAAAATATTTTTATTATAACATCATTTGTAAATAATATAAATCTACGAAGAAATCCTTCTGCGCTAATGTCATAGAGTGTTACTCACCTTAAGGTTAAAGGAAAGCTGTTTTGCATTTTTTGTAGAATATTAAAATGTTTTGTTTTGTTTTGTTTTGTTTTGTTTTGTTTTTTTTTTTCTTTTTGCATTAGTAAGATAAAAAATCTGAATACTAGAAAAGTATTTCAAAATATAAATTTAGGAATTTGATCAGTAAGTTAGAGAACGGGTGAAATACATGCACTGGAATAAATGAAGTACAACAGATATATATCATTGTTCACAAAAGAAGTATGCTTGTGAATATAATATGTATATATTAAATAATTAAGAATGTTAAACTGTATCAACCAAACAATAATCATTAAAGATTGGAATAAGTGTACATATAACTCCTGACCACAATTTGTATATTTATATTATAGATGATATTTTGAGGTTTACATTATATTCTAGATGTGTTGTTAATAATATGATTGCTTGATTTTGTTTTGAACCAGTAGCCGTTATGATAAATTTAATGATGAAACAATTAAGTGTTACATTCTGTAACGCAGTGGTAATTTTGATGCATGTTTTATAAATGTATACATATCTTAAAATAAAAACATCTTCCTGTACATGTGTATTTTCAAGGATGTTATTCAGGATCGTGCAAAACATAACATATCTGGCTGAAATGTTGTAATTCTTACTCTGTAGATATGAAATTTAATATGAATTTCATATATAACTATAGAAAAATGAAATCATTAACATTACCCTATAATATCATTCTGTATTAATTGGCCCTATCTGAAACACAATCATTGTTAATAGAAACTTTAATTTATTATAAATATATAATGCTACATATATTGTCGTATCTATGCAAGTAAAATTCTCATTTAGTTCACCTTTAATTGGAATGAGTAGTACAATATGTCATTATCAGCTACATGCTTTGGGTCCTCGCTGGACTGTTGTTAATCATTTGTATGAAGTGCAAGGCTGAAATTGTAAAATTGGTACAACAAAATTAGTTAAGCAGATAAGCATATTTGCGTATTGTTGAATGCAAACGTATTTATTTTTCGTTGATCCAAATGAATGTATACTCTTTTCGTTTTGATTTCAGTTTAACAAGATTTCGTCAATTACATATATTTTTTTCACATGCATGTAGAATCATTAAATTTTGATAAAATGTATTATAATATGATAAAATTGTAGCTGCAGATCTGTAGCTCGCTAGTTTGTAAAAATTTGGATGGACGACCAGAGAGCCAATTGCCACCAATTGAAAAAAGTGTATATTTATTGACCACAAAAGGTGTGATGTTTTCTCGATTTATATCTCCTTATATTTATGTTGCCATCTCAAGCTCTTTGGTCGTCCATCCCAACTTTTTTTCCAGATCAGCCAGCTACAGATTTGCAGCTTATAAAATAAGAGACATACATATAAAAATATAAACACTATATGCATGTGATAGTGGAATAAGCTGCTAACTAAACTACGTAAATAAGAAAAGTGCCACATCTGTTTCATACAAATTGTCTATACGATGAGAATTTGTCAATGTGTCACTGAATACAAAAGATATTATTTGACCATCCAGTCTGACAACATCATTGTTTTTAACGTCTGCTCCCTCTGCCATAGAATACTTTCTTCAAGAGCTACCGTATAGGGGGAATTTTTAGCAGGGTGCTAACTTTGGCTTATTTTTGCGGTGTTGTAGTAGACCGCTAAAATTTTAATCGCTAAATTTGCACTCTTGCTTATTAGTACCGAATACAAGAAAAATAACTTGAATAACTTTGATCAGTCTGTTGTTAAACTTTACGTCTTTCAACTGGTATTGGTACTTGCGTAAATTGGTATTCAAACGTATATTTAAAGTACTGTTACTAATCTAAAAAATAAATTTCCTCTTTTTTGCAAAGTCATGGAACTCCGTGTCCGCCAAAAAAAGTTCTGCCAAAATTATTGGCATACCTTTGAGCAAGCAAAACGCCAAATTTTACACCCGCTAAAGAAACTCGCTATACGGTATCTTAGAGTTAAATACTGACTGAAACCATTCTTCTTTATATAAATTTAAAACTTCATGAACCAATGATTTTAACAAAAGTGATGTAATTGAATATATACAAAAAATAAAAAAACCTCACTTGACTTTGGCAGCTAAGTCTGCTTGTCTGAGTTCAATCACAAGCGCCCAAGATTACTTTTCGAAGTGATTGACCTTGTACACCTGCACCACGATTCGGCATATAATATGTCTCTCCTCATTCTGAACCCTTTATGCCAATTAAAAACAGTTAATTTGAACATTTTTTGTCTTTCTCCGTCAAATTCAAAAATTTCCAACTATTCTTGCTTTTCCCACTGAAAGTGAAAGTTTAAATTGCGGCAAAAAGACAAACACACCCTATTTTAACAGTGTTTATTGCATTTATGATAAAATCTCTAAGAATCGAGAAAATGAATTAAGAATTATGTAGAACAAATGTATTACATAACACGAGTGAATGAACGTGAAAATTTAAATTCATCGTCAGACTCATTACTTATAAATATACGTCGTATACTTACAAAAAACTCTTCAAAGCTGATAGTTTATTAATATGTAAACAGAAAAAAATGATGTTGAATAATTTTATTTTGGATGTAACACGTCATTTGATTGGATAAAAATACTTTATATCTTTTAACCTGTGCTGCCTACGTCACAATAACTTACGTCAAAAACTTATCGATCCGCATGACGTTACATTTAAAACATGTTCAATTTGAAGGCATTTTTGAAGGGTAAATTTTCTTCTTTTTTTTTCTACACTTAATGATGGAAAATTAAATTATAAGGAATAAATTCAATATCTTTCCAAGTTTTACTGGTATAACCAGTGTTGGAACAGTTCACGCTTTTTTATAAAGCTCTTCGCGGTTTATAAAGCGTAAACTAACCCAACCCAGGTTATACAGTATAGTTTTTAAATTCATTCCATAAATGTGTAAAAAATCATCGACGTACCAGCTAAGTTGTTTTTATTTTATGGCGTCAGTCCACCAACTTTTTATGCAAGATAACCCTTCGTATATTACATTAAAAATGGATATCATTGCTTCAAAAAATATTTCCCCCCATTTTACCTCTGTACAATTCATACTGATTCATTGTTACATATATGGAGTATATCAGCTGCCCCTGTACTTGATGTAGATTTGAGATCTATGATTGGATTTGGTATAAAAACGATTTGATTATTGGAACTTCGTAAATGGCGAATACCTGTGAACAGAATTGATCGATACGAATGATAAAAAAATTTCCACATTTACAATTCATCTTGATTTGAAATAAATGTTACGATGACTATTACAGTCATAAAATTATTTAACTATTATTAGTTTTAGGAATAATATAATCATATCTAAGACAATTAGACTGATAATTACATTATTCTTTCATACGATTTTACCGTGTCATTTTTAAAATTTAATGTTCACCACGAAAAATGTCACACGAAAAAAGGCTGGACAAGATTTCAGAAGGTCATTACTTTTGACATATCTCCTTTACTCTTATCAACATTACACTTACATGTAGTTCTATGTCATAAACGAAGGTATTACATAGCCAGCTGCCTACTACTTAAGACGCTGTTAAAAAATACGTCAATACTGTTCATGGACAGGAAATGTTTTCAAAATCTTTCTAATGTTAAAGATTACATCATAACTATAAATTTGCTTAGTCACCAATATTTATTATTATGCGAAGATAAAGTTTATTGCCGTTGGACTGTCCCATTTAAAGTTAGATCAATGAATATTTTACGAAATCGTGTTCTCGGACGCTCTTGACATGTGTATTTAGCCTATTGTCTTCCAATTAACATTTTACTGTACATGTAACAGGATGTCCTCTGACAGGAATATTAGTGTTATACCTTTAGCAAAAGCTGGATTCGTTGATGTAAGTATTTGCATTATCCATACAGTTCAAATTCCGATATTTAGAGGAAAAATTATATCATTTTAGAGTATACCGTTATTAATCGTTCGAAAGATTTGTCAGTAATGAATATGTCTGTAACACATTAAAACGTTAAGACACGAAATATAAGGTTTTAGGCACTGATAAAATAATTTAGAATTGTGACCTAAATACTCTTATTTTTAACACAAAGGGAGGGAACTACGAGACGTATCGTCCTGGTTATACCGACGATGTTGTAAAAGAAATTATTTTAATGGCAACGGACTCAGTGGATTTGTTGGATGGAGGTAATTAATTAAAAATACACATTCAGAAGATTTTTTTTTTTTACTTTTATCTCTCTGTACATATCGAGTGGTAATTATTTTATAGTTTTGAAAAATATAATTATTGTAAAATTATCATAACAAGCATAACACGTGTTTTTCGTTCAATAGAGTGTGAGTACGATATTTTAGAATTAGGAGCGGGAACAGGCAAATTTACAGAATGTTTGCTGAAACACTGTCCTCAGGTATATTTTCAAAATAATTTAATAAACAAATTAATAAAATTAATAGAAATAATGGAAAAGCAAACTTAATAACAAAATATCATATATAAGCAAATTTCTTATTAATTAAAAATATTTTGCCAATTTAAATTATTTGAAAAATAACTAAAATAACGTAGATCATAGTAATGACTGCAGCATGAATAATATTTTTTTTAATTTCAGGGAATGAAAGTACTAGTAACAGAACCATCCAATGATTTCATTAAAACATTGGAAGAAAAAATCCCTGTTGTAGAGACAAGACAGTGCAGTGCCAACAAAATACCACTTCCTGACAATTCTGTTAAAGTAAGAAAGCTCATTATGAGAGTAATAAATGAGTTTTTCTGGTGATCTGTCCTTTAAATTTCTTTTTTTTAAATCTGAACGGCAAAAGGAGCTATTTTATTTTTACCTATTATTCCCTTGTTTGGACATAAGTTTTAAATGAAACATTGCAACAATGACTTTTAATCTTGGAGAACTTAATTTTACTAATCCTTTAACAGGAATGGCTTTCATTGAAAATTGACCCCTTTGGACGTTATTTGAGATATTTTTTCCTTCTCAAGGCCATAATTGCTGCTCAATGCTTTCACTGGTTTGCAAATGAAGAGAACATTTCCGAAATTGCCCGAGTATTGAAACCAGGAGGAAATTTTGGTATGATCTAAAAATGTCAAAATGTATAAATGTAATAATCATAATTTAAAACGTGTAACATTCATAAAATGTATTCTGAATTAAATAAAGATATTTCTGTTTTTTTTTTAATTACAGTTTTAGTTTGGAACGTTTTAGATGAGAGCTCACTTTTAAATGCGGATTTCCAAAAATTTATCTTAAAGTGGATAAAGGACTCACCCCAGTATTATGACATGAGATGGAAACAATTTCTCGACAATTGTGACCAGGTCCGATTGGTTTCAAGAAAAGTGTTTGATGGCAACGATTTAAGCATAAGTCTTCAGCAATATTTTAGATTTTATATTTCAAACATTATTTTAATTAAGTAATTGAATTCAAATGACAACAAGTCAGGCGTAAAAATATCTTTCCATCCTAATTCAGTATATATATATATATATATATATATATATATATATATATATATATATATATATATATATATATATATATATATATATTAAAATATATGAAAAATGAGTACGTTCATCATTTGTCATGTACATATATTTCCATAACACGTTTTTTTCCCAAAGATTATTCTACATTTCTAGGGGTCCATTGATCACTTAGTACGTTTAAGGACTACATTCAGTTATATTCAAAGCCTTGAGGAAGTTCAAAAAGAGGAAGCATGCGCTGAAATAAAAGCTTTTTATGAAAACCATCCTGAGAGAAAAGGGAAAGAATTCCTCACTCATCCAATGAAAACAGACGTTCTACACTACAAAATCTCTTAAACATATTCTGAGATGTAGATATCTTACACAATATCTAAACATTTAGTCATTTCTTTCAAATATCTTCACGTGACTCACCTTCTCATTGTGGACAGGAGCATGTAATTTACTCTAATACAATTTGATATATAGAAAAATTAAGCAAATTTATTTTGTGAAGGTTTTATTTCCTAAGCAATGGAGCTCAAACTGCTCACCATGTGAAGAGGTATGGATACTAATCATGATCATGTCAAGGGAAGAAAGAAGTTTCGAGGAAAGACACCCCTCAAACCTCAAATAACGTTGGCTGTAACGGCCGGGGCGAGCTGTATATCTGAACAAAAGAAACGTTAGGCAAGCCTATTGATGGAATATTATCCTAACAATTCGATGGATATGATGGTTTAAGAAAACATGGACCTGAAGATATATAAATTGTCATCCGGACATTACTAACTTTTCTGCAATTAAGTTCGTTAGTCATACCGCCTTCAATATCTTATCTATTAAAATCCTGAATATATAGTAAACCCTTGATCAATACTGAAATGCTTCTGGTAAATATCAAACCATATTCACCGCAGAAAAAGTCCATAATTGTATAATATTCCTTTAAATATATAGACCTATTGATTTTCTTATCTTGCAATATAAAATCAAATTTTGTATACTAGTTTATAAAATTTTCTTAGATTTTCAGCATTGAACACCCAAGGTGTGTAAACGTCATAAATCGCTGCAAGCAATCTGCGAGCATTTAATATTGTATAAGTCAAATACATTTTCTGTATTCAAAAGGTTTAGCAAACACTAATGAATGTCTACGACAAGACAATGCACCGTCCATTAATTCTGCTGATTTATATTCTTGCAAGTTTTTATGGCATGTTTGATAATAAACAAAAATGAAACTGTTTAAATTGCCATAGTGTCAAAGAGTAAATCCTCAGTGTAACAAACTCCACTGTTCGTAGCCAAAGCTCGAGTAATTCCTAAATGATTATTCATTTGGTTCCGATATTTAAATCCACAATCAACCAAAAAAACAGCGGATAAACTACTGAAGGCTGACTTTACGCATGGAAAATTAATATTGCAAAATGAAAATGGAGGTATGTTCTTTGGTTGTAATGGCCATTATTTTTTTTTTTTTTTTTGTTTCCATATTTCGAAGCGTGTATTGCCTCACCCGATCAGATTTATACCAGTACATAAAAAAAATCACTCGGATCCTTTGGTTCCACCGATTAAACATGGCAGTGATATATTAAATACCACGTCAAGTTTCTATATATTCTCTATAAACAGTGTGGATGAGAAAACTCAAGTCCTGTCTTTGACAATGGCAACAATAATGAACTGGATTGACAAACGTCTAAATTGGAATGCATCTGAATACAATGACATTACATACGTCACGCTACCGTCAAAACAATTGTGGTTTCCAAGTTCAATTTATATTCATAATGAAGCTTTTCTCGTCATTGTTTTTCTGAAGATTCGACGTCAATTCTGTCATCTAAGGGCAGAGTTGACCTGTCATATTCTTATAGTATTTCAACATCAAGCAAAATTAGTTTGAAATACTGTCCTTTTGATAAACAGATATGTACCGTTTTGTATTTAAATCGATTCCCGGGTGTTGTAAATCTTCGTTTACAACTAACACTAAATGAAGATTTGTTGAGATATTTTACTGAACACATAGAATGGACAGTTACAAGCGGTACAGCATCTTTAGAAGATGTCCTTGGTATTGAACAAAGAGAAGAACAAGTGTTGCTCAATATTCACATCAAAAGAAAGGCATTATTTTCAGTGTGTTCACATCTTCTACCTGTGTGGATTTTATCTGCATTAAATGTAGTTTTCTTCGTGATTCCTGCCCGATCAGGAGAGACAATGAGTACTTGTATGGCTATTTTCTTAACCTTTGCAGTCTTTTTGACAATGATGAAGGAATTTATGCCACTGACGTTTGAAGAAGTCTCGTACTTTCTCGTCTATTTGTTCACGCAGTTAACAATTTGGCATATTAGTTATTTTTATTAATCTTTTATCTCTTGTTGCATATTTAGTATTTTCAGTGTTTCAAATTTAGAATGTGTTTTCCGTGCATTTAATCAAGATATAAATAATATACAGAAACAATGCTTTTAAATTTGATAAATTGATCATTTGTGTTTAAAATAACACATATCTTGAAAATAAGGGGAGTAAGCAGTTCATGGCAATAATATTCTTTTCATGCCTTGACCTAAAATGAGAGTTATTACCTTCTTACTTACTTGTTCAGGTAATTCACAGTAAGTATACTCGTTCTCATTTTTTAGTCTTTTCCTCTATATGATCACTATTCAATTCAGGATTCTTAAGATTTTATCGTGAAAAATATCTACCGACCACAAGAGTAAAGAAGCTTAGAGGCAATTTTCTACATATATCAACATGTTCTTGAATGGAAGACACGATATTTGGCATGTTTGTAACTTTGCTTGTAACGCTCTGCTTCAATAACTGTACATGAATATTTAGTTATTTTTGCTAGAAAGATAGAATCTCAATATTGCTATGGTATATGTATCACTTACATGTATCACTGAAAGGTTCTTGATGAAATCTGTGTAAGTAAAGTATATCTGTGTAATTTTAATGAATTTACTATTTTTGAATGGAGAATGGTGTTTTATTGGAGTAAGACAAGCAAAATTAAACAAAAAAAATCATTCAGAGGAGTAATATATCATGCACACAATATAAATGCTCGAGTTACCACTCAGTTCAGTTTTAAGGAATAACATGTATATATTTTATCTAAAAAAGGAGCAAATATTTGCTCACAACACACGTCATTGATAGATATATCCTGACTCAATACCTCTCTAATGATTTTAGCAAGCTATGTAGTACATGTAACCACCGATGAAAAATTCATTTGTGAAATATCGTAGCATTATGTGGATGACTTAATACCAATAAATGATACATATATTTTTATCCTTTATTTTCATGTCATACGCTAATGTAAAAAACGCCCAGTAATAATACAATTTATTATCTCAATATTTGACTGTGCCTAGCTCTCTGATTGGCTGTTATACTTCAGAAATCACATGTTCACCTGCACGAGATATATCAAGTGGGCACAATATTTTAGTTCTATATGGGACCTAAAATAGATAGAGAATTTCCTGATTGCGACACTTACTTTCAATATTCATTTTCAATTTTGTCTTCTTCATTAGACCATTTATATTGATGACATGTGAAGATAACTAACAGTGGTCATGCTAAGTCGAGTTTAAACAATACAAATTGTAAGTGCAGCCAAAAAACTCTGGACACTGAGGTGGTATCAGATACTATGGAGAAGTAAGCATCCCATTTCAACCGGTTACACTCGCCGTACGCTCCTTTTAATGATCCTGCAAATATAATTATCCGTTGGCAAATCAATGTGAAAAGAATGACCAAACAATTTGTAAGAAATACATTTGACGAAACGACAGATTGTATATGCAAACAAGAAATTGTAGCGAACAGAATTTGCAAAATATTGACCTTAAACGAAATTGTTCATATCTTAATTATATCATCAAATTATTTGTAAATAGCCTGTATCGTTTTAGAAATTGTTAGTTCCCAGGATAATACTGTTGCATATCGAATCAACTGGACGACATGAACTCCAAATACAGATGATAATGGAATATTACTACATACGTGTAAATAAGGAAAGTTTACGATAAAAAGATTCAATTAATCATGTTTATCATAAACTTTAGCTGTTAGTTTGTCCGTAATCTCTTTCTCTATTAAAAAATGTAAATATGAAACAGATTTATGAAGCTGTGTGGTGCTTTTATTTCGAGTTCGATATAGGAATGGATGGAATCAACCTAGGAATGAAAATAATGTTTGATAACTTGTCGTCGATATATCTAAATATTGAATTGGAAGTTAGAAACTTCTTTTTATGTTGAATAGTTTCTGCTCCATAAGAATACAAAAACAGGTCTGCTTTTAGCGGGACACAATCTGTACCTATGAGAATTCTTCACAGATTGTTTAAAGACCAGACCCCA
This sequence comes from Saccostrea echinata, assembly GCF_033153115.1. Classification (NCBI taxonomy): domain Eukaryota; kingdom Metazoa; phylum Mollusca; class Bivalvia; order Ostreida; family Ostreidae; genus Saccostrea; species Saccostrea echinata. The sequence continues at coordinate 527,507 of NW_026889760.1, read as the reverse complement.
GGATCATGAAACAGACTTAGACTTCAATCAAATTTTCAATCAGCTGTAAAATGTCTATTTATTATTGAATGAATCTCAAAATTTGAAGATAGCAACACTTAATGTGTGAAGCAATATTGAAAAATATTTTAATTTTTGTCTGCTTGACGTCTACAACATTTCAATATAACTGAAAGATTTTGACTTAAAGACGTACAACACACTGGGGGAGATAACTTTTGCGATTTCAAAAAAACGTTTAACATAACATTAAATTTGTTGTTAATTACGAAGCGTCAAAATGACAAGCGATACGATCCCAATGAAATTTTATGTTTAAAAAAAAAAAAAAAAAAAAAAAAAAAAAAAAAAAAAATAGAATAGAGGTTTTTATTGTTGTTTTTTTAGGAATACCAAATCCTATCCTTGATCATTTGCGCAATTGCAATAAATCTCCCCCCTCCATAAAAAAGAAAAAAAGACAGGTTCCTTAAACTTCTTTAATTTAAATTTAAATTCTTTAATATTGTATTTATGATATACACAAAGGCAATGTTCTAATCTAAAAATGTTAATGCTACTCTACATTGCTTTTCCCCGTTACAATCGACCTCATAACATTGAGAATAACTGTTACCGGTATGTCTAAATATCATCATATTACGAAAATAAACATTTTCTTGCTTTTCTTTTCTTTGAAAAAAAAAATGAAATAGCGTAACCGTTTTCAGAAGGTCACACAAGAACTGAAAGCCAAAGTTTATACAAATTAAAGTAAGTATCGACAGTGAAAATTTATTTACTGATATTAATACAACGGTTGCGCCCCAATGAGAAAATCTTTTACTGTAAACAGTTTCAGTTCGCATTTCCTCGAATATAAAAAACAAAACGATCGATACCAATGTAGATGATACCATTGTAGATGATTCAGGCACATGAATAATTTCAATATTGATAAATAATTTACAATTTGGTACAACTGAAGTTAATATGGACAAATACATCATCTCCACTTATTGAAACAACAGAAGGATACAATATCCGGGGGATGGGAAGGGCGGGCACCCCCCTCGTTTGGAAACAGAAATAACTTAAAACCTATACGTACATATATTCCATTTTCATCGCAAGAGAGTTGTACATACACCACTGTTGGTTAACTTAAAAAAATAATATTCAATGCAAGTAGAAATCATATAAAGGTTTGAAACTGCACCTGTGTGCATGAACTCCAAACCGGACACGTGGTCATAAAATCCTAAGAAAAATAGTTTTACTAAATATAAATATAAAAAAAATAATATTTAGAATAACAAAAAATATTAGTAGTCAATATTTAATCTGTATACACGAATGAAGGTCATTACTTAAGGAGTTCAAAATGCCAATTATATATATTATGCAGGTCTACGTAACCGATGGTTTTTTTTTTTTCTTTTCTTTTTCTTTTTTTCAAGTTCTAATGTCCTGCATTGCAGAGAAGAATGGAGGGGGGGGGGTGTCTTAAAATTTCAGAAATTGCTTATTCATCTTCATTTGAATGCAGATGTAAAGTTTTATATTTATGATAAATATAATGTACATTACATTTTTTAAGTAAAAGATATTTTCCAGCCAGGAATTTTTATTTGTATTTGTAGAATCATGGCATTGCTTTCGTCCCAAGTCTGAAAGACGCTGTGAGAAACGTAACTTACGGAGAGAGGGGGAGGGAAGATTTTCCGTTATAAATTCAAAACGCGTCGTTTAAAAAAAAAATAAAAAATATTTTGATGACCAGTAACAAGAAGTAATCATTTTTTTTCAAAATTAAACGACAGATTTTTTTTTATAAAAAATATATTTCATTTGAAAATCACGCATTTTTTAAATGCAAAATGAACGACAGTTTTTCAGTTTAAATTCTTCAAAATCGTTTTTCTCGAAGTGTACCTCTACGAATTCACTTTGCTTGTGTGTTTAATAGTTAAACGAACAATTCAGCAAATTTTAACAGCTAGGCTAACCTTAAATATTTTAAAATAAGGGATTTTTTAGTTAGTTGGTTGAAATTTTTTTGTACTCGTGATCAGCCAAAGGGAGGTAACTTTAGGAACTTCCTGTCCAAATTCGACTCGAACGATTTTGACCAAAATGTACATACACATAGTAGACATTGTCATGTATAAAACATACAAAAATAACGAAGATTAAACGACAGGAAATTTTTGGGGTAGGTGTGTTGTACATCCTTAAGCTTAAGAAGTTTCATGATCCCGGAGTCTGGTCTCTAAAAGTACTAAGATATGTCAATGAGAAACTCAAGCATCATTTTAATATCAACTTTGGAGTACTCAATTTGTATTGAAGAAGCTGTTGTCTATAATGTCAAAAATCCCGGTATTTAGTTTATCGTGGGGAATTGTTTTATAAAATCGTGAAAATTTCTTTTATTTTGATGCTATTGATTTCGGTAAAACATTGTGATTTTAAATTTTCTAAAAGTTCCTTGGAGGTTTTAAGTATCTAAATTTGATTAAAACCACTTCTGTTCTTTTGCACTGTAAGGGCTTTTTGGAAAAGTTTGAGGGTCAAGTAAATATGATGTGAAAATGCTAAACCAGACAGGTAAGCAGTCGCAATCATTTTACAGCTTTTTTCCCTTATGCATTGATGCTATTGAATAAATACTTGACAGTTTTTGTGCATAAAGCATTCGAGCATTGATTCAAAACACTGTCAATTACAAGTATAATTTAAACACTTCCTTGTTCGGTCCTAGTTATTGTCGTAAGCTTGACTCGTCAAAAATTCCATTCATGCAAGAAGATACCTAACCTAAATTTCTAATCTTTCGAACAGTTTGTATTATAGTATAATACATGAGTGGTATTAAGACTGCCAGTTTGAATTATGTCATTCGTCAGCTTGTGAGAATATTTTTTATTGACCTGTAATATCAAAATTATCAATAAAACATTAATTTTTATTTCATATTTAAATTAAAAACAATGCATATTGTACAACAATCCGTTAAATAGAAAAGACTCTTAAATTAGACAAAAACTACTTCTTGTGGTGGAAGAATATTTAGAAGACAATCCCTAAAATGTATAGATTCGATTTATTCAGTTTGTTGTACAATCTATCAGCCACTCTCGTACAGGAAGCTGATTTTCAACATAAATTCCCACACAGAACCACTTTAGTCACAAAAGTTTATGTACATCATAACAAATATAACAATGTATAATCACCAACTGGAAATACAACACTTACAGAAATAGAAGACCGATTACAAAAATTAAGGTATATATTCATTATACACATGTATTTAAAAACATCCTTATGCTTTGAATCCGGTAAGGACAACACAGCGTATGAATAACTACAGACGATAGAGTAAAATGTAGTTTCTAGAAGTAAGACCAAGTATATAAAAAGATTTATTCAACAAATAATGTAAGAACAAACGTTGAATAGTTAAACATGTACAAAGCAGTCAGAACACTGAATTATGCTACAATTTAAAAGTGAAATATTAATAATAAGATAAGGTAAGGTCGTAAGTACAGGTCTAAATTTGCAGTTCTCCACCGAAAAGAGGTGGCATCTTAATATGAGTGAAAAATATTCGAGGTGACTTTAAAAAGACAACCAAGCTGATAAAATAACAAAATCTAGAACTTTTTGAGAACCGACAACTAGGCTCAAAATGAGTACATGTACAATGTAATGTTTAATTTGGAAAAAAAAAACTTTATCTTTAATGCTGTCAAATCTATCTCTTGCATGAAAATATATTTCACGTACAACACAACTTTAAATTAACATGTTTCTTCCTTAGAAAATAAATCCAAGGAACAAGCTCAATGAGCATTGTAAAGAAAGTATATTTAGATTTGAGGAATTTTGTATTCTCATGACACTTATTGTTATTTGAACTGGGGAAAAAGTTATGTTTTGGAAAGAACAAAATATACATTTTAGTATTTAAAAAAAAAACCAAACAAATAAGCCTTTTCAACTGAACAAAGGGTTTCACATTTTCAGCTATGTACATCAATCTCCCTTGCACCAACTGAAACTATGCATATTATACATAAATACCATATAGTCCAATATTACATGTATAAATCTTCTATCGATAGATATTGAAATTAAAATCCACTGCCATTGATGAAAATGGATATGCATAAAAAAAAACCAAGACATTGAAAACCAAGTTCCGAAAAAGTCTCATTAACAAGAAAAGGTCAAATCTGTTTGATACAATATTCAAATATATCCATTCTACTCCCACTTGTGAAATAATTATACTCTCGTGCCTAACATAAAACTTCATCATTAAGGGTTTCAGAAACTTTCCTCCAGAAAACCTTATCTCCATATTCATCGTTAGGAAATTCAATGTACGATCTTTGCTTGATAAGATCCATTACACTTAACGGTATTTTGTCCGCAGGAACAGCATCATAAAATATCAAAAAGAGGACGCCTTCATTATCTCGAGAATATATTTCTTCCATCTTTGCGATGTGTAGCTCATACATACACCAACTTGAATTGATGAAGTTTGGAGACATTATAACGACTGTTTTTCTACTTTTGTTGACGGCAGTGATAATATTTTCGGAAATATCATATCCTGGAACAAAATCTCGATGGTGAATACATAAACGTATCCCATTATTTATTTCTAATTCCGAAATCATTTTCTGAACAAATGACAACTCTTCATCTGCATATGAAACAAATGCGTCATATTTGAAATCTGACTGGCTGTCACTTCTAACAGATTTATATCCATGATATCGGCTTTTAGTCATATAGTAAAAATAACGAATTTTCCACCTATATCTGTACAATAGCCCTAACAAAAGAATGCAAAAGAAAAGGAGAATAATGAATGACATGGAGATAATCAAATACATATAGGAATTGCATTCTTTTTCTAGCTTTTCAATCTTTTCTTTAATTTTTGAAAACAGTAATGGTTTTCTTTGGGATGATGCGGTGCAGGAGTACTTTTCAAATGATTTAAAATTGATCTTCTTAGTTTCGTGACCGATTACCATCCACTTTAGAAATGACAGTTTTACAATTACACAAAATTGGATTTCTAACAAGATTTAAAGTTAAACTTACTTGATCTGTCTGTCGGTCAATGTCTTTCATATTTTTATCTGAAAGAAACTGGATTTGGTTTCCAGATAAATCAAGAAATTCTAAATTTTTTAAAGTGGAAATGCTAAAGTCTAGAGCGCTGAGCGTATTGTCGGCCAGATCTAAAATCTTAATATTTCGAAGTTCTTTAAAAGCTTGAACTGGTAGATTTGAAATTCGGTTCGCTCTCAACTCCAAGATAATCAAGTTTTTCAGACTTGCAAATAGTTGTCCTTCTGTATCTGGTAACAGACTAAAACCCAGTAAGTTATTGTTCAGGTATAATTCTGAGAGATTCCCAAGGTATTGAAAAAAAGATTTGGAGACTGTAGAGCAAAAATTGTTGGACATATTTAGTATTCGAAGTTTATCCATTCCTTTTATAGGACCCTTCCATGAATATAAAACATTGTCCTGCAGATATACCTCCTTTACGCAGTTTCCAGACGAATACATGGCTGGTATTTCAAATCGTAACGCACTTTCGTTGTAAAAAATCTTTTTCATATTTGGTGGTAATTGAAAGCCTTCTTTCAGGCTGTCTCGTAAACTTTTCTGTCGATCAGATCTTGTAGACTTTTCTCCATTTCTATTTTTATGTGCCATTAACAACGTCGGCGACTCACGGCCCTTATTTTTGCAATCATATGAGTAATTATGCGGGTATATGAAATATTCTTTTCTATTTTCATTTCGACACTCTATGTTGTGGATTATATCATCAGTGGGGTTGTGGGAGAGATATTGTAAACTTGCGTTAATCCATTCCAAATTTGTCAATGCTTTAAGTTCGAAGAGGTAATAACCGAACGTCAATCTGTTGTCAGCAATTGATACTCTTTTAATACTTTTTGGAAAAGAATCAATTGCTCCGTTTTCCACTAATTCAATTCTGTTGCTTGACAAATGTATCTCTGTAAGGTTAGTATGTCTAAGATATCTAACATCATTCTTTTTAATTTCTGTACCTAATCCAAATGTGCAGTGAATTTTGTTCAAGCAAAGGGAGGAAATAGTGGAATTTTGAAGACCATATGTCAAAATTGGTAAAATTCGAAAAGTGAGCTTAGGATTTTCAGATAAATCTAGGGTTTTAATGTTGATTAAATCTGCAAAAACTTTCATACTTAGATTCTCAGTAATAGAGAAATTGTTTGAATTTAATTTTAATACTGACAGAGTCCACAGCCCCTTGAATGAATCGTTTCTAAAGGCTGTGATAAAGTTGTGGGAAAGATCCAAATAATGTATGTTATCTGGTATTTTTTTCCTGTTTGGAAGCTCTGTTAAATTGTTATGACTGAGATTGATTCTTGTTACATTTGTCCAGAAAAAGGGTGACAGTATAAGGCCTAAATTTGAGCAGTCGGCGTGAATACCATTAGTGAAGTTGTAACATCTACATCTTAGTTCAAAAGGACAGTGATCAATATTTCCACCAATCTGCATCAAAACACTCAGAACTGCTACTATGCAAAACATCAGACCCATTTCCAAACTGAAATTAAACGTAAAAAGTGACACTTTAACTAACGTTTGTTCAACAGTATTTGTTCCTTTTACATTAATTTGTCATAATAGTTGCATATAAATTATTGATTCTAATTGTAATTAGAATTGCTAAAATACTGCCAAGAAACAACGAAGTTCAATTTGCCTTTTTTACCTCTTTAATTTTTTTCTTCAATGAAAATAATAGAGGCAGAGCGACATTTGAAGTGTATCCCCTCAGTTGTATAGGATATATGTATGATTGCCTTGTGGTGCAAGTTACAGAAAAAGGTTAAATTATTAAGCATATATTTAGTAGATGCAATTATTTCATTGTCAAAAGGAACCAACCAACAGAAGAATTACTTTCATTACGGGCAGTTTAAGAATTAAAAGAATCTAGGATAGACATTTTGTCATTTGCAACTTTCACAAAGAATCAAATCGGCGTACCAAATTCCAAACTCCTTCTTCAGCGAACTACACTTTTTTATTTACAAGTTGATCGAGGGATTGTCAAAAAGAATGTGTCTGACACATTTTGTAATATCTGAGGATAATGTGAGTGTGCTTGACTGACGGCCAAAAAGGACGTTGAATAAATCACAACATCTGCATTAAACAAATTTCGAAAGATATTGATTGATTGATTGATTGTATGTTGTTTTACGTCCCATTCGAGAATTTTTCACTCATATAGAGACGTCACCATATACCGGTGAAGGGCTTCAAATTATGACCTTTACTCGGCACTCAGGGCCATTGAGCAGTGAGGGATCTTTATCGTGCCAACGCCTGCCTCGGTTTTTAAGGGCTCATCCGAAGGACTCACAACTTTCACTTCAGTGCTACCCATTTTTTATCGACTTAGGTCTGTCGCGGCCGAGATTCGAACCCACAACCTCCCGATCACGGAGCGAGCACTCTACCGACTGAGCTACCGTGAACGGTCGAAAGATATTAAAAATGCACCAAATTCTATTTTCGCCAATGCCTTGGCACATTATATTTGCGGTAAAATTTGTATTCACCCAATTTTCATTTTCAACAGAATACGCCATAGTAGTACTGAACTCCCAAACTTTCTTTGCCAACTGAATCTTATCTAGATGGAGCTCGAGCGTGTCTTTTAATTTATAAATGTAATGACTACCTTTATTCAAACGAATCTCAGTAAAAAAATTTCAAAGCTCATTTACTAACTTTCTATTCAATATTATTCTAAAATTTATCGAAATGAGCAAATTTCATATATGCTAAATAACTTGATTAAAATGACGGAAATTTGTATCTTCTACATGTTAAGAATTGCTCCTCTTTAATCTTTTGGGAGAAAAGACTCTTAGATTTCAGACAAATTATAAATTAAAACTAGACACAAATAACCAAATAATAAATATAATAATAGATTAAAAGTCTTCATTAAAAAGAAGGTATCTTTGGGAAATTTAAAATATGATCTATATATAAAATGAATGTGTGATTCAAGATTTATAAAATATTACATTGTATGCATTAACGATATACTCACCAATGTCTTTTTTTCGCCCTCTATCACGTCAACACTTTCGCATCAATTTAAAACTGTATACTGACAAGCCTTTTGAAGGAACATCAAACCAAATTTGCAATGTATTAAATAGATCAAGAGTAATAAATAAATGTACTAGCCAATAAGAGGCGTAAGGAGGCTAACAATCGACCCGGTATCTCAAGCATCAAAATTCTACTTAAAATGATATGCGTACAAAATGACTACCTTGAGCTTATTTTTCATTTGCTCGATTGACAAACCAGAAAATTCAATGAATCACTTAATATAAGCATTTTCATTTGCTGAATAGGTGAAAAAGATGGTTTGGATATAAAATCTTCGCAATGTTAGCTTCACCTCTCATGCATATCTAATATTCAGTCAAGGGCAGGTAAGTTTAAATTCTCTATGTTTGGAAAGCAGAAATGACAAAAATTATTGAATTTTTTTTATTGTAGCACAGTTTAAAATCATTATAAAATTTAAATTTGGTTCCAAACTGACAGGATTCTTTCATAAATATACAAAAGTGAAATAAGCAACAGAAGCAACAGAAATAGACCCAAAACCTGGCTTTAAGTGCAGTAATCCTTTTTAGTTTCTGATAGGATGAAAGAGCTTGTCAGGTTCAAGAGACTTTTGAAACTCTTATAGTATTGAACATAAAATTTACAATGTTTATTCTGAAAGAATTTTATATCCCATTATTTTATGTTATGTAAGTGTTTTCATATTCATAAACCAAAATCACATAGAAACATCCTGTTAAAAAGAATGCTGTAAAACGTGGTTAAAAATTGACAATAAGGATGACTTTTTCCCTCTGTATGAATTTTTAGTCCTTTATTGGAATTTTGTCATTCATGCAACCAACTTATTTTGATCAACAGAAGATTATTTTTATGAGGCCAACAAGAATAGATAATATGTATTGCATAATTCATTTTGACATGATCAATCTTAATTATATTGATAACAACTTTTCTTAGGTTCAATTATTTTAAACTATTGTCATTTTCTGGTCATATTCTGTTAAAACAATATAAGACATGTATTACGATAACGCTTTTATCAACTGACCTCTTCTGAGATTCAAGGTCAGCCAAATTCGGTACAGAGTGTTCTTGTATTAATAACTTCGAGGTATCAAAATATAAAAAAAAAATTATCTTACACAGTACATTTAACAGTTGAAGTTCTCATATTCTTTTTTTTTTCTTTTGAACACAAGAAAAAAGATTTTAAAAAATGAAATTAGGCGGTGATTATCCTTCGGAATATCTCAGTTATTGTAATTTGTGATTGTGAGGTATGTATCTATAACTCAATGTACTCAGATATATTAATGTTGTTCGAAGTCTCAAAATGCATGAAAACATGTTATTTTATTGTGAGCTAGGTTTTGATCTGAATTTGTAAACAATGTTTATAAGTGCATCGAGTTCAAAAAGAGAGTTTTATCAGTTATTATAATAAGGCATTTTTGTGAAGTCACATGATTGTGTTGATCACGTGACTGACTCTCGTAATTTTCCTAAAATGCACAAAAATTAGATTATTACGGTTATTGTAAACTTTTGTTATATAAACCAATAAATCGTATCATATTGTATATGAAAACTGCTAGGAGAAACTCTAAGCTTTAAAATGCTTAAGCGTGTTATGGATAAATAGTTACATTTTGACATTGTGGTTCTTTTAAGTTGATTTATGAATTTTTTTAAATTTTATTTTTAATTTTAAATTCATATGTTTTTGAAAGAGATGAATTGTTTTGAATTCATAAATGTTTGCTTTTGTGTCATGACTATAATATAAAAAAGAGAGCACTTATTCTATGCTTAGAACAAATATGAAGTGGGATAATAATTTTAAAAAAAAAGACAACTTGGAATGAAATATATGGAGATAACGAACAGTAAACGAGCTCAAAAGTCCATTAAACAATACAAAATAGGAGCAGAGCAAACACTGACCTCCAAACATCAGAGGTGGGATCAGGTGCCATGGAGGAGTGCGCATTCCCTGCCGACCTGTCATACCCGCCGTGTGCTCCTTGTCATGATCGGGAAATAACGGAAAAATCCGTAATTTTTGGTAATTTCCGTAATCCGAAATCAGAATAGAACAAAGAAAAGAAATAGGGATTATAAGAAAAAACAAAGCATAATACAACGACTTTCATCAAGCAATGCTGAAAGTTTTTCTGAAGACTCCAATCCAATAGTATCATCTAAAAGAATAATTAGTCAGATTATCCTGGCATTTCAATATCTTGCAGGATTAGTTAGGAATATTATCCTCTGGATCATGCGAATACGCAGATTTGTACCGAGTTTTATTAAAATCGCTTCCCGTATATGATAAAGGTTTGTTTACACCTAACACACAATGTAGGTTTGTTGAGATACTTTTTTCTGAATATTCAGAATGGACGCATACGAACGCAAGAGCAGCTTCAACAGACGTCTTGGTATTGGACAAGGAGAAAAAACAAGAGTTGCTAATTATTCACCGTAAAAGGAGTCCGTTGTTTAGGTTTGTTTGTTTCTTTGTTTTGTTGTTTGACGTCTCTCTCGAGAATTTTTAACTCATACGGAGACACCACCACTTGCCAGTGGAGAGCTGCAAATTTTGACCTATATTCGGCACTCAGGGCCATTGAGCAACGAGGGATCGTTTTTGTTCCAGCAGCTACTGCGACACGGGACCTCGGTTCATATGGTCTCATCCGAAGGACCGGTCTCCACGTCCCACAATGGGATTCCAACCCGCGATGTAAGGATCAACTGCCTACGTCGCGACTCTAGAGCAGACGCTCTTACCACTGTGCCACGCGGGCGACCGTTGTTTTGGGTATGTTCACGCCTGTTACCTGTGTGGATTTAATCGGCATTAAATGTAGTCTGCTTCCTGATTCCCGTCACATTAGGAGAAAAAGTTAAGTTTTGCATGACCATTTTCTTGACCTTTGATGTTTTGATAAAAGACTTGACGGTCTCGTACTTTCTCGCCTATCTGTTCACGCAGTTAACAGTTAGTGAAATTGTTGTGATCCTGGAGGCCATTGTTCTACACGTTTATCATCAAACGGAGGATTCTAATACATCTAAATCTGATAACTACATGTCGACAAAGTTTGAGAAATCTGATACCAGCAACAACGAAATGAATCTTAATAGAAAAATTCAACTTTGTTCTAGTAGCACATTAAACAAAATAGTTAGCATATTTGTTATTTTGATTAATATATTTTTTTTTCTCTTGCTGCATACTAGGCATTTCGCAGTTTAAAATTTAGAAATTTATTTCTCACTTTTAATCGCTATTCTGAAAAACAGTACAAAACAACGATTCTATTTTGGATGATTGCCATTTATGTTTTAAAATCTGCAAATATTTTAGAAATTAAGGAAGTGGGCAGGAGGCAATATTTTTTCAACTTGTAACAAAATAGACAAAATTTCACAGTCAGGGGAATTGTTTCATTCTCGTGCTATTTAAGCATTTTTTTTTTCAAAATTATATATGTATTTTTTGTAATTAACGTATCCTTGAACCGATAATTTATCAAATCAATATCTCCTGTGCAAATAAGATTTGCATACCATTTGGGCTGACAAATCAAAGTATATCAAAACCATAGAAGGTATTACTATATTGAAAACGATTTCGTTATATTGCAAATGATTGTGAACAACAGCACAATAACTAGCATAAAGCTATCTTTTTCAAACTATTAAATTTGATTGTTAAAATTATCGACTTACTTTTGTTTTCCAATTTTTCAATAAGGATGATGGTGAAATATGGAGATAATGAACAGTATTAAAACTCAAAGTCCATTTAGACAATACAGTTCGGGAGCAGAGCAAACACGGACCTCCAAAACATCAGAGGTGGGATCAGGTGTCATGGAGGAATAAGCATCCCCTGCCTATCGGTCACACCCGCCTTGTGCTCCTTGTCATGATCGGGAAAAACGGAAAAATCCGTAGACAATTCAATGTGTAAAAATGGCCTAACAATCAGTATGAAAAAACATCGGTCAGCATTTGACTTAAAGATAGGTTGTATTTGCTGACGAGCTAAAGATGAAGAGAGGGGTTGGGACTCTTTTCCCACTTCGACGTTTAGATCATATTAGTGATATTGACGTTATAGATAACGAAGTTCAACTGTAAGTGCAATGTTATGATGAGTTCGGGTGCTTCTATCTTAATTTTGAACTTCATGGCCCAGGGACAGGAGTTCTGAGTTGATCTCTTCTGATCATACAAGTAAATATATATTACTTCTTCAAATTTTTCCTCTCTGTTCTTTGGTATTTAGCAGACAAACTAAGCGCATGGATAGTAAAGCAATGATGCTTCTACAAAAATAGCGAGATTCATAACTACTAGATCATGGGTTCCGGTGTTAGGGTGAGGCTCTATTGATCATATACATGTAATAAAAATTTATCATTTTTTGAAAGTCTTCTTCTCTGTTCCTATTGTATATATTGGTCCAAATTTCTACATTAAAATATCTGGTGTGATAAGTAATTTCACCCTCTACCGACTTCCAAGTTAACATAGCAATTTTATATTATCGGACAAAATAGATCAAGAAATTTAATACAGTTAAGTATGTTTATTTTAATTCTGCATTAGCCATGACTCCAAAAAATGTAATCAATCAAGATAATAACAGGATTTGTTTTCTGTGTCAAGTAAGCATAAATGTCCAGTTTCAAATGCCACTTAGTAAGATTAAGTATTTGCAAGTATTGAACGCTATGAAATAAAATCAAAGAATTTTGTTTAATCTACTCAAAATGTATTATGCTAATTTTTTCACTTTCCGCTATCATTAGCGATTTTGAGTGAAAAATCTTACGGTACATGAGAGATATTCAATCTCCGAACGCCATTGGAGGTCTATGCTAAACGAAATGGATCATTTGGTGCAAAGTTAGGTGATATAATCTTTTGAATCATAACCTTAGGTATACAATTCGCTTAATTGACAAGCCACATGGTGTTTGTATTTCACATTAAATAGACTTTTGGGATTCCAGTCTTCAGTTTGTGTTTAAAGGGTTTTTATCACGTCTCAAAATTTTTTGATATGACAAAGTATACATGCTATCAAAATCATATATTTAAAAATCTTTGCTAGAAAATTAATATTTTTGATGTTGCAGCGATTCAAAGTTTGAATTTCTCAATATGCATATTTTGATCGCCGATGTTACGCGCCATTGCTCTGACGTCATAGGTGTCAATCCTGGTCAAGCGAAATACTTATTGTGTATACAAAAGGGCTCATTTGTTGTGTCTATTAAATCTGTTAGAAAATAATTAAGAGGTAATTGGATAATTGACAGCTAGTAAGGTATAATTTATGGCTTTAAGATGAACAAATGTGCACAAGAAAGGTTTTAGGAAGATTTTTTTTCCACATTTCCTGGACTTGGTCGAGAGATGTTTTCAAATGCGATGGCGTTTATCTCCATTCAGAACAATCGTTTATGCCCGATCGATCACGATTTTTTTTTCTGACCTATAAAATATTTTAAGGAAAGATACCTTTTAAAAAAAATAATAAATGACAAACACGCATTTTTTAAAAGTTGCACAGAATCTAGTAGGAATGTTGTGAACTTCGTAATGGCGTACGGCGCCATTGAAGAAGTGTCATTTCTAGTACATGATATTCACTGCTGGAACAGATAGAAGATATACAGGATTTATTGATATATAATTAATTAAAATAATAATGAAGGAGAATTTAAAATTCCCATATTTATAAATGTTTACGAAGTTAAACTTTAGTAATTCGTTCTATTTAGTCGAAGTCCCGAGTGGTCAACGGCTTCGTCTTCGGTGATCTCTCCAATTGCCGGCATATTTTCTGATTATTTCTCTTTGCTACACGTTCATACATAAAAGATTGAACGTCCATAACCAAAGGAATATAGTCGATGTCAAAATTTCAATCGGACATACTGTGTAGTCTATTTATTTAGCGTAAAAATCTATTCAATATATTTTTTCTTACGATAAGCTTTACGAGTTCTATTGACCATTGACACCTATGACGTTTCAGTACCACGTGACCCCTATCTAATTAGTGGAGATTTTTACTTAGAGGACCCTATATTACGGGCATTTTATCGTCTAATTACGGCCGTTTTCAGCATTATTTCAGAATTAAACGATAATTATATGTTTCAAGAATACAAAAGTGTTTCATTTTAAAGAAATTTAGATACGTGATAAAAAGCCTTTAATAAAATTCAGACTGCATAGCAACACTTAAATATAAATTTACAGAAAAAGTTATGCACAAACTATATGCAGAAAAAACAAAACCTCTCTCCCTTTTTTCTGTTCTTCTCTCTCTCGTGTTCAGAATAGAATCTTCTTCTTTTTTTTAAACTCTTTTCACATTTAGAAGTAGATTACAAAGGTGTATATCATGTTTAAAAATTTTCTTTCAAAATAGACTCAGTGAAACATTGCATGAGAAGAGCACGGCCCAATTTATCAAATATTCAGCTACCGAGAACAATAGCCAATAGTAATCAACACAAACAATGGTATATCTCAGCATCACCATCATTTTCTATAGCTTTTATCAGCAGATTTTAAAATGAATAATAAAACAACAGCAATTGTAAATATTTTTAGCAACAACTAGAATTGTCAATAACCAAGATAAATATATATAGCAGTAAATGTTAGCTATTCTCTACAACAACATCACAATTTGAATAACAAACAGCAAAATCCGTAGTTAATCCGACTTGGATATTTTTTTTTAGATGTTTGCTTGCTTGCTTCGGTATATAAAGATAATTCAGGGGAAACAGCACTATTTTTTTAATTCATGTACCCTTTTTTCTTCGGAACTATTTACTTAAACTTGTTATAATTTTTAAATAAAAAATACCTTAACCAATAAGATGGACTTTCCCTTTGATTATCCAATGAATGTTAGCATCCCGCCAAAATAAGGAATTTAATTCCCAGTGTTTCTGAAGCAAACGAAAGAGCTTGAAAAGAGGTTTTTTTTATTATTTGAGCGTATAATATTCCCCTTTGGTTGTGTGGTTTGAACGTTGGGACCCTGAAAGACTAATCACTGAATGAATAAGGCAGCAGAAAATTTATTTCACCGAGTTTCCGGATACAAGAACAAGTTGATTTATATGCCGTTTTAAAATGCAGCATGGTGCAGATGTATTATTGGATAAAAGATGTGTATTTCTTTAGAATAAATTAAAACTTCAAATGCCTGTGCATTTGTGTTGTAAAGTCTTGTGAGGTAAAGTTCAAGTGCCGCCCATAAAGGTCTGGTTAATATGATATGAAATTACTCAAATGCCAGCCAGGTAAACCGTCCCAGTCAGTTTTGTAGCTTTCTTTCCTATGCATTGCTTGAAGAAAGTTCTTGTGTTTGAGCATTCAAGCATTGCTACCTGACACATTCAAAGACAGGTAAAATTCTAAAGACTTCCTTGTTTGGTTCTAGTTCACGTCTCATCAACGATTTAAATCATAATAGGTTTATCGCTTGCTTTGGGAAATATTAGGATAGGACAATTCTTTGTTTTGAAAAAAAAATTATCATCCTTGCTTAGGTAAATTGTTGAATAACGACCAACTAAATGATCTGATAGTCTACACATTTTATCAAAAATTTGTTCTTTGGCATAATATAGGCCTTCCAACTGCCGCTAGGGTTCGATGTAAAGAACGATAACTCATTACCGGAACTTGTTTACAGCAGGTCCGAGGTATCTAATTGTTTTTTAATAGGTCAATTTTCAGCATTTCCCCAGTGTTCCTTTACTTTCGGCGGAATCCAGTGGTTTTAAAATTTAGCACAAATGTTAAATTTATTTATAATGTAGTTACGGACTCTGTGAAATAATATATGAGTGAAATTTTTAATAAAAATATAAAGTGAAATCTACCCCCGTCCTTGATTTTAATCTGATTAAATTTTCATACTTGGTCGTTCTTCTTCGTGCTTAGTAAAACGAATAAGATAATAAATTGTTGCATTTACTTGTAGAAATGTATATCTTTATATAAGAAGCACAACAATGCACACACAAAAGACATGACATTATATTTTCTTCTTCGTAACAAATGTCAGAGAGAGTTAAATATCTTAATATAGTCCGTTCCCCATTCATTTGATTTCGTTATTTCAGGTAGAGTGAAGACATTCTCCTTGTTCTGGTCAACCCTTTTGTGTACAAAACAATGTAAGGAACCTTTTGCGTACATAACAATACCAACTGAAGCAGCCTATATGTCATTCCTATAAACGATAACTCATAAATCGGCACTTTGTTGGTCATTTTTTGCACTTGAGTTATCTGTCCTTACACATCAATTATTATTTATTAAATTTTTCAAAGATTTAATTAAAGGTATGTATATGTTGTAATCTTTTTTGAGAATTTCACATAGTTGTAAATCTATCTATCAAATGTTTTTAACCATATGTGCAACTTCAAAAAATTAGTTGAAAGGCCTACATAATACTACATGTATATGCTTTACAAATGTTCGGTTCTGTATAATTTAACATTAACAAAGCCTATATTTGATTCTTAATAAAGTTTATGTCGCCCGGTGTGGTAAGAGATTTCTTACCAGGCTAAAAAGCCATATTTACATGATAAGTTTCTCATCCTCTTTCTTTTTTAATGTTTACATCGTACAACTAGCTGAAATCTTTCTTAACGTACAGTGTAACGTAATGTGTGATTGCTTGTATTACCTACTTCTTTCATCACATGACTCATATTATCAAATGAAATTAAGATGTACAATCCATCAGCCAATCAACAACTTGAACAGGAACAGTACGCTAGATCGCTCGGCCATCTAGGCAAGTAAAAAAATTCTTCAATGGTAATGAAACTCTCGTGGCACCGTCCTAAACTACACGTTCATTAAAAATGTTAGTGAGATACAGTGATTTAGACATTAGCCTAATTAGAGGATCGTTACCGATACGTATTGCGTGAAATTATTAATATATCAAGCACATGTAATTTACAATGACTAAAACTAAAATAGCTGCCCTAAGTGAAAAATATTAATGTGGAAAGAAATAAAAATCATTTTGGAAGGATACTCACTCACGCCACAATCCGGGGTTGACCTTCATGAAACATGTCTCCTAGGAGTGAAGGAACAGCATGCGAGACCGCACAGCCATCGAGGCATGTTAAAAGATCGCTGTCGATGGCGGTGGAACTCTCGCGGCGCCGCCCTTCACTTGTTTATATAAAAATTGCATTTGAAAACTCGAATGACTGAAGATCAGAATTTTAATCACATAATAAAATAATCCTTGAAGTTCATAAACTTACAAACATAAACATAGCAGTACGTTTCAAATGCAAAAAAGGCATTAATCTGAATATCTAAAATTGGTATATACAGTGGATACACTTACAAAAGGTTGATTTAATGAATCTCGATGACAAAAATTCCATTCTTGCATAAAAGATGAGAAAACACCTACTGATGATACATTTACAAATTATTTAATAAATTAAAGTAATCTTATGGGGGTTTTTTTCCAAATGAGATCGACATATTCATAAGTGGTACATGTATAAATTATGAAAATTCATTTGATTTACAGTTGTTTGACTTTGTTTCTTTCGCCACCATATCATTACAAAGTTTGCTAAGAATCCGTATGCAAAATTTTGTACTAAATATACGCCGTTTGAATAGTGAACCAAATGACCAAATTTTCAACACCATACATGTAAAACACATTTCTTGGGAGTATTGTGGGAATACTCAATGACTGATGAACAATCCAAGAGCTGACCAAAAAAGCAAAAGAAACTGCTCTGGGACCTTTTGTCAGGTTTGATCTCGTTGCTAATTTATACTGAGTCATAAAAGTTCAATTTGCGTACTCATTATAATAAGTGTATCTCATCATTCAAGGTTTCATAATTTTTTCCCCTGAACAGTTTGGTAGTTTGGAGACAATATAACGAACGTTTTATTTTTTTATTGTTGTTGACGGCAGTTATAATATTTAGGAAGTATTCCCACGTCGGAGGAATTGATGGAGATATACCCCGACAGTGGAGAGATTTTTTTGTCCCAAAAAAAAAAAAAAAAAAAAAAAAAAAAAAACGAGTCCGAAGGTGTAGGCCTTCACAATAGCTCAGTCGGTAGAGAGTCCGCTTTGTGATCGGAAGGTCGTGTGTTCGAATCAGGGCCGCGACTGACCTAAGTCGATAAAAAATGGGTAGCAAATGTTGAGTATCTAATCGTTCGACACTTTAAAGTGAAAGTTGCCGGTCTTTTGAATGAGACCTTAAAAACCGAGGCCCCATGTCACGGAGGCATTGGCACGATAAATTACCTTCACTACTCAATGGCCCCGAGTGCCGAGTAAAGGTCTAAATTTGAAGCCTTTATATGATGACGTCTCTATATGAGTGAAAAATTCTCAAACAGGACGTAAAAAAACTTACAACCAATCAATCTATTTACATATAGAATAAGTTTTGATAAAATATATAATATGATAAAACGGGAAACATTAAGATCATTTGAAGGTGATAGTGGAATATATCTACATAAATAAACAAAAGTTCCACATCTATTTCATATCCCAAATCGTCTACAGTCAGTAAAGTAAACTGATTATAGACGATAAGAAATATGAATCACCTGCATATAATTCTGTGTTTATGTCTTCCAACTATACTCGTTATTTTCACCTACTTCATTGACGATGGCAAAACAGATATCATCTCGTTTGGCATACTGATGATATTTAGCCTTATTGTTTATAACATCAAGATATGAAACAGATGTGGCAGACTGTGTGGTATCTTATTTCGAATTCACTGGGATATATTGAGTCAAAATATGAATGTATCAATTTAGAAATATCTGAACGTCGTATTGAAGACCCCAGTAAGTGTTCTTCTTTTCAATTAGAGGGTTGTTTTTGAATAAATTCTGCTTCATAAGATTTTCAAAAAAGATTGGCTAATAAAGGAACACAATTAGTGACCACTGGAATTCAAACAGATTGTTGGAATACCTAAAGGAATATACTCATCAGTATACTAAGGATCAAATAGCTGTCTGTTGCAATAAAACTAATACAATATAGGTTGTGGTTACAAAAATGTTTAAGGATCGTGAAACAACAAAAGCTTAAGACGTGTTAAGGTAGATACGTTGTTTACTGTCAATTTATCATTGAATACGAACGATATTATTTGATCATCCGACGATTTTTCCCTTGTGCTTCATAACGTTAACGTTTGACAACATAATTCTTTTTCAACGTCTGCTTCCTCTGCCTCACTTTCTTCAAGAGTTTTATTGGAGTTAAATACTACACTGGAATGTCTTCTTTATAATATATATTTTCAAAACTTAAACAAATGTTTTTTAATAAAAGAACTGTAATTGGCTCTTCCAAAAAGTAAAGATCCTCACTTAACTTTGGCAGCTTAATCGCTTATCGGAGTTGTATCATATGCGAGCACATTAGTTTCTGACGTGACTTGACCTTGCACATCTGCACTGCGATCCGGTATACAACGTGTCCCTCCTATCCCTGAATCTTTGAATCTTTACTCCAATTTAAAACAATTACTCTGAAAATATTTTGTTTTTCTCTGTCCAATTGAAACATTTTCAATCTATGCTTTTCCAACTGCAAGTGAAACTATAAAAAGCGGCAAAAAACAAACACATAGTATTTTAACAGCATCCATTGCATTTATGAAGAAATATCTTCGAGCTGAGAAAATTATTGAAAAATTAAAAAGAATATATAGAGAACAAATGTATGACATGACACGAGTGAATGAACATGAAAATTTAAATTCGTCAGATTAACTACATAGAAATATATTTCGAATAAATGTGTAAAAATTTATCGATATACCAGCTTAAGTTGTTTTTATTTTAAGGCGTCAATCCATGATAAACCTTCGTGCATTACATTAAAAAAATATAAATCTTTGCTTCAAAAAAATATTTCCCTCAGTTCATACTGTATCATTATTATATACATGGTGTATATCAGCTGCACTGGATGTAGATTTGAGATCTATGATTTGTTTTTTTTTTTTTTTCTTTTCTTTTCTTTTTCACAATTTGATTATTGCAACTTCGTCAATGGCGAATACCTGTGATTAGAAATAATGGATACTAACGATTAAACATTTTAAAATTACCAATATTGCAATTCATCTTAATTCAAAATAAATTTTACAATGAATAGAAAAACTCATAAAATTATTCAAATCGATAGTTAGAGATAAATTCATAGTATTACAGCATATACCGTTATTAACCGCTTGAAATATTTGTCAGCAACGATTATGTCTGTTACACATTAAAACGTTAAAAGATCTTGTATAAGGTTTTCAGCAGTAATGAAATAATTTAAAAGTGTGACCTAAATACTCTTGTTTAACACAAAGGGAGGAAACTACGAGACGTTTTGTTTTTTGTTTGTTTGTTGCTTAATGTCCCTCTTGAAAATTTTCACTCATATGTAGACGTCACCACTTGCCGGTGGAGAGCTGCAAAATTTGACCTTTACTCGGCACTGAGGACCATTGAGCAGTGAGCATTTTTAGGGTTCCATTGATTATTTAGTCCGTTTAAGGACTACATTCAGCTATATTCAAAGCCTTAAGGATGTTCAGAAACATAAAGCATGCAGTGAAATATGAGCTTTTCATGAAAACCACCCTGAGGGAAAATGGAGAAAATCCTCACTCATCCCATGAGAACAGACGTTATTCACTACAAAATCTTGTAAACATACTTTGAAATTTTAATATTTTACACACGATTTAAGCATTCAGTAATCTCCTTCAAATATCTTTCGCGCGTCTCGCCTTCTTATTGCGGACAGGATTATGTATGTTTGCTCTGAATAATATACTTTGCGATGTAGAATAAAAAGCAGCATCTGATACTGGGTTTATTTTTTTTAACGATGAGCTCAAATTAATCTGTGAAGAGGTATGGCTGCAAAGCTTAAGCCTGACCATGTAAGACATGTGAGATAAAAATGGTAGTGGTTGTTTCTTCTTCTTCTTCCGAAAAAAATGACATTCAACCGGAACGTTTTATATGAATCTTTAAATATTTGAATCAGTGTCGTGGTAGGCATGAAAACAATCTCAATGAATTAGTAACATGTATGTCTATAAAATGAATACGATTTTTACTTCTTTAACATCATAACATTCAATATTCATGTCTAATATAATGGTAGTTTTTTAAAAATAATTTATATATATATATATATATATATATATATATATATATATATATATATATATATATATATATATATATATATATATATATATATATATATATATATATATATATCAATTTTAAATATGCTCGAGGAAGCTTTAGACAAGCAGAATTTTTGAAAGAAAAATTGACGACATTGCAACTGTTTAACATTAATGAATTCCATGGGTTTATTGCTGTTTGCTTTAGAAGATAATCTTAAGTTATGTCCCCACGCCCAATTAAAATGCAAGCAAACAAATAAGCAAAAACCATATCTATATCTACCATATGTAAATAATTATTTGTCTGCAAATTGAAGCTCTTGAAAAGACTTCATTGCTCGTTTGAATTTTAGCGAACTATGTTATGAGAGGTATGATACAAATGGAGGCAATAAAACAATATCATATATAGGTTACTAGTGAAAGAAGAGCATGTAATCCAAAAATCACAGGTTTTACAGTTTTTGACAGGACATTTTGAAATAGAACTCTTGGGATTGGAAAAGGAATTTTAAAATACAATTCTAATAGAAACTTTACATTCATTCAACTTATTGTATAAACTGTTGGTTTTATATCTAAACTAGGAATCTGAAGACTGCAATGTTAGGGGGAAAAAAGTCACCAGCTTCAGCTGATACCTACACTTTTTTCAATTTCTATATTTAAAAAGATACTCGTTGGATTTATAGGTACAAATGCCTAAAAAGGGATAAATGAATTTGTTTTTAAGTCATACGTAATACTAAAAGCCATTCAAAGAGAAGGCAAAATCCTAAATGAAAACAATATTGGTGGATGTTTATTGTGTATTTAGTAAGGTTTATGGTATGGATTTCAAACTTTGTACAGATTATAAAAATGTTTACATCCATTTAATATATAATCCCAATGGAGTCTACATCAACTACTTACCATCCTGTGTCAAATTCACAACAAGGCTTTTTGAAGACGATTGCCTGCTCAGGTACGTTAAGGCTTCCCAGAGAATATTGCAGTGTACTCTGTGCCTTCACTTCTCTGGACTACAAATATATGACGTCATAATTGAAAATGACATTAAGTCACTGCAAGCTTGAGTTGATATGATGGGGAGAGTGTCATAAACTTAACACCTTATTTCAATCTGCATATAGTGTCAGGAAGGTATTGTAAAATAAACGTGTTTTAATTTTTTTTTAAATATCTTTTATATCCGAATATTCTAGATAACTTTCCTTTATTACTCTTCTTTAAAAGTCAGCGTTTTCAAAATATATACGAAAATATACGTTTGACATTTCCCTTTTTTTATAACCTTGGATAGAGGTAGAATTTAAAATATGTGTATAAAAGAGCCTGGCGCAGGTGATTAATGAGGATTAAATTTTATTTGAGTTCTTTTTTTGGAAATCTGTAAGAGGAGTTTCCCCTGTAACTGAATCTTGCTTGGGAAAAATGTGTGATGGCTTTGTTTTAATTTTGTTTTAATACTGATGACGATAATGAGTGGAAAATACCCTCATATTTGTCGGTAAGTTCAATTTATTGTGAAATATTTAGCACCAAAGTATTGTATAACTTTTCCCAAGCACATTTCGGGTTCACAAGGATGCGATGAGTTTATTTATGTAACAAAACGTTAATAATAATTGTGTTAATCACCTGCGTCGAAGCGATTTATGTGAAACACTTAAAAAATGTAGAAATGACCGTCACGTGATCAACGAGGTCATGTGATATCGCAACAACTACGTATATATAGCCTAGTGAACTCTCTATATAAATTGGCCGTACTTAAGTACATAATTTACAAGTTAAAATAAAAATCGACCTTGCAATGCAGTGTTATATTTTGAAGCTTCGGGAAGCCTTAACATTGCTGGGTGGTGTACCGCAACATCACCACTGAGGAGGACACCAGCACTCCTTAGCAAGTCCTAAACAGACTACAGACATGTAAGTCGAACTAGATGAGGAGTTGTAACGCTGAAAAGCGAAATAATACGTATTGTCAACAAGAAACGTTCATGTATAATTGAGGCGAACTTTGCAGCATACCACTGAAGCAAATAAGTGCCAGGAAGTCACAGTTGGTAACAAGCTCAAATGGTATCGCATATTAGTAACATGTCATGGAAAATCACTAACAACACTACTTTCTTAAGCCGCAACCTCTCTCTCTCTCTATCCATTGTCCACCAAGGCAACTAGTTATAAGACCTTAGTTAGACCCCAGATCTGAGATTGGATGATGCCAACAAGACCAATATGAAAAAGATGGATGACGTACAACGAAGGACTGCGCGATATATATCATAGGTGTATTTACAACTAACTCTCAACAACAAAAGAGGACATGCTTTGATGGTTTTAAAACATTCTCCCACTTCAAATTCTCTCTGGTCTCATTCTTTCCAGCCGGAGTAGTGATCTGTCATTCATTTCCAGTATCCATGGTCACACTCAAAGCCTTCAAGTCCCGAATCAGCTCATACTTGTTCAAATAAGAATTATTTTCTCTGTTTTTAATGAGACCTTACACAGCATATTTTTGATCTTTTTATTCATGTGCAAAAATGCAAAACTTTTGAAAGAAGAATGTATTTACGTTTATTACCGGTACTATATTTCACGTTTTTTTATCTTCTTAATGAATCAGTTGAAGTTTTAAGGGAGTTAAAAGTGTCGATGAATAACAAATGCACTCGCAAATCAATTGACAAATATCAAAAGCACCTTCCAAATATTATTTTAGAATGAGAATTCCATAGGTTTTTACACACACACACACACCCCTTCCCAATATAACTAATCTAAATTAATTACAGTTTCTTCAATGCATATATAGGGCTATTGAATTTCTTACCCTAAGAATATAATTTTATATTCTAGTTCGTAAATTTTCAATAAATAATTTACAACATTAACATCTAAATTTTGTAACGTTATAAATCCATGCGAGCATTTTAAGTCAAATACTCTTTTCTGCATTCAAAAGATTTTAGCCAAAAACTAATCAATGCTTTGATCGATGAGTACCACAAGACAATACACAGTCCATTAATTCTGTTGATTTATGTCATTGCACCTCTCATGTAATGTTTGACAATAAACAAAAAAAAAGATTTTTAGATTGTCCTACTAACACAGTGTAAATCCCCAGTTGTACATACTTCGCTATTCGCAACCCAAGCTCAAGTACTTCCTAATTGATTATTCATTTGGTTCTGATATTTAAATCCACTGTCAACAGATATTAAGGATGAAAGCTTGAAAAGCAGCGGATAAAGTTCCAAATCAAAGGCTGATGAGACGCGTGGAAAATGAATGTTGCAAAATGAAAATGGAAACGTGTTCTTTGCTTGTACTGGCCATAATTTCCTTTATATTTCGGGGTGTATATGGCCTCACCCGGTCAGATTTATACCAATATCTAAAGAATCACTCAAATCCTTTGGTTCCACCGATGGAACATGGTAACGATATATTAAATACCACGTTAACATTTTATATATTCTCTATAAATAGTGTGGATGAGAAAACTCAAGTCCTCTCTCTGACATTGGCAACAGTGATGAATTGGATAGACAATCGTCTGAAGTGGAATGCATCTGAATACAACGACATTACAGACATTACTCTACCGTCAAAGGAAGTATGGTTTCCGAGTTCAATTTATATTCATAATGAAGTTTTTTCTCCCTATTGTTTTTCTGAAGATTCAACGTCGCTTGTGTCATCAAAGGGTGTAGTTGGTATACCATATTCTTATAGCATTTCAATATCTTGCAGGATAAGTTTAAAATATTATCCATTTGATAAACAAATATGTACCGTTTTGTATTTAAATCGTTTCCCGGGTGTTGTAAAACTTCGTTTACAATTAACAGGAAATGAAGATTTGTTGAGATATTTTACTGAACACATAGAATGGACGCTTACAAACGCTACAGCAGCTTCCGAAGATGTCCTTGGTATTGGACAAGGAGAAGAACAGGCATTGCTCATTATTCACCTTACAAGAAAACCGTTGTTTGCAGTGTGTTCACACCTTCTACCTGTGTGGATTTTATCTGCATTAAATGTAATTTGCTTCCTGATTCCTGCCCAATCAGGAGAGAAAATGAGTACCTGTATGGCTATTTTCTTAACCTTTGCTGTCTTTCTGACAATGATGAAGGACTTCATGCCACAGACGTCAGACGAAGTCTCGTACTTTCTCGTCTATTTGTTCACGCAGTTAACAGTAAGTGGAATCGTTGTGATCCTGGAAGCCATTGTACTACATGTTTATTATCAAACGGAGGATTCCAATTTAAATGGAAGCAAACTGTCGACAAAGCTTGAGAAATCTGATACTACCAACAAAGAAATAAAGCTTAACAGAACAACCCATCTTTGTAAAAGTCGCACATTAGACAGAATATTTGGCATATTAATTATTTTGATTAATATTTTTTCTCTTGCTGCATATTTGATATTTTCAGTGTTTCAAATCTAGCCTTGTGTTTTTAGCATTTAATCTCGATACTAAAAACAGTCCTGAAATTATTATTTTAATTTTGATAGATTGCCATTTATGTTTAAAAAAAATCTGAAAATATTCTAGAAATTAACGGAGTAGACAGTGAGGAGCAAAAATATTTTTAAAACTACATGTGTTTTAGTTTACAAATTGAATTGAATTTCACAATCACAGAAATAGTTTTATTTTCTTGATATTTGAAAAAAAAAATTGTAGTGATACATGCACGTTTGTTTAATATCTATGAACTAGCTATTTATTAAATCTGTGCAAATACCGACTTTAAAATGTGAATAACAGGTATATCGGAAAAAATCAAATCATATCAAAGTAATTTAAAGTATTGCGTTGAGTGCTTTTGTTTATGCCGATGAAGGAAGGGAACTTTTAACAGAATATAAAACAGCATTAAGTCGACTTTTTCAAGCTATTACACTTGTTTGTTCACATAATTTATTTCCATTTTCCCATTTTCTAATAATGCTAATGGTACATTAATTGTACAAAAATATTTAAATGCTCACAACAATCATTTTCAATGCACAGAATTATCAAAGCGTCATACTACAAAAAGAACTTCAATTACAACTTTACAGGGATATTGCTGATTGATTTTTTGGCGGTTTGGCCTTTCATGAGCAGCATTCGTAAGACACATGAGTCAATCAGGTGATATATTGCTCTCTGTATTCGCCCGTAGTCGTTCGTCGGTCGTCATCCATCCTCTGTTTTCTTGATTGGTAAACATTTAAACTTTTTCTTTTCATAAATTAACGTATATACTCGCCTACTGCTTATAAGTCGGTTGTATTTTTTCAGAATCATTCTGAAGAATTAGCCATTGACCCGCTTATAAGTCGGTGCAGGTTTTTGCTGGAATCTGTTACCAATTTTAGATACATAATTTGTTGTATTTACCAGTGTTTCAAAGTATATTTTGGAGTAAGACATCAATATTTGATCTTTTATTGACAATTTACAAATATAGGATCATTAAAATCTAAGTACTTGTCTTATGTGCATGTGGTAATCTTAGATCTTCATTTCCTGCCTTGGAATAAGTTCCAGTCTTTACAAACGTGGGGTTCGCACACTATTACTATATTATCTCTTCCAGAAAAATTCCAAATTTTCTAGGACTTGCCTATAAGTCGGACCTAGACTTTTGGTTCAAAATTTAACTCCCAAAAATCGACTTATAGGCGAGTATATACGGTATAGGGATATTGGTGTTTGGGCTGGACTTTATTGGTCATATAGTGAAAATGCATAAATTCTTTAAAAAAAAAAGAAACTTTTTTCTCTCCCCCTGTTTGTTTATTTTACATACAAATTAAGTATATAGTTATAATGAGTAAGTGTGCCTCTACCTAAATTATTAAATTCATATCCCGTGGTCAGGAGTTCTGGTGTAAAGGCGGGGCTTCATTGGCCATACAAGTAAATTCGTTGAAAGTCTTCATCTCTGCTACGTTTTACATGTTTTTAACAGACAAACTATTTGCATGGTTAGAATGAGCAAGGGTGATTCTAACCAAATTATAAAGGACAAGGTTCATTTGATATAATATTTGGCCCTGAGAATTTCTAAAAATTAAAGTTTATGCTGAGTCAAAACTTTACATTGAAAATACAGGTTGGATATATGCTTGTTAAAAAATAACCCCGAACTTTGAGAATGTGTCCCCTGTATACTGTTTATTCGTGGTCAAATCATGCACGGAATGCGTATTTCCGGAAAAATCGTTAAAATCAGGGACTTAAAAGCATTTTTCGATAGGTCCGCATCATATCACCACTTTGAAATTTTCACAAATGAAACATCGATATGAAAGCAATTTATATGCAAAAAATTACGATGGTGATATTGTGCGGACCATGTTTATTTTCAAAATATGTGTTCATTTTACAGCATGCAATACACATACATTAGACGGTCATTTGCTAGATATAAATAATATTGAGAATATACCTCGCCAACATCGCTAAAAAATCCTTTAATATCAAGCATAAAATCATAACATCAATATTATGAAGATCTGGTATGTATTAATTCTTTACATGTTGTTCGAATTCAGATACATTGGGCCTATATTAGTCTATCCATAGCATCTTACTTCCGCGCCCCCTAAGTAAGAGACAGTGGTCCGAGTTTGACTGTAATCTTAACGTTAGGTGGTTAAAGAAAGTAGCAGTTCAGGGAAAAAATGCAGTATTTACACTTGTCGTATTTATAAATGTTATTTTACATTCAGTTTATAACCCAGTGCCTTTGTCCATAATCATGTCAAGCTGAACATTAAAACAATTTATACGTCATTTTTGAAAATTGACGTCACAATGGTTTCGCCGATCTATTTGGCCTGTTCGGAAGATGGACTATTTACATGTACATGGACATGAATATTTTGAGCTATTATAGTGAAAATTAGAGGCTAACTTTCTAAGATAGAAGACAACTTGGCAAAATATCACAATAGATTTAACAATACGCCTCTCAGTGTAAAATATGTGAAATGTAGATCAGTTCCGAACGTAATCTAGATGGTCATAAATCTTTTATCAATGACTTCAGTTACCTTTTTTGAAGAGTTCCATAAAAATTACCATTAAAGCCATATACATCACATAAATGTATTTTGGTCACATCATTTCTCGAGATGGTCAAAAAGGGGTAATATATAGCATTTTTTGTACTTAATAAAATTAAATAAAGGTTAGGTGTAATGTAAAATAATAATAATGTAAAAAAGGAGTAAACAAATAGCTTGAAAGGGGGGGGGGTATTAAAATACTACATGAGATGATATACTTTTAGTCCTGGTCCAGATGATATACCTTTAATTGTTTTTTATACCGATACAAACGTAAAATGTAGAGGATTCAGATAGCGTGATTTCAAAGCAGGGATTAGCTCAACTAACACATGGACATTAGTCCATTCACATATCATACCAATGTAAAAGTAAAATCTAGAGGATTACGGATAACCGTGAATTAGCTTTAGAAGCAAGGATTAGCTCACTTGACTAACACACGGGGATTAGTCCATTCTTAACGATTTCTAGGGAATTAGTCACATCTAACGATCTAATGTTATATAGGGAAAAAATCAGTAGAGGTTTAATAAACCAAGATAAAGTACATATGTAATTGAATACAGTATTTACATACTGATTACCAATTTAAGTAGACAACAGTGATTTCTGTTCACTAACACTCGATTGTCTTTGAACAATTTTTCTGGGGAAATAAGGCAGGCACTTTATCCTGGAAATGAACTAGATTAGCTCATAATGTACACCTTTATATGATAAAATGTTCTCAAAGTCTAAAAAAATTTTTCCTTGGTGTTTAGAGCTTCCTTAAAACACACGCTTGCATAGGTTGTCGTTACAAAGGTATATCGATTACTTAGAGGAAGCAGTAAGGGATCCGCAGGGGGGAGGGGGGTATCCGGACCCCACTCCGATCAATACCCATCACTTGTATAAAATTCATATAACAAAATACCAAAAATATGAAGAGGGAAGGGTCAAGTAAACTTTGTAAAGTTGGTAAGACATGTAGGAAGGTAAAGTGACATCCCCCCTTTCAAAATAGGTTTTTCAGGTTTAGGTTAGTTTTCTTTTCTTTAAATAAGGTTTTGTCCTTTGGGTCGATCTAGTTGTTTTTTGTTTTGTTTTTTTTTTTTTTGTATTTTTTTTTTTTTGTATTTTTTTTTTTTTTTTTTTTTTTTGAGTTGGCGTGGAACACCTTTTTCTGGGAAAAATTACAGGAATATTCCTCAATTGCGCTGTTAAATTTTTCCGCGAGTCCACATTGCTTTTCCGCGAAAAATCCTTCTTTACCGTGAAGTACTAGTGTTTTTTTTTTTCTTTTCCGCGAAAATCTTCTATTAACCAGGTAGTACATTTTGCTCCTTGTCTACCACGGGGATGAATTATTGTAAAAGTCTCTAAAACATCCTTAATAGACCAAGTAGATTGTAAGTCATCTACGCAATAACCTATACATCTTCACAATGTCAAGGTTTTAATTGTGAAATCGTTCCTATTTAAAACGGTAGTGAAGAGAAACAATATCACAAAACCTTGACAATGTGAAGATGTATAAGTTAATACGTATAAAATATCGTTGAAACATGCTGTCTGTTCAATAACCCATAGATCCTAATATTTTCATGTGTCGGAACAAGCAGCAATTTTGAAGAAAAAAAGGTAAATTAATTGCTGATAACTTCGATGTTGGAATATTTCCGAACTGCTGAAAGAAAAGAATAAACGAAGATTCACATCCTTTCCTTTTCTAAGGATGGGCTCTACCTCTGGACATAAATAAAATATGATAAAAGGTAGACACAGGTAAACTTATGTAAATCAAACCACAGAAAAGCAGTGTCAAGTAGGAAGCGGAAACTTTTTTTTTTTTTTTTTTTTTTTTTTGCTTTGTTTTGTTTTTTGTTTTGTTTTTTGTTTTTGAAAATATAATGCAGATAAGCAGGAAGATCGAAATCTTGCGAGCCTTACTGATATATTATTACACACAAAATCATTTCCTTGAATACATGCAATCAAAATCCAAGAAAAAGTTTAATGGTCCTTTAAGTCTTTTTTTTACAAAGCTTGGCAATTACGGATCGTCAAGTTAAAAAAATAAAACCAATAATTTGCTTGTGCCAGTGCGGGGCTCGGAAAGTCAGAAATCCGCTTAGAATGTACTGTACATGTACACCCCTTTTTTCCCTTATGATTCAAAAATTTTCAAAGCCAACCATACCAATTGATTTAAAGATTTGTCTTTAATTATGAAAAATAATTTAGTAAGCATTGAACTAGTATGTTATCACATGTATATCAATACATCGAAATGTACGTTTATATGAAAATGAGATTTAATACACGTACATAGTAAAATATACATGTAAGCTGGATTTATTTTAAAACATGACGTCCCATTCTTGTTCATGACGTCGCAAAAAGCAACGTCAAAATATCACAACGTTATCGTAAACTATGCTACTTTTACGTTTATATAAAACATAAATAAAGCTCTGTACATGCATATATTGATAATTTCATGAAAATATACACACTCTCAAAGAGTTTTAAGGAATATTATTTAATTTTGACACGGGGCCAAATTTTGTACCAAACGCACCTTGTCCTTTGTGGCCCCTGAGTTAGGGGCTCTGGTGTAAAGGCGAGGCTCTATTGATCGTGTAGTCAAAATGCATCAATTCTTTGGAAATTTCCTTCTCAACTCCAGGTCATTTAGCAGCCAAACCAAGTACACAGTTTTATTGAACAAGGGTATTTTTCAGAGATTTATAAAATTTTTGACCACTGGGTCATGGATTTTCGTGTGAGAAAAGAGGTCTATTGATCATGAAGGAATTTTTTTTACTCTGCTTTGAGAAAAATTATTCCCCTTTGATTATTCATATTTGAGATATATCACTTTATAAATAATAGGCAGCGAAGGTCACCTGAATAAAAGAGTATATAGTTCAAGTTTTTTTTTAAATTGATAGGCGTCTCCATATGAGTTAAAAATTCTCGAGAGGGACGTTTAACAATAGACAAACAAACAAATCAAATTGATTAATTTTAAAATTATAATACATAAAAAACTTTTTAAGTTCGAATTGCGATAGCAAAGACAACGAATTTAAATGTTTTAAAAACCTATACTGTGCAAAGTATTCTAACCCTCTATCATACTTAGTTTATACATGAAGATAATCAATGGGTAAAGAATAAGTGGACTTAATTATACAAAAAAAAATCCAAACAAACTTCTTGCTTCCATTGTTATGACTTTGTAATCTTGATTTAACTTCGGTTGACCTGTTGAATATGAATATTACGATTCATCAGCTGCGAGTGTACTTGTGATGACCTCGATTTATATCACGTGTTTGTTTGGTCTGCCATTCTCAGAATTTAATTTAGCAAATTAAATATTGCTATATTTTTGTGAGTCCTCACAATATTGATTTACCTTAGAAATCTTTGAATATCATTTTGACATCGCTGAAATATAACACTAATATATTCGAATTTCTAGAGAGAGAGAGAGAGAGAGAGAGAGAGAGAGAGAGAGAGAGATGTTGACACTGACGCCGATCAATAGCCTCGCCGCCTCTTATTAAAATTGATTATGTGACCTAAGAACCACTCCAGATAAATGACAAATTCCGGACGACGACACTAATGTATCGTTATTTCAAGTTTGATTCCTGGCAACAAGTTAAGATATTGCTTTTGCACAGATGTTCTATATGATATAATCATGTATATGTTGATCTTGCTAATGCTTGTAAAATATTTTGGATTCACTTCATTTACACCTGGGTAGAAGTCCACTCATTCTTTATAGAAAAAAAAATAAACTCGTTATACTCTATAAATTATCACTATCCCTCAATCAAGCTTCGTCTAGACGTGAAAATATTCAGTTGTAAATTTTTGCATTCTCAAAATAGACAAGAACAGAATGTATGATAACATATAACGGGTATATGAATAATATAATCAGAAAAGAAAAGAATAAAAGATTTCTTTTTCCAAAAAGAATTCTTGTGAACGCCTTCTGGCGATCACATTTGGTCAAGCATTAAGTATCAGGTTTCAAGTGTGCAGCACATTGTCGAATGCGGGAGACATCCGATTTGGTAAGATGTTAGATTAATCATAGCAACGACTGACTTAAAATGATTTACAAAAAGATTTTAATGCTATTTCCATGCAACAAAACTTTCGTTTGCATCATCACTAAACATGATTTTTCATTTGACTCATATTTTCGTCACTAAAACGGCTTGAGAATTTCCGATATTGTCAGAAATATTCAGGAAGTTCGGAATCTCCGTTCGGACATATGAAGGGTCTATCTGCAACATTTTTGGAAAATTTGTATCAATCATATAAATCATTTTCACAAAATTACGTTAGTAAACTCAGCAGACGGAAGCTACAGGGGTTTACTAAGAAATTGTAAATAGAAAGAGGACAATTGACTCAGGATTCAGGCCCTTATGCGAGGCTGTTATGCAGTGTGTTATGCAACTGAATTTCATCCTAAAGAATTTTCCTGTTTACTAGAAACATGTAGAATACAAATGAAGGGTATAGCAATTGCAAACAGAGGAATATCAACTTCAATTGTGATATACTAGAATATGATTGATTGATTGATTTATGTGTTGTTAATTACGTTCCTTTCGAGACTTTTTCACTCATGTAGAGAGGTCATCAAGGTCATATAGGTGAAGGGCTTCAAATTTAGATCTATACTCGGCACCCAGCCCCATTGAGCAGTGAGGGATCTTTATTGTGCCAACGCCTGCCGTGACACGGGGCCTCGGTTTTTAAGGTCTCATCCGAAGGACCCGCAACTTTCTCTTTAAAGTGTCGAGCGCATAGCGAAGAACTGTTGCTACGCATTTGTTATCGACTTAGTCAGTCGCGACGCCGAGATTCGAACTCACGACCTCCCAATCACGGAGCAAGCACTCGCTCTACCTACTGAGCTACCGTGAACGGTTTCAAGAACCGAATACATTTAAAACAGCTGGTGATAATTTCATAATCTATATTTTCCGTATTTTTGTCAAATGTTTTTTTAACTTCTCTAATCATATGATCCATTTAAAATCAAATAGGCCAGGTTTAAACTCCAAAATATAAAAAGGTTTAATAACACCAAGTTGAATGATCAATTACATTCGCATTTTTATTATATATCAGAAGCATGATATAAATGGTACACAAATAATAGGGTTTCTGTATATTATAACGTTTAGAAAAAGCAAAACTTATTCTTCTTCAGAATTACAATTTTGTATCATCAAGTGTAGTAGTAAATTTTTAACCAAGCTAAAAAAGAATTACGCTTTTACAGAAGTTTCTCTGTTTTCTTCTTTAACTTTAAAATGTTGCCGCCATACTACTAGCTGAAATCTTTCTTAACAAAGTACTTGCTTGCTTATACAGCCTCCTATTTTCTTTGAAATGATGTATTTTCCAATAAAATTATGCTGTACAAGCTATCAGTCAATCAACTACTTATAAAAAGAAGCTGAATTCCCACATATATTCCCATATGGAACCTCTTTAGTCTGGCAAACGTTTCCCATACATCATAACAAATAATACATGATAAGGTACATGTAATATCATCAACTGGAAATAGAACACTAAAATATATCCGATTAAATAAATTAAGTAAGATATAATTATTCATTATATATGTACAAAACATCCTTATGCCTGAAATTGGCTACAGAATAACATAGGGTACGAATATCTACAGAAAATAAAATTAACGTAGTTTCTACAAGTAAGACCGAGTAGAGGGACCGCTGGAAGCACCAGAGATGGGATCAGTTGCCTAGGAGGATTACGCATCCCCTGTGAAATACAGCAATATTTTGAAAACAAAATGGACACACATTAGTACAGACACAAAAAAAGACCAATGAGACATATCAAAGGCTTTAAAGATTTTCCATTTTCAAATATTTACATTTCCAAGTAGTTTTCCTTAAGATTCTTTGCAAATTAAAAGACTGTTCATTTTCTCATGAACTACCATGAGATGAGCATGAATATCTCCATTGTTACGTCATAATACCGTACTTCACGTCAAAACTATAGTGCAAGCTGTTTCACTTCAAAACTGACAGTTGATTGGCGTAATTTGTGGAAACTCATCAGAAAAATAATGTAAATATAAGAAATGAATTTAATTTTTGAAAATTCATGAGGTACATGAACTACAACGCTTCACGCCGGCATATTTATCATGAAGCGCTAACGCGCTTCATGAAATATGCCGGCGTGAAACGTCGTAGTTCATGTCCTCATGAATCTTCAAAAATTAAATTCATTTCTTAAATATCCACATCATTCTTCATTGCATCAGTATATTGCAAATGATTGAAAACGTGTGGAAAAAGTAAATCTGAACACCTTCAAGAAGCAACAAATAAAAAAAATGAAACTATACATATATAGCATATCCTACTTAATTCATGCATAAATCATGCATCAATGAACATTTAAAATAAAACCCTAATCCATTGAAGAAACTGGTTCTGATTAATGTAAAATCAATGTGATCTAGCAAATTTTACATAGCATGTTCACTGCAAAAAAAAAAAAAAAAAAAAAAAAAAAAAAAAAAAAAAAAATCAAACAAAACGAAACAAAAGACAAAATAGGAATAAAAAAGATAAATGAACTCCACCCCCCACCCCCCTTCCAAAAAAAAAAATTAGATTCTGCATAAATTGTATTAACCTGGAATGTCAAATCTGTTTGTTAAACATTCGAGTACATCCATTCTACTCAACGTTGGGAAATAGTTCCACTCTTGTACTTAGCATAAAACTTCATCACTAAGAGTTTTACAAATTCTCCTCCAGAATACCGGATCCCCATATTCATCGTTAGGAAATTCAACGTAAGACCTTTGATTTATAAGATCCATAACACTTAGAGGTATTTTATCCACAGGAACTGCTTCATAAAATATCAAAAAGAGGACGTCTTCATTATCCCGAGAATAGATTTCTTCCATCTTTGCAATATGGAGCTCATACATACACCAACTGGATTTGATGAAGTTTGGAGACAAAATAATGACAGTTTTTCTACTTTTGTTTACAGCAGTAATAATATTTTCGGAAATATCATATCCTGGAACAAAATCTCGATGGTGAATACATAAACGCATCCCATTATTTTTTTCTAATTCTATAATCATTTTCTGAATAAACGGCAAATCTTCATCTGCATACGAAACAAAAGCATCATATTTGAAATCTGATTGGCTATCACTTCTTACAGATTTATATCCATGATATCGGCTTTTGGTCATATAGTAAAAATAACGAATTTTCCACCTATACCTATACACTAACCCTAACAAGAGAATAAAAAAGAAAAGGAGAATGATGAATGACACGGAGATAATCAAATACATATAGGAATTGCATTCTTTTTCTAGCTTTTCGATATTTTCTTTAATTTTTGAAAACATAAATGGCTCGCTTCGGGATGATGTCGTGCAAGAGTAGTTTTCAAATGACTTAAAATTGACCTTCTTAGTTTCGTGTCCTTTTACCATCCACTTTAGAAATTGCAATGTTTTACAATTACACAAAATCGGGTTTCTTAAAAGATTTAAAGTTAAACTAACTTTATCTGTCTGTCGGTCAATCTCTTTCATATTTGTGTCGGTAAGAAACTGGATTTGGTTTTCAGATAAATCAAGAAACTGTAAGTTCTTTAAAGTAGAAATGCTAAAGTCTAGAGTGGTAAGCGTATTGTCGGCCAGGTCTAACTCCATAATGCTTCGAAGTTCTTTGAAAACTTGATATGGCAGATTTGAAATTCTATTTGCTCTCAGCTCTAAGCGAGTCAAGTTTGTAAGACTTGCAAATATTTGTCCTTCTGTATCTGGTGACAAGCTAAAACCCAATAAGTTATTGTTCAGGTATAATTCTGAGAGATTCCCAAGGTATTGAAAAAAAGACTTGGAGACTGCAGAGCAGAAATTGTTTGACAAGTTCAGTATTCGAAGTCTTTTCATTCCTTCTACAGGACCCTTCCATGAATATAGAATATTGTTCTGTACATATAACTCCTCCACGTTGTTTTCGGACAAACTCATGGTTGGTATCTCATACCGTAGCCCACTTTCGTTGTAAAAAACCTTTTTTATATTTGGTGGCAATGGAAAGCTTCCATTCGTGCTGTTTTGTAAACTTTTCTGTAGATAAGATCTTGTAAAATTTCCACCATTTCTATTTTCATATGCCATAAATAACTTCCTCCACTCACCGGCCTTATGTATGCGACCAGTTGAATAATATTGCGTATTTATTAGATATTCGTTTTTATTTTCATTTTCAACACACGTTTTGTTGTGAATAATTTCATTTGGATTATGGGATAAATATTGTATACTTGCGTTTATCCATTCCAAATTCTTTAATGTTTCAAGCTCGAAGACGTATGTTCCAAATGTCAGTCTGTTATCAGCGATTGATATTCTTTTTATTGTTTTTGGAAATAAATGAATTGCTCCTTTTTCCATTAATTCTATTCTGTTACTTGATAAATGAATTTCCGTAAGGTTGGTGTGTTTTAAATATCTAACATCATCTTTCCTTATTTCTGTACCTAATCCAAACGTGCAATGGATTTTGTTTAAGTAAAGGGAAAAAATAGTGGAATTTTGAAGACCGTATGTCAAAATTGGTAAAATTCGAAAAGTGAGCTCAGTATTTTCGGATAAATCAATTTTTTTAATGTTGATTAAATCTGCAAAAACATTCAAACTTAGGTTTTCAGTCATTCGAAACCTGTTTGAATTTAGTTTCAGAACTGAAAGCTGCCACAGTCCCTTGAATGAAAAGTTTCTAAATGTTCTAATAGAGTTGTGGGAAAGATCCAGATAAGTTACGTTATCTGGTAATTTTTTTCTGTTTGGGAGCTGTATCAACCTGTTATGGCTGAGATTGATTCGTGTGACATTTGTCCAGAAATACGGTGACAGTTTAAGTCCTAGATCCGAGCAATCGGCGTGAATATCATTAGAGAAATTGTAACATCTACACTTTAGTTCAGATGAACAGCAATCCACATTTCCACGAATCTGCATCAAAACACTCAAAACTGCTACTGTACAAAACTTCTGACCCATTTCCAAACTGAAATTAAACGTAAATTTAAAACTTTAACTTGAATATGTCAAGCCCTTTTGGTATTTGTTCTATTAGCAATATATATCATAATAAAGACATTCTCATTGCACTGCTGTTTTGTAAACTAATGTCAAATTTAGTGCATTTTTTTAAAGTATATATTTGGGTATAAATTACTTATTATATGTAATTAAATAAACTAAATACTGCAGCGGAACAACTCCGTTCAATTTACCTTTTCACCCTTCTACTTTTTTCTCCACCACAAATAAAAAGCGCTCAGCAACATTTGTGTACCCCTCAATTTAATCGCATACAGTGTATATACACATATTTAGAGCCTTGTGGTGCAAGTGACGAAAAAAAAAAAGTATGGTCGTCCCAACGATTTTCCATTCAACGATATTTACAATGTATGATTAATACATTTACTAAACCTAAATGCCTGTATTTCATTGCCAGCAAGAATCAACCAAATGATAAGAACTAGTTTCAGCTTTAGGCAGCTTTAGATTTTGTGATTTTGTTTGCTTGTTTAACGTACCTTCGAGCGTTTTTCACGCATACTGAGTCGACATTACTTGTTGGAAGAGGGCTCCAAATTTTGACCTGTAGTTGCCACTTATATTATGACCTATGAACAGTGAGGAATATTTTCGTGCCAACACGAGCTGCGACACGGAACCTCAGTTTAGACGGTCTCATCCGAAAGACAGTGGATTCGAACCCGCGATCATCTACTTACTCCGCGACTTTAGAGCAAACGCTCTAATCACTGCGCCACGCTGCTGACGGCAGCTTTAGATTTAGACATTTACAGAAGACACTCTTGTTTGCGTCTTTTCCCGAGATTGAATAGGTGTACCAAATCTTAAATTCCCCTTTCAGCACACTTTACTTTTTTAAATTTACTAGTTGATTAAGGGATCGTAACTTGTGTCATGAAGAAGGTGACTGTCTGTAATATCTGAGTTAAAAGTCGTAGGTAATGTGAGTACAGTGGCGCCGCGTTTATCCGGACGCCATTTATCCGGACGCTTCACCATCCGGACGATACTTTTTGGGAACAGATTTTTTCCACGTTATTTTGTCTCATTAATCCGGAAATTCTCGTTCCGTATCCGGACGGTCAATTTCTACTACAAAACATAATAGTTCGTTGAAAAATGACTCGTTTATCCGGACGGTAATTTTTCAAGAAACGACATTTTCACACTTATCTTGCATTCGTGTTAATTGTTGTAAAAACATTGGCCATGCAGTCAGTTTGAAGGAGGTTACTTGTGACCTACAAACAATAGCGTCTATAATCAGCGTGTGTTTACCCCAATTCAATCACACGTTGAAGCTCAAAGAATCTAGCTGACAGTGTGCATTAATTAAATAATAATTCGTTCAAAATCATATTGCTAACCGTATATACATCGGTAAATTCAGGAGAATTTTGGAGAGTTGTAAATATAATGAACAATAAATAACGAGCGATTTCGTAATGCTCTTTATCATGTCGATTGCGTTAGTTTAAAATGCGATATTCCATTTTCTAAAAAATGTAAATGTATTTGAAACGCTTTTTCCCCACTATACAGCATAGAAAGGTACATAATTGAAGAAATAACTCTATTTAATGTACTACCGTTTGCAAACGTCCATTACATTTAAAACTGGCGTTACGTACAGAAGTTAGTTACGTTTTTCAAGGTATTTTTTAATGATCGAAATTCAGACTTAGCGTCTTTAGAAAAAAAATAATATTGATAACCATGAAGATGGCTTGTGTTTACGAATGTTTTTAATACTTTGTTTGAGTTAGCTTGCAGTGTTCAGTTAATTTTATAGTAACCCTGTGTAATTAATATACGGGGAATATACGGGGCTAGTTTATATTTGAACATTTTCAATGATGATGCTGAACAGTTCTGTCATATCATATGAGCTTCAATAATTATAATATATGGCGAAATAAAACAACAGTAGATCAAAATTTGCTCAACCCATGAAGTCACATGCCTAAGAGAAGGCGAATTAAAAAAAAAAGAGGTCTCGGCATAAAATTGCCCATCCATTTTTTTCATGTGTAAATTACATTTTAATATATTTTTTCATTAATCAATTACTGCTTTTAAAACAATTAACCAAAATATAATTTAAAAGTTTTTTTTCTTTGCTGTCACATTTGAAACAAGAATGTGCATACATACATACTTAGAGAGTGCTTTTTGAGATGTGATTCAATTATCCGGACGATTCATTTATCCGGACGATTTCGTTGGGGACAGAGGCGTCCGGATAAACGAGGCGCCACTGTATACTTGACTGACGGCAAAAACAGGATGTTGAACAGATCAAATCTGCGCAAAAAAAAATTTGAAAGAAATTAACAGTACGTAAACAATTATTCGCGTCAATGTCTTCAGTTCGCACTTTTGTTTGCACTTAAGTATGTATGCATCTTATTTTCTTCTTTAATAGTGTATTTCATGATAATACTAAGCCCCACATTGTTTAAGTGCTTGGCGTGCGCCATTTTTGAATACTAGTAAGTAAACATGCTATCGGTTCAGTTATCATGTAGGACCCGCAATTTTTTTCCTTTCATCGAGGAAGTGTGAAATGGAGCAGTGACCGATGAAACTCAGCATAAAAGAGATTCAAAGCTCGCTTACTAATTTTCTATTCATTATCATTTACGAATCTATTGCAAAGAGCAGATTTCAAAAACATTTGCAGAAGAAAAAAGAAAAACAGGGAAAATAACTCGATCAAAGAGACAGGAAATGTGTATCTCCTACAATTCTAGAATTGCTTCTCTTTCATCTTTGAGTAAAAAAATATTATTTAATATTTCAGACAAATAAAATATTAGAATTATACCAAATTTAAAATCCAGCAGAAACACAGACAGCCGGACAGACAAATAACCATCAAAAAAGTCTCCACTAAAGGATCGTATCGTTAGGAAATTTTGAATATTTTCTACATGTAATAGAAAATTTGGATATAAAATGAATGTACATGTATGATTCGATTAAGAAATTACAGAATTAACAATATACTTACCAATTTATTTCTTCTTTCGCACACTATCACATCAACACTTTCAAATCGGTATCAAATGGTTTACTGACAAGCCTTTTGGAGGATCATTACATTTAACTCGCAAAAACAACAATATAATAGTCAAGATGGGGAGGAGGAAGATATATCTGAAGCACTAATATTTTAACTCAAAATGATAAACGTACTTAATTAACAATGTAGAACCTTTCACATATTTTTCATTGGCTGGATGAAAAATTTAAAAAAAATAAATGATCCATTTTATAGAATTTTTCCCATTTTATGATTGGGTGAAAAAGAGGATTTGTAAAATAAAACCCTAACAATTACGTGAGTCACTTATTGAAATATTCAGTTTCTGATAGGATGAAAGGATAGGTTAGGTTCTAGAGATTTTTGAAACTTAAATGCATTGAACAAAAATTTACAATGTTTATTCTGAATGCATTTTATGTCAAATACTTTTTATGATATGTTAATGTTTTATTATTCATACACTAAAATACCTAGAATCTTTCTTTTAAAAGAAATGCTGTAAAACGTGGTTTGAGATTGACATTTAGGATAAAACATATATTACATTTGAACTTCTTTCTTCTGTATGAATTCTGTGTCTTTTTAATGGAAATTTGTCATTCATTACCAAACTTAATTTGGATAAGCTTATCAGATGGTAATTTTGTATTAGGTCAATAAGAATTGACAAGTATGCAATATAAATTTTATCAATCTTAATGATATTGATCACAGCTTTTCTTAAGTTAAAATAGTTTACATTATGTAATTATCTGTAAAACCAATATAGGGTCCCCAAAGTTGCGCAAGGGTTAGAGCGTTTGCTCGAGACTCGCGGAGTAACGAAGTGATCCTTACGTTGTGGATTCAAATCCCACAGAAGGACGAGGAGAGCGGTACTTCGGATTTCACCATATAAACCGAGGTATTGTGTCGCAATAGCTGCAGGCACGAAAAAGATCCCTCACTGCTCGAAGGCCGTATCCCGAGTACTGGTCTAACTTTGCAGTCCTCCACCAGCAACTGTTAGTATCTCAATATGAGTGAAAAAATACTCGAAAGAGGCGAGACGTTAAACAAACAAAAATCAAACCAATGTAGGAGTACTTGCAATATGACTGAGTTTTTTAAACTGTTTTCTTCACTGGTTAGAGATCAGCCAAATTTGGTACAGTGTCCTTGGATAAAGTACTTCAAGGTTATTAGAATTAAGATAAATATCTTACATAGAACATTTAACAGGTGCAGTTCTCAATTTCTCATTTTCTTGTTTGACAGAAATAGTGTACAGATAATGTATTTATGCTGAAATCAGGAAATTTGTTGAAGGTAACACAAGAAGGGGGAACCCCTGTACAGGTGCATAATTACATAATGGTTGATAAAGGTTTGTCCGTTGTGTTAAAGTAACATTTATTCAAAACACTTTCAACATTCACTTGTTTTGAATGTAATGTCAGAAATATTACATAAAAGCATAAAAAGTCATATATACCAGTTTTGATTGATATAGCAATAGGGAATACAAATGTTCTTTTCAGTTGAAAAAACACAGTGGAAACGGATCAGTGACTGTCGAAGATGATAAAAGTGAATGATACATGTATAATGAGGACGATAAAGACATTAACAATGATGACGAAGAGGATTAAGAAGGGGACTAGGAAGTAGTACAGGTAGAATAGACTTAATAGGAGGAGGACAATCCTTTAAAAATAAACAGGGGGATGAATAGCAACATTCTAATTTAAATAAAGAAGACAAAAATAACATAAAAACAGAAATGCAGAGGAAAAATCAGAATCATTGATAAAGAATTACGAAAATGTAACAGGTTAAGATAACGAAGAGTGATCAATCTCATAAGTCCGATGATCAAAAGGAATCGTGATCAGGGAAAAAAGAACCTCTGGAAACAACAGAGGTAGGATCACGTGCCTAGATGTAGTAAGCATTCTCTGTCGACTGGTCACACCTTCCCTAAGCCCTATGTATTGATCAGATTGATGGAGTACCCTGTAGTCAAATAAAGTATAAAAATAATGGCCTTACACATTGTATGAAACATGTCAGACAAAAAAATGACAACGGTAAGTTGTATTTTCAAACATGGTCATTAAAACGACCACAGAATTTGAGAATAGCTGACCTGAAACGGAATTGAAGTCTTTGTAAAGTCATCTTATTTATCAGCAGCTTGCCTTGGTTTAAAATTTGATCGTACGCAGAGCATGTTATTGCGCATCGAAACATTTGGGAGACAAAAACACCAGATGCAGGTGATGCTGGGATATTACATTATAAATAAGGAAGTTGACTATGGAAAAGCTGAAGTCTTCTTGTTTGTCATATAATTTGGTCATTGGTTGGAAATTATCGTCTACGGTCAGAAAAACATCGAAATATGAAAGAGAGATGGCTTTTATTTCGAGTTTATGGGGATCTATCGAGTCGACATATGAATGAAAGTAACTACATGAATTGTTAATTGATAAAACTTCGTTGATATATCGAAATGTTGAGTTGAAGACCACAACAAGACTTTTCTTCTTCTTGTGTAGATTTTTTTAAAAAAAATTCTCTTCACAGTAATATCAAAACAGGTCGGCTAATAAAGGAGCACAGAAGTGCCCATCGGAATTACAATGAATTGCTGTTAAACCTGGTCTCCAAAGACTACATAGATACAGTCAATGAGTAATGTCAGCATCTTTTTAATATCAACTACAGAGTACGTGTATGTAGAAAGGGAATGATTTTTAACAAAAGAATTTTGTAGATGACCGATCAAAAAATATGAAAATTTCCGAGTTCCATTTTTATTTAGGAAGCAGTTGTCTACGATATAAAAAAAAATGCTCTTTGATTTATCTCGAGGAGTGATTGTATAAAACATAGAGAATTTG
Source organism: Saccostrea echinata (assembly GCF_033153115.1). NCBI lineage: Eukaryota > Metazoa > Mollusca > Bivalvia > Ostreida > Ostreidae > Saccostrea > Saccostrea echinata. Next base: position 483,821 of record NW_026889760.1, on the reverse strand, counting down.
ATGATATAAAATTGATTTGATAAGGATAATGAATGAAGAATTGTATGTTGACATTGTGGCTCTTTTAAAGATCATTTAATGAATAATTCCATACATTTTTTTGAAGATTTTTAACTCTTCTGAGTTTTGAAGAGGTCCGATGTTTTGAATTCATGACAGTTTGCTTTTATGTGAGAATTATAAGAAAAAAGAAAATAATAATGAATTGAAAAAGGAAAGCGGTTATATTATATTATTTTAACAACTGATGTATATGTGGTGGGGTGACAAAAAGAATATTACAAATTTAAATGAGAATAAAGCTTACAAAAGACCTTGGGACATAAAGAATACAATGCACAAAAAAGACTTTCATTAAGCATTGCTGAAGGTAATTAAATAAACATTGAAAAATATTAAGAAAAAACATAAAACAGAATTCTTTAAGCATGACAATGAAAGAAATAGAGTTGTTACACTATGCCGTGTTTTCTGTCACTGTTCGATGTTTTTGTTTTTGTCAGACCATCTTACCTTGAGGATACATCTCAGGCATGTAATGAATGTCTGGAACCTGTTTGTAATTTTTTTTCTGACCCATACAAGGACATCGCCTTTATATTTCTGTTGAACAGTCTTACTTTGGAGCGTGCTGTATTTTCCCTGGCCTTCGAGATGTTTCCAAGTTGCAGGAATGCTGCTATGGACTTTCCAATTCTAGCTTTCATGACTATCTGCAATCCTTCTTTCTCATCACCCCCAACAAAAATTACTATAATTAACAATGGTTTTCTATAGTTAACTTTAACTAGTAAATATTTTGATACGTTGATTTACAATGAAACTATACTCTAAACGTTTTCTGAGGTTGAGAAATTAATTTCTCACAAGTTACATATAGATTATGTAATTTGTGGAAGTAATATGTAAATATACAGTCTGAGAAAATATTTAATTTTGATAAAGAAAAGGTGTATGTGTGATATGGAAAAAATGAAATATAATAGATTTAAATTCATAGTAAAAAAACTTTGATTTATTATAGTAAAAACTTCGATTTACTATAGTCCACATTTTGATTTAATAATTTAAAAAAGTAAAACCTTTGACACTTTAGTAAATTTTAGTTAACGTTAATAAACTAGGGTTTTCTACAGTATTTTTAGTTAGAGCCTTTATCACTACTGGCTTTCAAAAAATCCCGTATGTATGAAAAGTCTCTGTCTTTCTCAGTAGCCTACAACATTGCCACAGTAACCTACTGTATATCTACAGTATTACAGTATGCTACTGTATGCTTAGAGTTTTCTATAGCATTATTAGTTAGGACCACTATACTACCAAGGAATGTGAAATGCTCAACTTCTTTGATCCTCTCGCATTCTATATTTCAAGTAGCATCTGATCTTGTGTTTCCTTCTAATATCTTTGTCTTCACTCCGTTGATTGTTCATCCTGCATGCGCTGATATTTCTGCAACTGTGTCCACTATCTTAATTATTTGGTCCTAGGAGTGCCAGATTGTCTACAAAGTCTTGGTTGTCTATTGTATTCCGTGCATCATATTATTTGTGGATGATTTCATTGTCGTCTATTGCGAACAGGAACAGGAAAGGTGATAATAGACATCCTTGACACACTCCAGTTTTAAAATCGTCAGATATCCTCAATGTATGGTCCTATATGCTAGGTGTTAATAGGAATTGCAAATTAAATTTGCAAGTTTACTAGGTATTTCATTATGTCGCATATTTTTTCATATTGTCTCCCAGTCAGCACCGGCAATGGCTTTTTCATAGTCTATAAGGCTTACATGTATAGGGAGGAATTCCATTCAGTACATTGTTCAATAAATACGCGGCTAGGGTAAGGCTGTCCGTAAAATATCACACTGTTCCAACTGTAGTAATTTCTCTGAACTACCTAGATATGACGTCATAATAGCATATGACGTCAAGTCACTGCATACTTGAGCTGACATGACGGGGAAAGTGTCATAACTTTTACACTCCTTTCACATGACATGTAAAGCTTTTTTAGCGTTATTGTTTGATTCAAATGTCTGGATTGTTCTCTAAGCTTAAGTGTGCTGTTGTCCGATATACATCAAATCAAACGATAACAAAAAATTGAATGTGAAACGCTCCCCTTTACACGTCCGTGGGCAGAGTTAGAATTTATAAATCGTGTATATATTTGACTGGCACAAGTGATTAATAAGGATAAATTGAAGATATTCGCTGTGAATCTACTAGAGAAGTATGTCCTCTAACTGAACTTTGCTGGGGGATTGTATGTAATTTATCCTATTTTGTATAAATTGCGATAAAGTGTGGAAAATGCCCCCCTGTGTGTGGGTAAGTTGAATTTCTCGTGGAATATTTTCTCAAAAAGTAAAATTCAGACCTGCCCCCAGCACTTTATATGTACCAAAGATCACGATCAATTAACTTATGTGACAATTTTTTCTCAATAATGTTGTTTTGCACTTGTGCCGATGCGATTTTTGTGCAACATTCAGGAATTTATAAGTGTCCGTCACGTGATCAACAGTCATGTGACATCACAAAAATGCATTATTATAATACCTGATTACACTCTCATCACAAGTTGACTGCAAATTCATACATAGATTACAAATTGAAATAGAAATCTAGAACAAAATAAAATGCATATTTTAATGCATATTAAGGCTTCGGACAGCCTTAACAAAGCTGCGTATACGTAATCTTGCTATCTGGTCCGTACAATATCTTTTTTTACAAACACCAGGTTGTTCGTCAAGTAGATTGATATACACTTCTTTTTTCATTGTTTTCAGTATTATCAAATTATCAAATTGAATACCTTCCCTGAACATGTAGTAGTGCTATTCCTCTTTAGTTGGCACAGTTATTAAACATTGCCTTTTTTAGGAAGCTTGATATGGAACCTTCCTTTCATTCGACTGTCAAAATCTGCTGAAATGCCATTAGACCCTGCCGACTTGCCGTTTCTCAGCTGTTTCAAGGCTGCCTTAATGACTAATCTAACCAGGATACGATATATAATGACAGTAAAGGTATTTGACTCTGATACTTCTTTAGAGATACATCTTTTAATGAGGCAAGTCGTAGACGTATTTCTACCGGAATCTCACGGGGGAAAACTCATGATAGGCACAATATATTTGCCATCCAATAGTAACATTATGAAATATTATTTTTAAATAATATGTCTTATGGCATCATTGTATCGTACCATCTATTTTTATCACAAAATCTATTTTTAGTACCGTTATTTGGTTTTATAGTTATTTTTAACTTGAGGGTTCATCTATATCTATTTTTTTTTTTTTTTGGAAGTCACTTTTGTTTTTCACCCTGAGATGGAAGGACGCTTTTATGTAAACAGCAAGATTTATTGTGTGAAAATTAACCCTCCACCATCCCCATCATACCCACCTTGATACATTTAGAATTGTCTTGTAATTGTGATGTAACTGCGTGTACGAGATGTTTGGTGTATGTCCCTTAAGTTTAATATTGATTTGCATTTGAATGTGTATATGCCACCTTAACTTGTCATTTTATACGCCAAATTAATTTTTACTCTGTTACACCTTAATTTTTACTCTGTTTTGCAAAATTTTTGTTTATGCCACTTTAATTTGTACATTGCTTTGGTTTTTTATATCACAGGGAAATCCCACTGCCATTGTTGTGGACTAGTTTGTATATATATGTTACCTTGTGATCTCCCATCTTCTAAATGTACATTCATCAATGATAATCATGTCTTACTTAGACATTTGGGAGATCCTGCTGCCTGTGTGATATTAGGTGCTCAATAAGTCTCTTTACGTTTATCTGGGATCTACCTAGTAGTTAAGGTAGATTATTTGTAATTAGTTATTTATCTTCGTCAAAATAAATGACAATATTCATCAAAGCATGTCTTGTTGTGTTTTATGGAAGAAAAAAATAACAGAGCTGCGGGACCAAGATGGAACTGGTTTCCACTCATACTTTACTGTACAGGCATTTGTCTAGCATAAGATAAATGGGGGGCATAAATTCACTTATGTGGTGTGACATACCAAATAAGTGAGGGATGTTTTTTTTCTCACATTCTATAAAGTTTCATCCCTTGAAACAGAAAACAAAAAACAAAACTGGCATAGACTCAGAAAATAATTATTAAACAGGTTACAGAGAAATAAAATTATCTATAGTACCTGTTTTTGATTCCAAAGATTTAGAGAGGGGAGAGAAGTACACGTAATGTCGATGTCCAAATTCAGTCTCGTCGAAAAAGCGACGTTGCTCAGGTGTGGTAGACATTGAATTCTGAGAAGCAAAATCTTTAAAATAAATGATTTATGTAGGCATAATCAAATGAGGATCTTTTCATATGTATAAATTCATTTACAATATTATGCATTGAAATCAGCTGTTCGTGGCATTTTTAAGTCATGTAAACGGGACGGGTTTTTTAGTCATTACTTTATTCCGGGAATCTCATAGAGAAAAATGTATGTAGACAGAGGGATCGAACATTAAAAATTAATGACGTTATCAGACGTCATGAAACTCAACGGCGATGATCGTATAATGCTTTTTGTAATTATTGAGAATTTGACACATTATCAACGAATCAAGCTAAAATTTTCAACAATATTCTGAAAATTTTGTTTTATGTTCCTTATCAATTTTGTAAGCATAAACCACTATTTTTAATTTTATCGCAACAGTCCACGAACTTTTTGATAACTCCTTGTTAGCATACTTACACAGCATATAATAGTTAGAGAAATCCTTTTTAATGTATCCAAAAATCAACCAGTGAATTTGACTTTCGTATGTAGCCTTGTTCACATCAATAAATATAAGGTCAGAAGCGTCTACCTTAGCAAATTAAAACTTCTTCGTGTAGTGCTGTACTATAAGAAGTAATTAACAGAGAGGGTATAGAGCATATTCCAGTACAACTTCAAGGTAAGACAAAATAATAAAATCTAAAATGATACAATTTAATTGATTGATTGATTGTATATTGGTTTACGTCCCATTCGAGAATTTTTCACTCATATAGAGACTTCAGCATATACCGGTGAAGGGCTTTAAATTTAGACCTTTACTCGGAGCTCAGGGCCATTGAGCAGTGGGAGATCTTCATCGTGCCAACGTCTGCCGAGACACGGGGCCTCGGTTTTTAAGGTCTCATCCGAAGGACCAGCAACATTCACTTCAAAGTGCCGAGCGCATAGCGAAGGAAAACTTGCTACCCATTTTTATCGACTTAGGTCATTAGCGGCCAAGATTCGAACAAACTCACGACCTCCCGATCACGGAGCGAGCGCTCTACCGACCGAGCTACCGTGAACGGTCTATAATGATAGGAAGTGGTATATCGGCACTTTGAAGTGAAAGTTGTGGGTCCTTCGGAAGAGACCTTAAAAACCGAAGCCCCGGTAGGCGTTACCACGATAAAGAACCCTCACTGCTAAATTGCCCTGAGTGCCGAGTAAAGGTATAAATTTTAAGCCTTTCACCGGTATATGGTGAGGTCTCTACGAAGGGTGATCAAAAAGTTCGCGAATTATCTCTTTATATACAAAACCATAATCCAGATCAGAATGAAATTCGACAGACATATAGTCATACACATGTTCTATAAATAGCATGTGTTATATTATGTTTTTCTCCGTGTTTGTGACGTCACAATGTGAAAATGACGTCAACATGCAGCTGACTTGTGACAAAAAATGGTTGACTCGGTTGTACTCGAGCAACGAACGGCAGTAAAGTTTAACGTATATCTCGGAAATTCCTTTGTAGAATATGATAATTTGTACAAGGTTTATGAAGACAAAAGACTTACCAGAAGTTCAATCATTAATTGGATTGATTGCTTTAGTGAAGGCAAGGAGATGGTTAAAAATGATGCTTGTTCTGCAATCAAGGAAAAAGATCGGTCCTTAGTTGAGCAATTTGTTTTGAACAATCGCCAAGTTACAATTAGAAAAAATAGTTGAATATCTGAACAATTGTATAATTTTTAAATCCCTAAAATATTGTTTACTTTAGACTTTAAACATATGAGATATGAAGAAAATAAGGCGCCCATACTTTTTCCACATTGGATAAACGACGCTCCCGAGAAAGAGGACTCGGGTTGTGATGGTCTCCATGCTAATTCTGGGAAGGGATATCCTTATCCACCCATCTTATTGCCGAGATTTGGCCATTTCTGACAGATGGTCTGTTCTTGTTATAAAAAAATAACTTGCATGGTAAGAAATATAAGACTCGGAAAAACCTCTTAGCGTGTGTGAACGGAGCATGTCACGTGACCGCCTGGATCACGTGATTCTCGTATGGATAGAACAATGGCAGATGTGCATTAAAATCGGAGAGGACTACTTTAAAAAATAAGGAACACTGACACCTCATTTTGTTTCTTTTAAGGAAGTAACTCAATTAGTTCGCGAACTTTTTGATCACCCCTCGTATATGAGCGAAAAATTCTCGAATGGGAAGGCACCATACAAACCAATCAATCAATCTAATCAACGAAAACGTTGGGTACCGCTATCATTTGTATAAATACCGTACGAAGTTTCTCAATAAAATGTATTTGCTCTCAAATCCGTTCCTTAAAACATAATAAGCATAATCAATTATGGTTTCAAAGATCTTTAATAGATAAATGAAATGTTTCTTGATTAAGATATGCTTCCTTGATAATTCCATGATAATTCTACAATTTTGGGATATGGTGGTGAAATCAATTAAACTACTTATCTTTCTAGATAATGTATAATTTATATCCTTCTATATATTCTTTTACCATACAGTTTTATTTGCAATATTTATTTACCGCATCTCACATTTTGTGAAAGCTGGTCTGGACATTTTGTCAAAAATAAATTAAATTTTTACTGTGTTCTATTTTACCAAATACTAAAAATGCTTGTTTGCAAACGTTGAACAAAAAGAAAAACAAGGTAAAAGAATTGTGCAACTAAAAAGGAAAAGCATTGTTTTTGCATTTTGCTCAAAACTCTGCAGTCACTGCAATGGGAAATGTTACGTCAAGTTTCTTACTGTTCGAACAGTTAAGTGTTTTCTTTTTCGTAATTGAGGTAATTAGTTTACATGTCCACCAGTAAATTAAGGATTCCTCAGATTCTACCGTGAAAAATATTTTTCAAACCATAGGAGAGAAAAGTTAAGAGGCACTCTTTTTTCAACATCTTTTTGAAAAGTGGATAGTATATTTGGCATGATACATGTAGTAACTTTATGTGCTAGGCCATGCTTTCCAATTGATATTTTCTCTACTAAACATAGAATATTTTATTATGGTATCACGTATAACTGAAAGGCTCTTGATGAAATACAGGTATGTGTAAATAAATAAATCGATACTAATATGTTTTTTTAAATGGAGTAGGGGCGGATCTAGAGGGTATCCCGACCCCCCCCCCCCCGCCCGGAATTTCATAGCTTTTAAATTTCTATGTAAAAGTAATGAAAAAAAATGACCTTAACCCCACCCCCAGGACACGGAACCCCGTTTAAAAACGTTGAGGAGTGTCATCAATCTAATTTGTTTAACATTTATTTTTTTTGCTTGTCAATTTTTTTTCAGTGTCTGACATAAATTACAGTTGATGTGGAACCCTCCCCCAGAAAAAAATCTTTTATCCGCTCCTTTAGAATACGATGTTTTTTTGTTTGTTTTTTTTTTTCACGTACAACAAGCAAAATAAAACATTTATAGGAGTTAGGAATGATGGACACAGTATGAGTGCACGAGACACTACTTTCATTTGTTCAGTTTTGAATGAATAAGAAAATGACAACTTTGTTTGAAAAAAAAACAGTGTTTGGTCACATTATATTTCATTGATAGAAACATCCTGTTTAAATACCTCTCTAATGCTTTAGGTACTAAGTGAAAATAAAAGACGTAAAATTCATAAAATTACTACTGAAATGAATAAGCAGTAGTTTATAACACAATATCTATAAATAACATGTTTGTACATGTATCTTTTTTTCTATGCCGAACGTTAATGATAAAACCTTCAATAATAAGTCATATATTCCTTTTTTACATTGTTCCTAAATAGATCTAGGGATTTCAAATTCATAAAACTGAGTATGGTTATTTTAATCCCGCTTCAACAAATGTAAACAATGGAGAATATTTCAAGTGTTGTTTAAGGAATTTCTCTGTCAGGTAAGTCTAAATCCGAGTTACAAATGAAAATCAGTAGAATTAAGTTTTTGAAACTATTATATAAAACGACCTTAGATAACCGTTGTATTTTGTTCAATAAGCAACCAAGATTGTACACCTAATTTATTTAGATAATTTTCATGCTTTGCTGCTATCAGTGTTGATTCCGAGTGAAAAAGTCTTACGGTGCATAAAAAATCTTCAATCCCCAAAAGCCATTGGATGTTCAAACAAGATAATGGATAACTTGGTGCGGGTACGTTGATGATATCTTTTGAATTATGACCTGCGCTATAGAATTCACTCAATCGAAAAGAGCGTGGTGTTCGCATTTCTTATTAAGTAGATTTTAAGTCTGTCCCAGTAAACTATTTGGTGTTTATTAATAATCAGAACGCATAGTAACATAAAAATAAATTTACTAAATTTAGAGGAAAAACTATATACCGATTATATGCACCCTCTCTCTCTCTCTCTCTCTCTCTCTCTCTCTCTCTCTCTCTCTCTCTTGGGGTCATTTAGAACGTAAATTTTGCCCCCCAAAAAATTAACGTCGTATTTTAACCAAATTTGATAGACATGTTTTAAAAATAAATCTACATTATTCTAAAAACAAACTAGAAAACACGGCATGTCCTTTGCTAAAACTAGCTTTCTATTCTTTTAAATTTCTTTTTATGTCTTCAGAAAAATAAAAATTGTTTCAAATGTGAAAAGTTCCGAAATTCGACGATCGGCAAGCCAATTTAAAATGGTTGCCAATTCGGCGACTTATAGAAAATTTTTAAACGCCAATCAAAGCTTTTAGTCGCCATGCATATGGCGACTATATTAATCGCCAATTAGGACCCTGCCTTCAACTCAACATTTAGATATATCGACGACGTTATATTAATTAACAATGGTTATTTCCATTCATATGTCGACACGATATATCCCTGTGAGCTTAAAATAAAAGATACCACAGAGTCTGACACATCTATTCTATATTTGGATATTTTACTAGAAAAGACGTCAATTGTAATCTATAACAACTAAGCTTTATGATAAACATGATGACTAACTTTTCAATCGTCAACTTCCCTCACTTATGCAGCAATACACCCTTATCACCTGCATATGGATTGTATATCTCTCAGTTGATTCGATGCGCAAGAGCATGCTCTACGTATGAACAATTTCTAAAACAAGGTAGGCTATTGACAAACAAGTAGATGAAAGACGAATATCAACAGTCACGTTTAAAATCATCATTTCGCAAGTTCTATGGTCGATACAATGACATTGTCAGCACATATACAATTTATCATTAAGGCATATTCTGACTGACGTTTTTTATACTAATTGTTAGAGCATTATTTACACACTGATGTATCTGTTTACTAATGTAACAGATTTATCTGTTATTTACCGATCATGACAAGGAGCATACGGCGGATGTGACCGGTCGGCAGGGAATGCTCACTAATCCATGGTACTTGATCCCACGTCTGATGTTCTTGGAGGTCTGTTTTTGCTCTGCTCCCGATTTGTACTGTTTTAATGGACTTGAATACTATTCGTTATATTCATATTTCATTATTTGCATCTGGAAACCAATGGCTATTCAACAAATTGCTGTGCACCCCTAGTTTATCTGTGACTGTCCATTCTCTAAACAATGAATTTATCATTGTATATGTGCTACCTGTCAAGCTCAATTCTTAATATCTGATACCAGTTTTGTACATTTTAATTTAATTCTCAGAACAAAGGAAATCATGTTTTATGAAGGAGAAAGGCCTCAAACTGTCCATTTTGTGAATGGACAATTTTCGGCCTTTCTCCTTAACTTACATGCCAGATTTTGATGCAATTCCTTTTTTGACGAGAAATAAGTTTTAGAAGGTAGATAGTCCTTATTAAAAAGAGCACAACCAAATGATTTTGCAGCACGTTACTGATCAGCGTATAGCAATACAATATTTGTATTGGACTTTGGAAATCTCTAAAGCAAACTCTGAAAATGGTGGTGGAAAAAGCAGGAAATATATCAAAGGTCAGCTATGCATTTCTATACATGTTATTAGTTATTAAGACATTTTTTGAAGGGACGGTCTGCGAGGAAACATATTATAGATAAAAATCTAGTCAAAAGAGTAACGCCATTGAAAGTGATGCGCGTTTCACTGCTGCGGAACTTGTAAAAGCAGAGTTATTCAGTAAAGAATTTGAAAACACTGACGAACTACTTTATGCTACATAAAAGATTGTTAGCAAACTAAGTGTCAAGGATTAATGAGATGTTTTTATGACTCGTGTCTGGTTAATGCGCTACTGAACGTTTGAGAAATAAAAAGGGATAGTATCGCTGAGAAAATTTCACGACGTTGTTTTTGACGTTACAATCTTATTAAGAGTACTCTGTTATGACAAAAACTTTGAATTTGAAATAAAGTAAAATGAATTCCGTTAAATAAAAAAGGATAAAACTTCGAACGTCGATAAAATAAATGTTTTGACATGTGAAAATGTGCTGATCTTAAATTTTGTCGAGAGACATTGTCTACATATTTTTGAATGATCCTCGTATATATATGAAAGGACAAAAAACTTATTACACAGCCACTAAACCATTGATTAATAATGTTAAATCTAATTGATGCGTAATATGTTTCTTGTTTTTGACAAACACTGTGTTCAATTTTGTATCTTTTGTTCATGCTTTTGTTTCCCTTTTTCTTTTTTTCAGAGGAACATAAAATCTTTTTAAATTCAATGTTTTAAAAAGAATGATTTTAAAGCACATTTGTAAATATAATATGCACATTTGCAATTAACACAATGTGACCAATTTTGCACTCAAGAACAATAGCAACCGAAAATCTCAGTAATTCTTAACATTAATAACATTTCCTATAGTGTTTATCAGCAGTTTTCAAAAAGAAAATTAAAATATTAATAATCATCTGTATTTCTTAACATCAACTTAAATTATCAATAACCGAATTAAAATAGCAGAAAACTATAGAGGTTCTGTGAGCACTGAGCTCACAAAATGAATCCCCGCTCCCGTATGAGTAAAATGACAAATTTCATTTTTGCTATGGAAAGCCAACATATCTGTTATTATTTTCCAACAAATGCTCTCGGTGAAGAGAAATATAATAATAATAGGGGTTTTACCTTAAATTTCTAATGAATGTTAACTTCCGGTCAGTGTCAAGGGTTTCTGAAGCAGCATACTGAGATCGAAAAGTAGTTATTATTTGTGCATGTGTTGTGCCCTATTCATTGCACTGTCTCTAATGCTAGACCCCGAATGACTGATCGTAGAATGAATACGGTGACAGGGAAGTAATTTCACTTAATTTCTGGTACAAGAACAAGTTGATGTGATACTCCTGTAAAAAATGATGGTGGCGATGTGTACCTTATGAATTATTGGTTGGACAAGGTAAAATATAACGTCAGATGCTTGCCAAGTGCATTTGTTTTGTAAAGTAAAATGAGGTCAAGTTTGAGGGTTTTCCATAAAGTTCAAGTAAATACATGTATGATGTGAAAATGCTAATGTTTCAGTTACGTAAACAGTTTCATTCATTCTAGAGATTTCCTCCCCATAAATTGCTCCCATTGAATAACGTACTTGTGTTTAGCATTCAAGTATTGTTCCCAAAGATATAATCTAAACACTTCCTTGTTCTGTCCTAGTTCAAGTAGCACGCCTGACTCATCCAAAGTTCCATTTATGATAGTGAATGTCTTACTTTAACTTTTAATATTTTTAACAGTATCTATCATTGAATTATGCATGTACGTAAAAAGGTTTTTATACTAGCAGTTTGCATCTATGATTGTTTATAACTAAATGCATTTTCTTTCATTTCCAATTTAGTTCCAGATTATATCGGTTCTCACAAATATTACCTTTTCTGAATTCAAAAATAAACACACACAAACAGCACAATAAAACAGCAGGCAGATGGGTCTTAACAGTCGCCTGGGAAGCAATAGGAACTGTTGTACAACGTACCTTCGGTATATCATAAGTACAGAACATGAATTGATTTTCAGAGGAAATCTACTCTGTAGATTTTTGCTATCTCCAAGTGTTGCGAATCATAAATACCGTATCTGTGATATTCTTTAGGGGAGAAATTTACCCCGTAAAGTCTTGCTATCAGAAAGATGGTTGTTTTTGCTTTAAAGTACTGTATAGAAACTGATCAATGTCATTTTGAGATGGACGTAACCCGTAGAGTTCTGCTGTTTTCAAAGAGTAATGTTCGCTTTTCTCTATGAGTAGTGAATACTGTATAAATGATACTATCTGGGGTGAGGGGGAATTTACCCCGGAAAATCTTGCTATCAGTAAGAGGTTAAGTTTGTTTTTGTTCCGAATAATATATATCAGTGATTTTCCTTGAGGGGAAATTTATCCGGTAGAGAAATATTATCTTGATGAAAAGTTTCCCTTTTTGTAAATATGTTTTGTCAGCATTTCCTCTACATGTTTACATTTCATTTTCTTTGTGACACAAGATCATCTTTTTTATTGGAAAATGCTGATTTTTCACAATCTCACCAATAAATATCTTATAAAACTAAGCTTTCTGTTAGATTTCGTCAATACCCGAGGGCAAAATGCATAAAACAGAAAAAAAAAGATTTTGTCTTGATTTTTTGGACTGCGTTTTAAGAAAAAAGTGGGAGGGGCGGGCTTCCTGATGTTACGTGCCCGTATTAATTTACCTGTGTGAAAATTTACTTTATTCATTTTAAATACTTTTTTTCAGTTCAATGTCTGTAGAAAATATCGTAACCACTTAGCAATTGTTCTACAAGAATATTGGCGAAACCTTAGTGTTCCTAAATTAAAGTTGCCACATCTATGGACTCCTTGAAAAATAAATTAACATATTAGGTTGATCAAGGGTTTTTAAATGTTTTTAGATGGGACATTTTTTAAGGAAAAAAATGTAACATCCTTGGCCAGGTACCACTTTGTTGAATTATGACCGAGTGATCAGTCAATTTCATCATTTAGTAGGCATCATCTCTTCAGCATGATTCTGGTTTACAAATGTTAAGTTCCGTATATTATAAAATAAACAAGGTATAACTGATATTTCAGAAACACAGGTTAATGTCATCTGATGTTTTAGGAGATTTCAAACTAAACTAAATAAGGTATATATGTTTACATGATAAATTTATCAGTTTCTCACTCTCTTTGTTTTTAAATGTTGCCTCCACATGCACAACTAGTTGAAGTCGTTCGTAACATAATGCGTGATTGCTTATATTACATCCTTTTCTGATCACATGACTCATATTATCAAATGAAAATAGTATGTACAAGGTATCAACCAGCAGTCAACAACTTGTAGGGGAATCCGATGATCCCATAAAATTTCCCACTCAAAACTTCTTTTGTTACACAAGCTACCATACGATAACGTAAAAAATAATTACAATATATATTGAACACATGAAATATACTCGATTAGTCAAAATAAGTAATACATTCAATCTTTTAAAAACACCTTACATTATGTACAAAGCAACATGGTGTACGAATATTTAACTACTCTGTATTTCCCATAGGTAAGACTGGGAATTCGATATATATATTATTCTTTTAACACCAAATAATGAAAAATAACGTAAATTATTATATAGGCTTTAAATGGCCCCTATATAAGCTATACAAACGCAAACAATTCATAACGCTACATATTCACCGGATTTGAAGCCGTATTCACCGGAGGGTGAGTGCGCGTGCAGTGGCATTGTGACATCACAATCAATACCTCAAACAACGTTGAGCACAATGGTTGCAACGGTCGAAGCAACCTAGATACTTGAGCAGGAAAAATTGTTTCGCAAGTCTATGGCAGGATTATTTTCTTAACATTTCGATCTCTTACACACAGCGAAAGGAAAACACCGAAGATATAGGTTGTAATCTGGATATTTGATTATTTTTCTACGACAGAAGTTCGTTAATGAAAATGGAATCGTCAGGCAGCCTTCAATGTCTTATTCATTCAAATTCTGACTATACAATAAAACAATTATGGACTCTTTTGATGGTGAATATGGTTTGTTATTCACCAGAAAAATATCAATATTGACCTCGGCTTCGCCTCGGTCAATATTGATATTTTTCTGGTGAATAACAAACCATATTCACCATCAAAAGAGTCCATAATTGTATAATGTTAAACAATCAATACACTAAATCCTGTTCTTTACTGTAGTGACGATGCCCACACGGAATGATGACAAGTGTAATATTTGCTTATCTCCCGAATTTTTATTAACCCAGTTCGGGATTGACGTTTGATTTATAATGCGATATTTGGCATGTATTACAATTTCACATAAATATATTTCTTAATTAGTCAATCATATTAACTCCCTGGAAGTTATGTATTTGAGGAAACTTGTACATATTCATCTCGTGTACACTAAAATTAAACTGGAAAATTATCTCAAATGTTCGAAAGATCAAAAGAAATATGAAAGAACAAAGTCTTATCAAAGTATTTAAAATTTCCCAGTTTCAAATATGTATACTGTATATATCATTCTTTATTGCTCTAGATATTACAAATGACTGAAAACGCGTAGAAAAAAATGAAACTCTGAACACCAAAAATTAGCACCAAATTTATGAACATGAAACTACACATATCATTTATCGTATAACTTACACAGACCATGGTCATGTATATATGTAGATTCTGCATCAATGAATCCTGAAAGAAAAACACATTTGCATTGGAAAATGGCTCTGATTCATTACAAATATGAAGATGACAAACAGCGATTAATCTTATAAATCCTGTAAATAAAACGAATCGTGAACAGTGCTAAACACCGACCCCTGGAAACATCAGAGGTGGGATCAGGTGCCTAGGAGGAGTAAGGATCCTCTGGTTAGAGGTCGCACCCGACGTGAGCCCTATGTATTGATCAGGTATACGAAGTACTCCAACTTAGTATAAAATCAATGACCTAGCAAATGTACCCAAACATTTCAGACAAAATACGACCCAACAATAGGTTGTCCTTACACACAAGGTCATTATAACGACATGAAATTCCATAAGTAAAATTTCACATGGCATATACACTACCAAAAGAAAATAGACGATGCACAGAAAATCAGAAAATCAAAATCAAGTTCATTATAATTCTTCAAAACCAGTTATGTCAAATCTGTTTGATATAACAATTAACATCTGTTCAACTTGGAGATGAAAAAACATCATGTTGATACTTAGTATAAAACTTCGTCATTAAGAGTTTTACAAACTCTCCTCCAGAACACCTGATCCCCATATTCATCATTTGGAAATTCAATATACGACCTTTGATTGATAAGATCCATGACACTTAGAGGTATTTTATCCACGGGAACTTCTTCATAAAATATCAAAAAGATAATGCTTTCATTTTCTCGAGAATATATTTCTTCCATCTTTGCGATATGTAGCTCATACATACACCAACTGGATTTGATGAAGTTTGGAGACAAAATAACGACTGTTTTTCTACTTTTGTTAACGGCAGTAATAATATTTTTGGAAATATCATATCCTGGAACAAAATCTCGATGGTGAATACATAAACGTATCCCATTATTTTTTTCTAATTCCATAATCATTTTCTGAACAAATGGCAAATCTTCATCTGCATAGGAAACAAACACGTCATATTTGAAATCTGATTGACTATCACCTCTCACAGATTTATACCCATGATATCGGCTTTTGGTCATATAGTAGAAATAACGAAGTTTCCATCTATATCTATACAACAACCCACCCAGGAGAATACACAAGAAAAGAATAAGGGTAATTGTCACGATGATAATCAAGTAAGTATAGGACTTGCATTCTTTTTCAAGTTTCTTAATATGTTCTTTAATTTTTGAAAACATTAATGGGCTGCTCTGGGAAGATACCGCACAGGAATAATTCACAAATGACTTAAAATTAATCCTCCCAGTTCTGTGGTTGTTGAACATCCATTTCAAAAATGACAATGCTTTACAATTACATAAAAGCGGGTTTCTTAAAAGATTTAAAGTTAAACAGACTTTATCTGCTTGTTGGTCAATGTCTTTCATATTTGGGTCAGAAAGAAACTGGATTTGATTTCCAGATAAATCAAGAAACTGTAATTTTCTTAAGTTAGCAAGATTAAAGCCCACTGCACTAAGAGCATTGTCAGCCAGATCCAAATCCTTTAGGTTTCGAAGTTCTTTAAAAACTTGTCTTGGTAGATTTGAAATTCTGTTTGTTCTAAGGTCTAAGCGAATCAAGTTTGTAAGATTTGCAAATATTTTACCATTTGTGTCCGCTAACAAACTAAATCCCAATAAGTTATCGCTCAAGTACAATTCTGAGAGATTATAAAAGAATTTAAAAAATGTTTTGGAGACTGTAGAGCAAAAATTGTTTGATAAGTTCAGTATTCGAAGTTTATCTACTCCTCTTATAGGACCTATCCATGAATAAAAGATATTGCCCTGCAAATATAACTCCTCGACACTGTTTTTGGAAAACTGTATGGCTGGTATTTGATACCGTGCTCTACTTTCGTTGTAAAAAATCTTTTTTATATTTGGTGGTACTGAAATTTGAAATTCTTTATTAACACTGTTTGGTAAACATTTCTGTAAATGAGATTTTGTAAAAATTTCCCTGATTCTTTTTTTATATACCTTAAAGAATCTTGCCATTTTACCTGTTTTTTGTATGCAATCATGAGAGTAACTAAGCGTGTTTGATAAATGTTTATTTTTATTTTTACACCTACATATCATGCTGCCGATCATTTTATTGGGCATATGGGAGAAATATTGTAGACTTGCGTTAATCCATTCCAAACCTTTCAATGCTGTAAGGTCTAAGACATACGGACCAAATGTCATCCTATTGTCAGCTATTGAAATTTTCTTTAGTGTTTTTGGAAGAAATTCCAAAGTTCCATTTTCTATTGATTCCATTCTGTTGCTTGAGACATGTATTTCTGTAAGGTTGGTATATTTTAGATATCTAACATCGTCTTTTTTAACTTCTGTACTTAATCCAAATGTGCTGTGGATTTTATCCAAGCAAATGGACATAATAGTGGAATTTTGAAGACCGTATGTCAAAATAGGCATGATTCGAAAAGTAAGTTCACGATTTTCCGATAAATCTATGTTTTTAATGTTGATTAAATCTGAAAAAAGATTCAAACTTAAGTTTTCAGCTCTCCGAAACTTGTTAGAATTCAGTTTCAAAACTGTAAGTTTTCGCAATCCCTTGAATGAGTCGTTTTTAAATGCAATGATAGAATTGTGGGAAAGATCCAAATCCGTAACGTTGTCTGGAAGCGTTGTTCTATCTGGGAATTGTGTCAATCGGTTTTGGCTGAGATTAATTTTTGTTACATTTAACCAGAAATAGGGCGACCTTTCCAGGCCCAGATTCGAACAGTCTGCGTGAATATTATTCAAAGAATAGGAACACCTACACCTTTGTTCAAATGGACAGTTATCCATATTTCCCCCGGACAGCATCAGCATACTTAAAAGTGATAGTGCGCGACATCTCACAGCCATTTCCATCAAACTGAAATAAAATTTTTAAAAGCAAATATTGATACTATAACTTTCGAATTTTCAACATACTTTTGTTTTATTGGTAAAAAAAATGCCATGACAAAGGTACGGAATTTTTTTTTTTTTTTTTTTTTTTTTTTTTTTTTTTTTTTTTTGTAAACGTAAATCAGAACTTAATTTCTATGGAAGTGTGCAATCTTGTTGCATTTTAAAATGCATATTAATTATTAACTGATTGGTACTTATAATGCAAATAGAACAAATTCAGTACTTTTAGTTTGATATGGAAATTTTTAGGAATGCAGCAGGATTTTTTTTTTTTTTTTTACTTTTTCACAACCTTGCAGCACAAATGAAAATGAAAAGAAAACTGTTTCACGACTGAAAAAATCTTCTATCCAATTAGAAAATGTTAAATTTTCTGCTCATTATTTTTTTTTTCTTACCCTCCTTTCATAACGCAGTGTCGTAGCTGGGTAGACATAGATAAAGTGTAATGAAATGATGAAGTTAAGCCATTGTGAGACATGCAGCTGTAAATTTGTTTTCTTACTCGTGCTATTTGATAACATGGAGCATTTACTTTATAACATCCTCGTAAAGAGGATGGGAGTTGAAAGTTTTGCTGCACCTTTGATATAACTTTTGATATTTTTAAGTATAAATAACAGTATTTAAATGTTGAAAATGTAATAAAAATTATTTTTCCTACACATAAAATAACAGGGTTATGCAACACTTCTGTGTGTGTGTCCTAAATATTGAAGCAATTGTATGATTACATAAAGCATTACAGTACTGAACCACCACTTCATCATCCTCTACTCTTTTGCAAATAGTTGGAGCCAAATTTTAACATTAACTCAAGGGCATAACACACTTTTAAGAAAATAGATTTAAGTTGAAATTTTAAACTTCAAGAACTTCAAAGTGATCGACATGCAATTTCATCAATTCATCGTTCAGTGAATCTAATGATTATAATACACTGTATGATATTCAGCTAAAATCAGTATTTCATATTGTCACAATGTAATAAATTTTGAAATAATCAGTTATAGCCTGATAATCGTTATGATATCCCATCCGTCACTGATTTTATTCCTTTGAAATAATACAATGAGTTAAAACCACTAAATATTTTTTTATAGTGAATTACACATATTTCAGTTAGAAATGCATTTTATATAAGGTCTAAGAGTTATAGTTGAAAAAATTTTGTGACATACGGACGTTTAGACGGATAGACAGCATGACAGCGTGACTAACACACAATGAGCTAGCAGAAAAATAAGCAACAAGTAAGTATTCATGCAAAGGAAAATATGTTTATGTATAGGAAAACAAATTTGAATGTAAAATTTAAACAATGCAATTTTAGACTTTAATGAAAACTTACCAAAGCAAACTTTTAAAAACAATCAATCAAGTAATTTGTTTCTCCGTCTGCTTCCTGTTACATAGACACTTTCATATAGCCATTAAAATAAATTGATGAGCTTCAGTTAGAAAGAAAATCTAAACAATCGAGAGAGCCATTTGATAGACGATTCATCAGTTGCTGATTGGTTGAGAAAGTGGGCGAGGTCTAGAAGGGTTATTCTTTTTCTGAAAAAAGCATTTCACATAACATTTACACTTCCTTATTCTTTATTTAAAAAATTGATCTAATAGACGTGTGTTATTCATAAACAAAACATGCACACGTTTGGTTAAAGGGAATGTCATTAGACGTATATGGAACTTGAAAGTAAGATTTAAATATGCTTACACTGCTTTATTTTGTATGAATTTTATGCCCCTTGATCAAGTGGACTAAAAATCCAAAATTCAGGCATATATAAAAGTCTGCAACAAATCTGAGTTTTTTTAATTCTTTATGTGACTGCAGCTCCATCACATCACATAATTAAAAAGAGCAATTCCTTATAATATCAGAATTTTTTTTTACTGTACAAGCGTATTAAACTACATCAAAACTTATTACTGAATTTATTTTTGTTGTTAGTTAAATCCCACACAGCATGGTAAAAACAAGTAACTGATCACAATGCAGTTAACATGGCGTAATCATGGTAAAATTTTAGTCATTTTAATTGTAGTGAGAGGCAGATCATGTACTTTTTCAGAGTAAATGATTTTATTATCAAACGGAATATCATTTACGGACGTTAGACAGACCATTAAAAAATCTAGATTTAGTGTCATTATTAAATTATAATCGAGAGAATGACTGAAATAATTTTACCGTGTTTTTGTGTACAGAGTTCATGTTCAACATCGAGGTTCCTCATTAAATTGCCTTTTCGCAAATGCATTCATTTAATAGATATGGTGTCGTCCGCTTGGCGCAGTGGTTAGAGCGTTTGCTCTAGAGTCGCGGTGTAAGGAGTTCATCCTTATGTCGCGGGTTCGAATCCCGCTGCGGGACGAGGAGACAGGTCCTTCAGATTAGACAGTGTCGCAATAGGTGCTTGCACGAAAAATATCTCTTACTGCTCAATTGCCTTAAGTGCCAAGTATAGGTCTAAATTTGCTGTCCTCCACCGGCAAGTGGTGGCGCCTCCATATGAGTGAAAAATCCTCGAGAGGAATGTTAAACAACAATCAAACAAACAAATAATAGATATGGACAAATTTTTCAAATACATAAAGGTCTGCTGCTCTTGTGAAATTAAAATAGATACTTAATAATTACATAAACTACTTGGTAAAGATCACAAGCATTTCATCTTAAGCCACGTTACTTGAAATTTAGGCTAATATATGAAATATATGGAGATGACGAACAGTATTCATGCTCAAAAGTCCATTAAACATTACAAAATAGGTGCAGAGCAAACACGGACCTCCAAAACATCAGAGGCGGGATCAGGTGCCATGGAGGAGTGAGCATTCCCTGCCGACCTGTCACACCCGTCGTGTGCTCCTTGTCATGATCGGGAAATAACGGAAAAATCCGTCGACAATTCAGTGTGTACATAATGGCCTAACAATTAGTATGAAAAACGTCAGTCAGCATTTGACTCAATGATAAATTGTATTTGCTGACAAGGTCATTGTATCGACCATAGAACTTTCGAAATGATGACTTTAAACGAGACTGTTGACTACTAATAAAATGATTCTATATAGAGCAGCAGCATGCCCTTGCGATATTATTTGATTATGACTCCATGTCAAATTAGCTGACCAAACTAAATTCAATACAGAGTGGGGGGTATAGTTTGTTATTTCAATTGATATTTAAGTCATATGATTATGTAACGGCTTTACAAAACAAACATTACCTGGATGATTATTTATTTCCTCAAAAAGCAGATGACTTTATTTAAAGAAACACTAGATATCTTTCTTTAGGTCCGTGCTCTGTATTGTATTGGTCTGTATTTCTTGGTCTTGGTCTATATGTCTGTATTTATGTCCGTGTGTAACACTTTTTTCTCGATATCTCAAGAAGACTTTGAGTTTTTGCAATGAGATTTTATATCAAAACTTTCTATGGCCTAAAGAAGACCCTCTGAATTTGAAATCAAAAGATCAAAGGTCAAGATAATAAATTCATACAATATCTGACTGTGTGTAACTCGTTCGCGTTCTCGAGAAGCCCTTGAGCTTTTGCAATGAATTTTTACATTACAATTCCCATTGACCTACACAAAACCTATACACATTATTTTGAGGTCAAAACGTCAAAAGTAAAGGTCATGAATTCATACAGTCTTCTGTGTGTAACACATTCGTTTCCGGACATGCATCTCAAGAAGCCTTTGAGCTTTTGCAATGACATTTTATACCACAACTCGCTATGGCCTGAAGAAGATCCCTATGTTTTAGGTCAAAGGTCAAGGTCATTAATTCATAAATTATCTTTGTGTGTAACACTTCAGTTTCCAGATTATATCTAAAGAAACCTTTAAGCTATTGCAGTGTAACGATATATACCACAATTCCACAAGATCATAAATTCATTCATTCTGTTTGTGTGTAATACTTTCCTTTCCGGTCAATATCCTTTAAATTATTTGAGCTATTGTAATGGAATTTTATATCACAACTTTTTATCGCCTAAAAAGATCTCTTTTACCTTGAAGTCAAAAGGTCAGAAGTCAAGGTCAAAACCAGATATTACAAATAACATTTTCCAGACGATAACTTAAGTTTTCATTAAGCTTCCTTCAATAAAATTTGTTATAACAACTCCCTCTAACTCGATTTTGAGTTAAAAAGGTCAGAGGTCAAAGTCACAAATCCGTACATTGTGTCTGTGTAACACTTTCTTCGTAAACTATATGCTAAAAGGTCTTTGACATTTTGCAATGAATTTTTAGGACAGATTTCATTCTAAAAATATTACTTTAGGTGACGTGTAAACCATAATACGACCAATTAATTTGCCTGTCAGGTTGTTGCAGCCAGTGGAGCTTTCATCAGGAGATTCATTATGCCACGATATATATTATGGAGGCTAAATATAAAATATGAGTAACATCTACTATGATATTTAACTTAGCGATGTGGCTGAATTTTCTTATTCATTATAATAGTGTGACCCTCTTTCTTGACAGACTTTGGATCTCCAATGATGCTCTCTAAATATTTACAGATAGTGCAGGGGTTATGTCTGGGGTTGAGGGTTGGAGGAGGGATTTGTAATATTTTTCACAATACGTGGACTTTTGATATATGGCTTCAACATTGATAGAATCGGGTATGTAGGCTGACCGGACATTTTTTCGAGTTGCTTCCTGTAGGATCCGTCATATTAGTGTGGGATCCCAGTTACTAACAAAAGGATATAAACTCACATTGACAATCAGCAGTTCTACGCATATATGCAGTTGATAAACAAACTTCAAATCAGCTGAGGTTATGACGCTTTTTAGAAGAATGGTGCTTAATACTTTTCATTTCAAAATTTAAGGCAGATTACATCTTTACCAATTCATATGCAATTGTAGATTCTATTTTTCGTTGCCAGTGCTTTGGATCCTCATCCAGATTCAGAACCAATTCAATTGCCCGTAGAAATCTGGGAGCTTTGACAGTGAAAAATATAATTAAGTGTAACACTACAGAACAAACCAGACCCAGCCTGACAGAAAGCAATTCCAAAGCAATCCCAGAGACTCCTTTCTGGCACTGTTCTAGCAGTCCCACACCGGTCCCAGAGCAGTCCCACAGCGGTCCTAGCAATTCCAGCGGTCCCAGAAAGCAATCCCAGTGGGCGGGGTTTGAATTTAATGAGCTGAGCTCACTCAGAACTGAGATTATCATTAAATAATGTCACTATTATAAAGGCTGTTCAAATTAATCATACACTTCTTTTCTGAGTGGACAGTTAATCATGAATCGTTTACAAAATCAGTCTACGGGTATTTATTAAGGATAAAACGTTTTCGCCTAATTACATGAATAATTTATCACAGTCATTTTTTATATTAATTTTACAAAGAATTAAATCGATTTTTTATTTTATGTAATTGATATAAGTTGCGGTATATTTTTTTTACGGAAAAAAATTGAATGGCCTATTTTTCTGCCAGAATTGGCCAAAAATGTATAGATCTTACAATTACGGAACAAGGCCGATTTCCATATTACTCTGAATGCATTATTCATTGGTGTTGGAGATTTTGAAAATCCTTTATCAATTTTGTCGACTAATATCTAATGTTCATGATTATTTTCACTGACTTTCCAAAATTAAATTATCCAGAATTTTTTTTTATCATTTATAGAATCAAGGATGGCAGTAGGAAGATAGAAATTAGTGGCATTGTTGACCAGCATGGTCAGTGATGTGCAACAATGATACCCAGCTAACATGCGTGGACTTTCTGCTAATTATGCCCAGAGGCGATCAAAACCGCATGTACTGACACCATTTTTTATGAAACATTTATGGTTTTTAATTAATCAGTAAGGCAATACCATTCTTTTTCTCAAACATACACTAAGCGAATAATAAATAAGACAATTCCCGATATATTCAGAAGTTTAAATAAATAATTTTTAAATAATATTTTCATAAATTAAAAATCAATCAAAAGTAGATCCATGAAATTGTTCACATTCGTTATGTGATGAAAGACTGGTAGAATAATTTTATTTCATGGACATTTAATTAATTATTTATTTTTGTTTTGAAAGCGGTAAAATAAATACTAGTAGCATACTAATATAAAGCATTGAATGTTTTTTATGCCCCCGTAATCGAAATTCGGGGGCATATAGTTTTTGCCCTGTCCGTCCATCTGTCTGTCTGTCTGTCTATCTGTCTGTCTGTCTGTCTGTTTGTCCTCAAAAACTTTAACCTTGTCCATAACTTTTGATTGGTTGAAGCTATGGCTTTCATATTTCACATGTGTATTCCTTGTGAAAAGACATTATTTTGGGTACCATCATATTTGTCCTTTTGACTTTCACCTTGCCCATAACTTTTGAACAATTGATACTTGGCATGGGCTTTCAAACTTCACATGTGTATTTCTTGTGACAAAACCTTTCTTTGGACACCAACAACTTTGACCTTGACCTTGGAATTTGACCTTCTGCTGAAAAAAATTTAACCTTGGCCATAACTTTTGAACAGTTTGTGCTAGGGCGTTTATATTTCACATGTGTATTTCTTTTGACAAGTCCTTTCTTTCGATAACAACATCTTTGACCATTTGACCTTGACCTTGGAGTTTGACCTACTTAAATTTTGAAAAAAAAACCTTGGTCATTACTTTTGAACAGTTAGTGCTAGGATTTTCATACTTCACATGTGTATTCCTTGTGACAAGACCTTTCTTTGGATACCAACAACTTTGACCCTTTGACCTTGAACTTGGAGTTTGACCTACTACTGAAAAAACTTAAACCTTGGCCATAACTTTTAAATAGCTGGAGCTAGGGCTTTCATATGTCACATATGCATTTCTTGTGACAGGAGCTTCCTTTAGATGACCCTTTGACCTTGGTATTGGAGTTTGACCTACTTTTGAAAAACTTAAACCTTGGCCATAATTTTTGAGCAGTTGGTGTTAGGGCTTTCATACTTCACATATGCATTCCTTGTGACAAGATCTTACTTTAGATACCAACAACTTTGTCCCTTTGACCTTGACCTTGGAGTTTGACCTACTTTTGAAAAACTTTTACCTTGCCCATAACATTTGAACGTTTGGTTCTAGGGCTTTCACAGGATCATGTGCATCACTTGTGACAAGATGGAGTTTGACTTGCATTTGAGAAACTTTAACCTTCGCCACAAGCTGAAACGCGGGCAACAGTGTTTCACAAACACATCTTGTTTAGCTTGGTATTATCTTTTTCAATTTAAAAAAATCTGCATTTGTAGTTCAGTACGTCGTTCTAAATATCTAACTGTGATGAAAAGTTCATGTTTTTTAGAATACAAACTTTTAGTTTTTTTAAACTGCCGAAACAAATTTAATTTCTTTAGAAACTTTCCCAACTAATTAAAATTTTAAAAGAAATTTCTCTTTTTCATTTTTTTTTTTTTTTACATTTTGACAATCTCACTGCTGAATGAAAACAAAACTACCACAGGGAACTTGTAAATTTGGAATACACAAGGGGAGGAGCTATCATGTCACTCAGAACCTTTTCACGCATGAGTGAACAAAGCAGTCCCAGAGAGCAGTCACGGGGACTGATGGGACTGCTAGGTTTCCTTTCTAGGGCACAGCCCCACAGCAGTCTCAAAGCGGTCTCACAGCAGTTCCTGGGACTGCTTTCTGGTACTGCTTGGATGTCAGGTTGGGTATGGTTGGTACTGAATTAATGGTGTTTCATTGAACTGTGATTTCTTTAATGCTTAACCTGATTTAATTTGCTTAGTAAATTTGTAAGTTTCTGTTATATATAATTATGTTTTTATGACTATCCAATCTTTTTATTTTGTATAATTACTATTTTGAATGATTTATGCAGGGAATTTATATAATTATAATTGTTATTTAATGGATGCAATAAATGACTGATTTCATTCACATCATCTTCATTTTCTATTTTGCAAAATCAAAGGAAGGAAGACTGTTGTCTGTGTTGCATACACCAATCATACATGCAAATATTTAACTAAAAACCGCTCACAGAAGCCCAGTGATATCTCGTTATCGTGTCAAAGCCGTGATCGGAAGGCCCGGGTTCGATTCTCATTCGCCGCGCTGCGTCAAACCTAAGACGTAACATAGGTAGTGACTGTTCCTACGCCAAGCCCCTTGCATTAGAAATGAAAGTCACGTGTTTTTCGGATGAGACCTTCAAAACCGAGGTCCTTTGTCATGGTAGGCGTTGGCACGATAATAACCCTTACTGCTTATAATGGCCCTGAGTGGCGAGAATAGGTCTAAATTTGAAGCCCTTCATCGGTGAAATCTTTATATGCCGTGAAAATTCTCGAAAGGGACATTAAACAACATAAAAACTAGAAGGAATTCTGTTAGCTGGCCTTTGATAGGCTTAATGTCTTTGCTGTCTACTAATTTCCTGTTTCAAAAATAAATAGAATGGAAATTTTCATTCATACAACAAACTGACTGACAAAATTTTATTTTAAATATTGCATGCACACCATGAAGAATTAACAATATTAATTCTAAGAAATTCTACAAGATGGAATAATTTGGAAAATTAAACAACTGTTATATGTTGTTTAGCGATAATTAATTTTCATAAAACAACATATAAACAAGTATATAATTTTTGTATTTCTCTATACATACAAAGGGGATCCAGGAATTTTTTCTAAGAAGGAGGGGGAGGGGATTATGCCTACTTTAGATTAATTTCTAATTCAATTTTCTTTTTTGTAAAGCAAAACTTTTTTGATAAGCAGAAACAAGTTCCTAAAAAATAAAATTAGCACGGCCTTTTTCACATAGGTATGTTGGGATTGTGGGGGGAGGGAGAGAGTGTTGTCAACAGACATAACTCTTTTCTTCATAACATGACTCTTCATTTTAATTTAGGTCGCCCGCGTGGTGCAGCGGTTAGAGCTTTTGCTCTAGAGTCGCTGAGTATGGACTTGAAGCCTACATCAGGTCTAATTTTGCAGACCTCAATCGGCAAGTGGTGACCTCTCAATATTAGTGGAAAATTATCCAAGGGACGTTTAACAAACAAAGAAGCAAAGCATTTTCACTTAGGAAGGATTCGGGTTTCATTTGGGGGGTCTACAGTTAATATAAGGCTTTCCTTATTAACTAGTTTTAAGAAGGATCGCCTTAGGAATATATACTGTTAAACCTCTTTATCTCGAGTTCGAATGGACCAAAAATAAATTCGAGTATCCGATGATTCAAGATATCGAGGTTTAAATACTAAGAGAATAAGTGTGTGGGACTTTCAAATCTTTGACACATCCATCGTATTCGAGATATCGGTGCTCAAAATATCGAAGTTAAACTGTAGCATATTAATCCTGTTTAAATTATTAAAATATTTTTAATTCGCTGTACGTAATAAGCACTTTTATAAACATTCAGTTCGATTTCAATCAATTAATTTGTAAAAGATAGAAAATGCGTTGCACATGTATATCACAATTCAACTTAGTGAAACCTTTTCGGCATATCTTTTTTTTCTCAATAACTTGTTCAGTAAATCAAAAAAAATATCATTATTTTGAATTAAATTACATTGTAATCCCTCAATTTTTGTTTATCTCTATACTATTTTCAGAGGTATTTGATTTATTTTTTTGTCTACACTATCGATACTGGATAACTGTGACAAAAAAGCAAATGATTTTAATAGTGAATATTCCACAATCTCAAATCCTCAACCAACATGCCTGACTGATGGCGACCTAAGCAGTGAAGAAGATTTTGATGTTGGAAAAGTAGATGTTGAGAACCAAAGACATAGAGTGAGTTATTGTTTGACTACTATTCGTCTTATGACGACCAAGTGAGAAAGATCAGGTGGATCAAGAGATGGTATATTTGAAGGTAAAAGTGGCGGCAGTAGAAACTGTTTTGTAAATATTTTCTGCATAACATGCATAACAGGTTCTTTTAAGGAAACACACCTTTACTAAAAGTGATAGGGACATAAACTGGAAGATCAGTTGATTCTAACGGACGAATCTGTCGGAACAGAAGGGAAATTGTGAACGTCAAAGATACCGTTACAATTTTCAACATGCTGAAATATGCCAAAACGCTTGGCGATCTTTTTTTTCTTTTTTTTTTTTTTTTTTTTTTTTTTTTTTGAGATCGGACACTTGAACATTTAAGTTTGAAGATACAGTTCAAAGGTAACGCATCAACCCAAGACTTCATGGATTAAGACTTCATGGATTGACCATCACGAAGTCAAACCATAGTCATCCATTTTGTGTCATTGAAGCAAAATTCCTGTTCATCTATGAAATATGAAGATAACGGACAGTAATCATACTCAAAAGTCCAATGAAATTGGGAGCAGAGCACACTTCTAAAAAAAACATCAGAGGTAGCTAACCAGTTTAGATTTTCATTGTCTGCTGCCTAACGAAAACGCGAGTAAACGTCATCGTTGTTCCTACCGTTTGATGAGAGTAAATCAGCGGTCCATGCAAAGTATTAGGAGGTCTGTTTGGAGTGCAGTAATCCCGTGCATCAAGCTTACTACATTTAAAGAAACGATGGTCAATGAAAAATGATTATCATTTTGATCAAACATTTCCCAAGAAATGTCATATTTTTGCCCGTTTTCATTGCATGGGCATTTTATGCAGGGCAGGTTTACGATATTACAACTGTCGCTAAATACGTGTATTTATCAAACGTATTTTGGTAAAATTTTAAGTTAAATTGGAGAAATTGTGACTGTTTTATCGCTAATTATACATGGTCAACGCGTACAAATAAAGTCAAGAATAGCAAGGTAATTGAATGCCTTGGAGATCCATGGTGTTAAAAAATTATGTATGCAGGGAGGAAAATGTACACAGCTAGGTTAAGGCTGTCCGAAGGCTTAATATGCATTAAATATATACTATTTTATATTGAGCAATGTTTGATTTCAATTTGTAATTTATGTATACATACACAGTTAAGTTGTAAAGAATGTTGAATAAGGTATTACAAAAAGCATTTTTGTGATGTCACATGATGTGTTGATCACGTGACGGACACTTATAAATTTTCTTAAATGTTGCAGAAAAATCGCATCGGCACAAGTGAAAAACAAAATTATTGTGAACGGCTTGTTACATAAATCAATTAAACGTATTCTTGGGTATATATAAAATGCTTGGGGCAAGTCTGAATTTTATTTCATAAGAAAATTTTTCACGAGAAATTCAACTTACCCACATACAAAGGGTCATTTTCCACTCTTCATCGCAATTAATACAAAATAGGATAAATTACATACAATCCCTCAGCAAAATTCAGTTAGAGGACTTATTTCTCTGGTAGATTCACACAGAATATCTTCAATTAATCCTTATTATTCACTTGTGCCAGTCTAATGTATATATGATTTATAGATTCTAACTCTGTCTATAGACACGTAAGGGGGGTATTTCACATTCTTTTTTTCAATTGTTTGAATACGTACATATTAGAAAAGAAAAAGTAATAACGATATTAAACTGCAAGTATTCACCATCATTACAGCCTTAAAACAACAATCCAGATATATGAATTAAACATCAACGTAAAACAATTCTACATGTGATGTGAAAGGAATGTAAATGTTATGACACTTTCCCCGTCATGCCAGGTCAAGTATGCAGTGACTTGACGTCATATGCCATTATGACGTCATATCTAGGTAGTTCAGCGAAGTTCTACGGCTGGTATACTGTGACATTCTTCGGACAGCCTTATCCTAGCCGCGTACTAAAAAGATTAAGATGTTTTAGATGATGTTAAGGATTGCATACATGTATCTAGGGCCACCTTATTCAAAGGGTTGCACCCTTTTGAAGATGAAAGTTTTACATTTTCGATTATCAACTCCTGCGATACAAAGGTTTTTCGTTTAGATATTGCTCCTGTGTATTTTGCACGGTTTCCTTACCTGAACTCTAAACTTTGTAGAGAGCGATTAAAGGATCTTACTGATCTCCGATAAGCCACAAAAGCCATTTTAGGAAAAATCACGTCTTGCAAGAGTAATAACATTGTAAGTGGGAAAAAGACATGAAAAGTCTGTGGAACTGAAAGATATTTAAAACTGCAAAAAACTTTGTCAGGTTTGAAATCCGGTTGTCACGTCACCTAAGTCAAGAAACTTCAGATGATTGCTTATTGTATGTTTTCAAATTTTTAATAAATTACACCTGATTTCCATACTTACTAAAGTTCACAATGCATTTTCCGTAAATTGGTGTGTCGGCAAACTTTGATAGCAACACTCGTACTTACATGTTTTTAAAACTACTTTCATTAAATATTAGCACAGAAATAAATGAGAAGATAACCATATCAAAGATACTGGAATTAGTCGTTCATTCTTACTCAGTTTAAACTAAATTAATTGAGAGTTTCATCTGTAAAACATAATTTGAATGTCCCTGATCAAGATTGACAAATAAGCTACCTCATTATATCCAAAACTACACTTTTCTTTGCTTTAAGAGCACTTCGGTAAAGATTTATAAAAGAGTCCTTTTTAATTTTTAAAAATGTTTTTATTATTAATATTATGAAATCCTTCTCTTCATTTAAAATATTTTACGTACATTACAATTTCACATTAACACGTTTCTTCGGCATAAAAAATACAAATATTACTATTTGGAACATCAACAATAAATATAGTTTTGAGAAGTATTTCTATAAGGGAAAACTTGTACGTACTCATTATTCAGTTATTTAAACTGAAAAATTACCCGACCTTTAAAGAATAAAAGACACCTTTTAGTATGAAAAGTATTTTTGTCTTCTCAAGCTTAAGGTTCTCATTTCCAAGTCCTGTGCGAGTGAAGGTATTAGCTGCTTACAAACAAAAAAAGATGAAGCTTACATGTTAATTTTGGGGTGTCTCTATATGGAATAAGAAATAAAAGTATGTTATAAACAGCATTCTTAATTGCCCAAGTATACTGCAAATGGTTAAAAACGTGTAGGAAAAAGTAAAATTTAAAGAAAATGAAGTAGAATAACAGTGCAAACTTCACCCACTGTTTAGCCAACATATTATAAATTAATGAATTGGAAATGAAACTCACATACATCGAGTAATACGCTTCTGTTTCACTTCAAATCAAAGCCTACTTAGCAAATATTACAGAGTACGTACACTACTAAAATAAACAACTCACAGGAAATCAAAACCGAGCTCAGAATATTTACAGTATTATCAACCTGAAATGTCAACATGCTTAATATTGCATTTAGATATATTCATTCTATTTTGGTTTGTAAACCAGTTTCCTTTTATACTCAGCTTAAAACTTCGTTATTTAGAGTTTCAAAAACTCTCCTCCAAAAGACTGTATCCCCATATTCATCATTAGGAAATTCGATATACGATCTTTGATTAATAAGATCCATAATCGTTAACGGTATTTTATCCACAGGAACTGAATCATAAAATATCAGAAAAAGAACGCATTCATGATCTCGAGAATAGATTTCTTCCATCTTTGCGATATGCAGCTCATACATACACCAACTGGACTTGATGAAGTTTGGAGACAAAATAAGAGCTGTTTTTCTACTTTTGTTGACGGCAGTACTAATATTATCGGAAATATCATATCCTGGAACAAAATCTCGATGATGAACACATAAGCGTATCCCATTTTTTATTTCTAATTCCGAAACCATTCTCTGAACAAATGGCAAATCTTCGTCTGCATATGAAACAAAGGCGTCATATTTAAAATCTGATTGATTATCACTTCTCACAGATTTATATCCAAGATATCGGCTTTTAGTCATATAATAGAAATAACGTATTTTCCATCGATATCTATATAATATCCCACTCGAGAGAATACAAAAGAAAAGAATAAGGGTAATTGTCACAATGATAATCAAGGTTCTATAGGAACTGCATTCTTTTTCAAGTTTCTTGACATGTTCTTTAATTTTGGAAAACATGATTGGACTGCTTTGGGTAGATTCCGTACAGGAATGGTTTTCAAGTGACTTAAAATTGATCTTTTTAGTTTGGTGATTGTTTGCCATCCAGTTTAGGAACGACAATGTTTTACAAATACACAGAAGAGGATTTTTCATGAGATTTATAGTAAAACTGACTCTATCTGCATGTCGGTTAATTACTTTCATATTCGCTTCTGAAAGAAACTGGATTTGATTCTCAGATAAATCAAAAAACTCTAGATGATTTAGATTAGCAATATTAAAGCCCACTGCACTAAGTGCATTGTCCGCTAGGTTCAAATCCTTAAGGTTCTGAAGGTCTTTAAAAATTTCGATTGGTAGCTTTGAAATTTTGTTTGCCCTATGTTCCAAGCGAATCAAACTGTCCAAATTGGCAAATATTTCTCCGGCTGTGTCTGAGGATAAACTAAAGCCCAGTAAGTTGTCGTTCAGGTATAATTCTGAGATATTGGCAAGGTGATTAAAGAATGTTTTGGAGACTGTAGAGCAAAAATTGTTCGACAAGTTCATTATTTTAAGATTATCCAGTACTCTCAAAGGACCCTTCCATGAATATAAAATATTGTCCTGTAAATATATCTCCTCCACGCTGTTTTTTGAAAAATGTATTTCAGGTATCCTATACCGTAATCCACTTTCGTTCAAGAAAATTATTTTTAGATTTGGTGGTCCCGGAAAACACCTGTAGTTTTCTTGTAATATAAAGTTTTCTGTGATCGTTTTAAATTCACATTAGTTATATTCTTATACACTAATAACGACTTCAGAGAATTAACTAACCTCCGCATTGAATCATGCGAGTAAGTGTGCGTGCTTGTTAGAGGTTCCTTTTTATCTTCACATTCAGATGATATATGGTGAATAAATTCAACAGGATCATGGGAGAAATGCTGTGCACTAGCGTTCAGCCATTCTAGACCTGTCAATGCGCTTAGTTCTAATACATATATTCCAACTTCAAACCTGTTGTCAGCGATTGATAATTTCCGGAGTGTATTTGGGAGAACTTCTATTCCTCAACTTTCAACTTATTCAATTTTGTTGCTTGACGTTTGCAGCTCTGTAAGATTGGTATGTTTAAGAAATCGAATGTAATTTCTTCTGATTTCTGTACTTAATCCAAATGTGCAATGAATTTTATTTAAGTGAAGGGATGTAATCGCTTAGTTTTGAAGACCATATGTCAAGATTTGCATAATTCGAAAAGAAAGTTCATTGTTGTCGGATAAATCTAGATTTTCAATGTTAATTAAATCTGAAAAAAGACTCTAATTTAGATTTTCGTTTACTTCGAACTTATTTGAATTCAATTTTAAAACTGAAAGCTTCCTTAATCCTTTAAATGAGTTGTTTCTAAATGCCTTTATAGAGTTATGAGAAAGATCCAAATAAGTTACACTATCAGGAATCATCGTCCTATCTGGCAGTTGTGATAACTGGTTTTGGCTGAGATTGATATGTGTTACATTTGACCAGAAATATGGTGACCATCTCAGGCCTAGATTAGAGCAGTCGGCTAGAGTATGATTCATGTAACACCTACATCTTGGTTGAGACGCACAGCAATCCACTTCTCCAATCAGCGTCAAAGCACTTAAAACTGATATTAAGCGATATCCCAGACCCATTTTCCTGAAACTGAAATTAAATTTAAAGATGCAAATATTAATACTTAACTTTTGTATAACACACTGTTTTTATAGGTAAAATTTGCAAGAATACAAAAATTTCAATACTTAGCGTAAAATCTAGTCAGATTACTGTATTAAAAATGCAAATGAAATATTAATTAAGTCTATAAATATTGAGCAAATATAGTATGTTAAAATGAACAATAATACATGGTATAATAAGGGATAGCATGCAAAAATACAAGATTGATGAATCGCCATCTGATTGCATTTGTATATTACATTCTAGAATATCTGATTTACTAGGATTATGAACAATTTACTCAATAATCCATCATTGATTTAAAATAAAGGTTTTACGGTTAACATTATTTATCCTTATCTATGTGTGAGAAAATAAGCAAAATTCATAACAGTTTTTTCTTTAATCTCCAAAGAAATTACACTTCCATCACAAGCTGGATTCATTTAGAGAACATTCTCCTCTTATGAATTTTCACTAAGTATTTAAAGTTAACCTTTATTAATCACCTGCGCCAGCCAGTTATATTCACAAATTCTTCTCTAGTAAACGGAAGCCTTTCAAAGTCAAGTTTTTGTATTAACGTATGGAATATACTTAATTTCAATCCAGAAAAATGAAACAAAATAACATTTTAATATTTAGAAATGATTACACAACCTCAGATTCAAAACTAGAGTCAAGAGACATGAATTCGACACGCAATAACATTTTGACACTTTACACAGTGTGATTTTAAAAGATAAAATTCTTCAAAGCTAACTTTCACTTTTAAATACTTTCATCGGTCCAGTCAATGCAAGGGAGTTTGACTTTACCGTTTCTATACTGGCTTCCAAAAAATTCAAAATATATGTTGCAGGGTTCAGTATATGATCAACCAAACCCTCACCAAATAAATGGCTGTGAAGGAGAAACTTCAGGAGTAATGTCTCACTACATATTCAAAAAGTAGTGATAATCAATTGTGGATTTAATAAAAAGACTCCAAAAAACTTTTAGACATTACAGAGGTTAAGATTTCATACGTATTACGTCATCAGTTTTAGTTTTGATAAGTTTTCTACGCGTTCGCACAACTTGTAGAGGGGCATCTTCACCTAAGTGTAAACTTGTAGTTTAAATGATAAATATTACTCAATCTATGTGTGAAAATGTTATTGTTGTACATTATTTAAGATGTTTAGTTTCAAGAGCACTTATTTTAACGATGTTTTATTTACTAACTAAAGACAAACTGATGTCACACATTGACTAAATAGTTATAATTGAATCACCGATAGCAATGTACACGTTCATGTTACGCGTCATTAAAATCTCAACAGACAGATTACAAAAACGTGTACGTGTACGGCAAGGTATATTTACTCGACACGGACGCGTACAAATTTAAGGTCTCAACCCTTTTACATCCATTCCACACGATAAATTAAAGAGCGGGCTTTTTGAAATCATAGAAAAATGCTTAGTCACTAAAAATGGAGCTTGAAATGAATATTTTTCGTATCAAGTGACTTAGTATCTTAGTATCAGGTAATCTAAAAATAGCTTCATCAAAAATAATTCTGATTTTACATACAATTCCTCTGAATTTAATATCTAAAAATGGTGCTAAACCCATTGATAATAATAACGTAGTATTTGAGGACCAGGTCTTCAAACAATTTGTTGATATTCAAAGGGGCACTAATTGTGTTCCTTTATAAACCGGCCTGTGTTTATATTCCTTCAAAGCAAAAAATTTTCAAACACTTTTACACGATAAGAAGAAAACTTTGCTTCAACCTAACATTTCGATATATCGACGAAGTTTTATCAATTAACATCCTCCCTAACACGCTAAAACACAAAAAAGCAAAAACTAAACAAAAAAAAAGTAAACTGTCCACACTCTAAAATCTTATTTCGTTGGGGGAGGGGGGCTTTCTCTAACTTGTTGATGCATTTTTTTTTCAAATGCTGGAACTTGTCTATGTTTGACCGTTCAGCAGCAAAAAATTAGGGGTTAGGGGCAAGCAGCATCCAAACCAAAATTTATATATTAGTAGTTCGGGTGCAATTTCACATTCTTCATTGTTCAGTGAACTTCAGCTTGATGATCATGAAACGATGTTTGCTCACAATATGCTGATTTTGGAGACTTTTATTGAAATGTTCGAAATTTATGTCTAGACCATAATTTCAATATTTACCGGTTACGGTTGCGTAGTGGTACATGTAAGGCGCCACTATGATTTGACGTGAACGGCAGGTCGGGTTCGATTTTCGTTTCCGGCTCCATGTCAAGCATAAAACGTAAAGCATAGGTAGTGACTGTTTTTTCGCTTAGCGCCCGGTATTAAAAGTGAAACTCAAAGTCTTTCGGATACGACTTTACAAACGTAGGTCTTTTTCACTGTAAGCATTGGTACGATAAAGAATTCTCGCTGTTCAATGACCCGGAGTGCCGAGTATAGGTCTAATTTGAAGCCCTTCACCAATATTTGTAATGTCTCGTGAGTGAAATGATCTTGCAAAGGCGTAAAACAGCAACCAATCATTTCAATATCTCTTTGTTCCGTGATTTTGCCCTTGAGATATAAAGCGGAGTTCAGACCAGGAAACCTTTTTGGTAAAGAATTACACCACATTCCGCTTGGAATGCATTCCAGTTAAGATTTGGAAATTAAAGTGCAAATATAGTTTTTGACAAAGGGACAGTCAGACAGAAAGATAGCATGTCAGCATGACAAAAAACAACAAAAGCAGTCTTCAGGAGGAAAAAATTATCCAAAGGAAAACAAATTTTAATGTAAAATCTTTAAAAAAAAAAACACACACACACACACACACACAAATTAATATAAAAAAAAACTTACCAAAATGAACAATGCTCAAGATGATCTCACAAACTGTTTTCTTCCTCTACCTCCTGTTACATTGACAACTTAATTTCAGTATTCAGATATATTGACAAGCTTTTGCAAAGAAGGAAAATTAGCAATCATGTGAGCCACATTGTGTAAATTTGTGTTTGCAGGAATTGGGTATAGAAATAAAAGTCTTTAGAATTAAGAGTGTAACTTTACAGAAACATTAAATTCGCTGATTGGATGAAAAAGCGGACTAGGTACTCAGAATTAAAAAAAATGATTAAATATGAAATCTACACTTC
This sequence comes from Saccostrea echinata, assembly GCF_033153115.1. NCBI lineage: Eukaryota > Metazoa > Mollusca > Bivalvia > Ostreida > Ostreidae > Saccostrea > Saccostrea echinata. The sequence continues at coordinate 447,121 of NW_026889760.1, read as the reverse complement.
CTTATTCTGTATGGATTTTTAATGTTATGGAAATATTTTATTCATACACAAAACATGCATGCAAACATTTAATGAAAGGTAATGCTGTTAGACGTGGAAAAGATCTGACAAGAAGATTGAAAATGTTTACATTGAATTACTGTGTATGAATTTCATGTCCTTCGATTATATGGAGTAAAAAGAGTGGAATGGGTTTTGATTGTTTGTACATGTTTGTTTGTTTGTTTGTTTGTATGTTGTTTAACGTCCCTCTCGAGAATTTTTCACTCATATGGAGACGCCACCACTTGCCGGTGGAGAGCTGCAAATTTTGTCCTATACTCGGCACTTACGGCCATTGAGCAGTGAGGAATCTTTTTCGTGCCAACACCTACTGCGACACGGGACCTCGGTTTATACGGTCTCATCCGAAGGACCGGTGTCCACGTCCCACAGTGGGATTCGAACCCGCGACGTAAGGATCAACTCCTTACTTCGCGACTCTAGAGCAGACGCTCTAACCACTGCGCCACGCGGGCGACTGTTTGTACATGTAGTTATTTGTGTATTTGATTGAATTATTCTTTAATTTGATAAATGTATAATTAATGATTTGGCTAGTAGTAATACTACATATATAAGATCATTAACAAATTGTTTTGCTAATGACTCATTGATACAGGCTATAGACCGAATCAATATATGCTGAAAGTAGTTAGTAATGGTCTAGTTAATTGAAAAATTTAAAAAAAAAAATAGCTGCAATACCTAAACCTGCAGATATCAGAGGAGAAAGTGCTCAATCTACAACAATAGAGAAGTACGCCTCCCAAAATTGAAAGCATCCATAAAACAGGAGGCGACAGCTTTGCGGAATCCTCCGCAGGGGCACAAGTTGTACAAATTATTAATTCTGAGACATTATGAAGAGAGTATTTTCTAAACCATAAGCACTAGGTAAATATACAAAAAAATTAATCTAAGATATATGAACTAGTGAATATGTTGATATTAGTTCCTTCTACGAACTGATTGATTGTGTTGAAAAAAATCTTCAGGAAAAAACGTTTGAGGGTGTACATTTGCTTGAGAAAAAAAATGTCCCTCGCAATGGCTTACAGATTTTTATGTGTTTGTATGTACTCTTTGAAAGACGCATGTTAAGAATGCGAAAGCTACGAGGGGTTATCAAAAAGTTCGCGAACTATCTCTATATTTACAAAACCATAATTCAGATCAGAATGAAATTTGGCACACATATAGTCATACATTTGTTCTATAAATAGCACCTGTTATGTTTTGTTTTGCTCCATGTTTGTGACGTCACAATATGAAAATGACGTCAATAGGTAGGTTACTTGTGACAAAAAAATGATTGACTCAGTCGTACTCGCCTGTAAAGTTTAATGTGTATCTTGGAAATTCCTTTGCAGTAGCATGTAATAATTTGTACAAAGTTTATGAAAACAAAAGACCTTCCAGGAGTTTAAACATAAATTGGATTGATTGTTTTAGTGAAAGAATGGAGATAGTTAAAAATGATGTTTGTTTTGTTGCTCAGTGAAAGCAAGCTGGGGAAGAGATGTGTCCTTAGTTGAGCAATTTGTTACGAAAGACCGCCAAGTTACAGTTAGAAAAATAGTTTATTATTTTAACAATAATATAGTCACTAAATTCCTAAAATATCGCTTACTTTAGACTTTAAACGTATCATATATGATAAAAAGAAGGCGCCCGTACTTTATCCACATTGAATAAACGACGCTCCCAAGACAGAAGACTCGGGTTGTGATGGACACCATGCTCATTCTGGGAAAGGATATCCTTATCCACCCATCCTATTGCCGAGATTTGGTCATTTTTGACAAATTGACTGATTTTGTTATAAAAAAATAACTTGCATGCTAAGAAATATACGACTCGGAAAGATCTTTTACCTTCTGTGAACGGAACGCTTCGGAGCATGTCACGTGACCGCCTGCATCACGTGATTCGCGCATGGGCAGAACGGTGACAGATGTGCATTTAAATCGGAGAGGACTACTCTAAAAAATAATGAACACTGAAACCTAATTTCATTTCTTTTATGGAAGCAATTCAATTAGTTCGCGAACTTTTTGATCACCCCTCGTAAATTTAATAAACAACAACAGTTCCAAAAATCTTTGTACAATAAACATTTAAACGGCCACACTTTCGCAGTGATCTTAAATTTTTAGATAATGTTCATATATATCATGATGTATTTTATTTTTTAATTGATACTATTTGGATTTATTGTTAATAGTCCTCCACACCCCGTGACTTGTGACATATACCCAAAAATACCTTTGCTTCCGGTATCATACGGTGTGTCCACTGACGATTTGTCTTGGACCTCTTTAAGAGAAATTAAAACAGAGTCTTGCGAACGCTTTAGAGATGACGGTTTGTCAACGGAAAAGTATTCAGTAAACTAAAAGCAACCCTACCATTAATAACGTGTGACCGAGACTGGTGAAAGTAAAAGTGTCAATATATTTTTTTACAAATAAAGAAGAGAAAATCAATTGTGGCATAATAATTCGTAAATAACAGATATATTTATGTAAAGACGTTTTTGTTTATTCATGCCTTTACACTAATCATTCCAATAATCGCGATATTGTCATATAGTTAGCAAATTTTATAGTTGCTCATTCATATCCGTCCGGTATATGGTGTCTTCATAACTTCTCTTGCCAGTAAGTCTTAGGTATCAAGAAAGATAACTCAAAAGGAACGTTGAATCTGAAAATTATTTTTCCATATTCAATAAATTTGATTTTGATTTAATCTCTTGTTGCTTTTCAATTCATGTTTCCCCCCTACACTATTAGGCGTCTCTCCTAATTTTTCGTCAGTAGATTCTATAGAAAAGGACTTATCTTGATCTTTTTATATCTTTTACAAATTTTTGTGGTGGTTTTGTGAGCTCAATGATATAAAGCATAAAAATCTAAATTTATGTTGTTACTTTTAAAACTCGATGAGAAAAACATCTTAATAGTTATGAAATTCAAAAAAAAAAAACTAGTATAAATTATATTTCAATACCTAACCATTTTTAATGGTTGATATGCTTGTTAATATTAGAACAGAAACTGGGGTGTGTTGAGGACAACTTTGGTTATAAAATGACGTTCAAAATTTAAAAAAAAAAAAAAAAAAAAAAAAAAAAAAAAAAAAACAGGTAAGAGAAAAGTCTATGTATATTTTAAATCACCCCCGTAGATATTAAAGCAACTGTGAGTAGTGGTGAGTTCGCAAAGACTGATTTCGAAAATCTTTTAAAGTCATTTCAGTTGACCAATAAAATCAAGAATACTTTTGAGACGTTTCATAGAAAACAAAAAATGCCCCATCTTAAAGAAAGAATGGATAAAAAAGCAAGAGCAGATAGAAGTTTGGTCTATTTTTATCAATCATCTTAATAGATGATCATTGTTATTAGATGATAAATTGGAAAGTTCAGAAAAAAACACACAAACAGATGCAAATAATTTGAGATTTTGATGATATGTTTTTAAAAGAGGTTCATCCGAGATTGGCCTAACCATTTGCCTAAATGTCATAAAAGAGATAGGGGGTTCATCCCAATCATCATACCTGTAGTAATATATTGCCCATCTTTATCTTTTCAGATAATATGGCTATTGTGAACATTATTTACAAATTTCAACTCACCCAAAATTTCTGAATTTAATGCTGTGCTTTAGAGTGAAAAGAGACTAAAAGATTATATTCTATTTAGAGCTATGATTTACTTGCAGATCGCCATTTTTGCCTGAAAGCTTGAGATTCCTGGATCTGGATTCAATGCAATCAGCAATACACTAACTATGGTCAACCTTTTATAGATTTAGCAGTATATATCCAATCAAAATAAATCTTTTAACTTCATTAACACTTGCTGCTTATGAAACAATCCTTTGCATTTTACTCTGTCTTTATGTAAACCATTTTCCTAATATTTCTTTACTGCCACTTCCAACTGACCAGTCTGACCTTTTCATTACCTATTGTTTTCAGCTCAATCTGCGCTTGCAGCTTTAACTTTGAAACTGCTATTTAGCTCAGTTACAATTTTATAAGTCGAGAACCCATCGTAACAGTTTGTGATACTAGCTTATCAATACAGTATGTTAACTTCAAACGATCATATATCTGCTAGCTTTTTGTGCCTTCCACACTTGCACAAATAGTACAAATTATTTAATTCTTAAAACTAAGCTCAACAACGGGCTTTATATAGAGTTAATCACGCATATTTCTAGATGTGTAAAAGTATTTGGTTCTGATAGAAAAAAATTAGAATATCTTACACAGATGTAAACAGCAGCGTTAAAATCAATTGTCATATAAAGAAATGTTTTAAAGTTTAAATATTGTTTAGATAAATTTATCTGATAGCTGCTATGTTTTGTGTATTATGCTCAGATCTTTTAAATTTGGATATTAAATGTAACAATGAAAAAAGAGAAGACAACGAACAGTGATCGATCTCAAAAAATCTACAAACAATAGATTTCTGTGAACAAGGCATAAAACGCGGACCCCTAAAAATTCCAGAGATAGGATCAGGTGCCCAGGAGAGGCACATGTAGGCATCTCCCTATAGACAGGACACACACGACGTGAGCTCTATGATTTGAATAGGTAGGGGGAATATTCCGCAGTCGAATTTAGTATAAAATCAAAGGTCTAACAATTTGTATGAAATATGTCAGTCAAAAAACGCCCCATGATAGATTTATTTGCTAGCATTTTCATTATAACGTCCATAGAATTTATCAAATCCTTTAACATCAACTTATCTGTAAGAAGCCTATCTCGTTTTAAACATATTAGTAATCAGAGCATGTTCTTGAGTGTCAAATAAATTAGGAGACCATGTGCAGATGATAGAGGAACATTACTTAATCAATAAGGATAGGATGATTTCACCTTTCCATCGTCAACTTTCCTTACTTATGCAGTAATATTCCGCTATCTCCTGTATATGATATTGACATCTCCCAACATATTCCATACTTAAAGGTATGCTCTGATTACGATTAATGTTTAAACCGAGGCAGGCTACTGACAGATAAGTTGATGTTACAGGGATTTCAATAACATCGTTTAAAGTCAGCATTTCGTAAATTCTATGGTCGTTATAATGACCTTGTAAGCTAGCAAGTTTTATACCAGTTGTTAGACCTTTGTTTTACTACCGAATTCGACTACGAAATGCTCCATCTACCTGATCAATACATAGGGTTCACGGAGCGTGACAGGTCAAAGAGAATGCTTACTCCGCGTAGGCACCTGATACTACCTCTGGAATTTGTAGGGGTCCGTGTTTTATGTCCTGTTCACAGATTTCTTTTGTTTATAGGTTTTTGAGATCGATCACTGTTCGTTATCTTCACCTTTCTCAGTCGTAAACACATACATGAGATACATGTAATAAAACTGTTGTAAGTACATTGCATGAGTTTCAATTCTGTATGTTGCAGATTATTTTATGGTTTTTGCTAGAGATTTACAGAATATTTATCAAAAATTCAGAATTTATGAAGGCTTCAGACATATTTTTTCTATCAATAATAAAATAAATTTTGGAAGTGATCTTATACAATTTATTGTTTTATTTGTTCATATGTATAAGTTATATTTCTTCTGGATATAAAAAAAAATCGGATATGTAAACTGGAATAAGTGAAATATCAGAATTTGAATCACATAATAAAAAAAATTTTGACACTTTTTCAAAATTTATTATTTGTTTGATTTCACAAAGATAGCCTCACTTTTTTAAATACAAAAGAAAACTTAATATATATTTAGAATTTGTTTGGGCCTTTGTAATCTCTATATAAATTTAGTCATTATTGTAAGCAAAACCGTCCACCATGAAATAAATTCAGGACACTCTCTTAATAATAACTTATTGCAATAGATAAGCATCAAGCATTTGAATACCTCGTTTATTTTATATCTGAAAATAATATTCAGTTCAATTATAAAGAAGTAGGTGTGGTGTTTGGATTTATTATGTCAAAAATGTTCATGATATCAGAAAGTTTTGAAATTGGCGTAATAATTAGTTGAATACACATCTGTGAAAAATCAGGAAAGAAATCGGTATAAAAAAAGGACGGTTCTGGAAATATGACGGCATTAAATTTCTACATATTGACGTTTCATAAAGGAAAAAAGGTTATCAAAATCGCCTTTCATTTTTTAAATACGGTAACATTCCAGTAAATGGATAAGAGTTTGATTTTACCGTACCTTTACTGGATTCCAACACTTCATAAAAATCCTTACAAACGAGATATTGCAGGGTCCAGTACATGTTCAATAAAGCCCCAATCCTTACTCCTCCTCTAAATATCAATTGTTGTGAAGGAAAAAATTTAGACGCATTGTTCTACAACATATTCAAGAAGTGGTGTAAAGCGAATATGGAGTCTAAACACTCCAAAGAACTTTTTGAAAATTAAAAATCACAAAACTTTTCAAACAGCAAAAGCTTCAAAGCATATAGCTTAATACAACCATACCTCAAGATAAATTGAGAATAAGTTGCAGAATGATTTTGAAATATTTGAACGATAAATACTTATTTTTGGATGTCACCGGTCTCACAACAGCACCTGGCCGTGCCGACAAATTGGATACAGCGCGTTAACGCGATATGTCAATTTGTCGACTTGAAAAGGTACTGTTATAATTAAGAACAGAAACAGTGACCCCGTTACATACCTATATTAAAGTCCGTTGCTTAACATCTTCATAATGAATTTAGGATACACTAGCGTAAAACCAGAAAAAAGGGACCAAAGGAAAATGTATCTTCTTTGTCTGTCCTTTTATTTTTTTTCCAGATTTTTTTCTTCATGCTTGCAGAATGTAGTTGGTTTTAGTATGTGAGGATATCTTGATGAGTTACAACATTTCTTTTAATTCTGCTTCAATGATATTGGACAGAATTATGACTTGAAACATAAACTTCATTTCTTTTTTTTTTTTTTTTTTTTTTTTTTTTTCACATTTATTTCCCAGACCTATAACATTAAAGATGATATATAGGGCAGCTACCAGGGATGGGGCCCTGACTAAGCTCCCTCTATAACAATATATAATAATAATCCCTACAGCACCACGCAGGATGCTAAATATCTAAATCTTAATACAATGTCTCACATAATGTATTCATATCATACATTCAATATGTATATTAATTAAATTGTATAACATATAAAAAAAACCCCAAAAAACAGAGAATATTTATCCGGAATCAATTTTGGTTCTAAATTTCTTGTTCGTATTTGCAATCCGGTGCGATTCATGAATGTATTGCAATATATTGAATAAATGGGAAAACATACATGGAGCTTAACTTAAATCTGGATTGTGGAAAACAGGTAACAGTTTCTCGAATTCTGTTAATACAGTTAACGTTAAATTCATATCTCCCTTAAAATTGCGTTTATCATTTTTTAACAATTGAAAAATTAATTTCATTTCTTTTGTGAATGCTTTTTGGAGCAATGAGGTAGTTATTTTTTTATTTTCATACTTGATACTGTTTCTTGTTTTCCATATTGACCACTTATATATATAAATCAAAGTGTTAACACATATTCGAACGTTTTTCGGTTCACTGGCAAATCCCAGTAGAACAGTACATGCATCAAAATTGATTGAATCCTTTACAGGTATTAGTGAAATTATTCTTTGTACCAATTCTAAAACTGGTTTGACGTGTTTACATTCAAAAAATAAATGCTTCTGGCTCTCAGTATTTGCTTTACAAAAAAGGCATTTGCCATTTGATAAACCCATTATACGTAGTTTTTCCTCAGTGTATAAGATGTTATGCAAACATTTCCATTGGAATTCTTGAATTTTTTGTTTTAATTTAGCTTCGTAAATTGACCCCCAAATTTTTTCCCATGTAATGTCAATTTGTAGCAGATTCTCCCATTTTTCTTGAGATTTGGGAGTAACATTTTTGTTTAACACTCTTTGTAGGTCTTTGATTTTTATGTCATCAAAATTTATGAACTTATTTGTTTTCCTAACAATTAAGAAATTATCAAACAACACAAAATAGTTATTTATTTCTTTATCACCGGTATTTGCAGTATTTCTCCCTGCAAGAATATCAATATAATTTTTAGGTATGGCAGCTTTTATCTTGCTATATTCAAAAACCCAACTTCTTTTATCAAGAAGTTTTGTAAATACGTATGCATTGGTCTTGAAAGACTTACTATCTTTATCCCAAATATCATCAATAGTGTGTAAGCCACATTTAATGAAAGACTCTATATATAGACTTTTACCTCGAAATTGTATATATTTATTTCCAAAAATCTGGCACTTTAAAATTTCATCTTTGCTTTCTGGTTGAAAATTCGATCTGAATTCACTGTATGCGAATAATGCATTTTTATAAAATGTAGAAAGTTTATTTAGAGAAATGTTGGAGAGGTCAGAACAGGTGCATAAAAAATATTCCTGTTTTGGATGTAAGTCTTTACTTTGTAACCAGAGTTTACCAATAGCATTCCAGTTTTCAAGTTCAGAGTGCATAATTTTGTATATTGTTTTAATTAGCTTACTTTTAATAAATGTAAATAAGTTAACCATGTCCAATCCTCCCTCAGCTTTACTGAGGCAGCAAACATTCCTATCTACTTTGTTTACTTTCTGATCCCATATATAAGACCAGATAATGTCATTTATCTTTTTACTATAAATATTTGGTATGCCTCTCATTTCAATTTCATATCCAATAATAGGAATTACTAGGTTTTTTATTATTAATGTTTTTCCTTTAAATGTTAAATTTCTAGTTTTCCAAACATGAAGACAATTGGTAATTTTTTCTATTTTTTCCATCCAAATAGCTTTTATGTCAATATCATATCCATGGTTCACACCTAAAGTTTTAACATTTGTTGATGTCCACTGTATTTTATTAAATTTAGGTTTTTTACCCTTTGATCTCCCAATGTATAAACCCTTTGTTTTAGCAAAATTTATTTTTGCTCCTGATGCCTTTTCATATATTTCTAAAACTTTAAAGGATTCTTCTATAGATTCTTCATCCTTATTCAAAAGTTGTGTATCATCCGCAAACATATTGATTTTGCATTCAATATGCTGGATATTGTTCGGAATACGTATACCTTTAATGTTTGAATTTTGGCGTATGGCACAAGCCAACGGCTCTATTTGTAATACATATAACAAGGGAGCTATAGGACAACCTTGTCTTGCTGACCTTGATATTGTAAAATATTTGGATAGGAACCCATTTGTTTTAATGCAAGTTTTGGCATTTCTTAACAACATTTTTATCCAGTTACAGTATTTATTTCCAAAATTAAATTTTTTCAAGGTAGAATCTAGCCATTCCCATTCTAATCTATCAAATGCTTTTTGTTGATCAAGAAATATTATTGCGCCTTCTAAATCTTCATTATCTGCAAAATCAATAATATCTTGAATTAATCTGTTGGCATCACTTATATCCCTTCCCCTTACAAAACCTTTTTGATCAGGGTGTATTAGTTTTGGTAAGACTGTTTTTAATCTCTCAGCAAGTATTTTTGCTATTATTTTGTAGTCTGTATTTAACATTGTCAGAGGTCTCCAATTCGTTATAACTTCGCGTTCTCCCCCTTTATGTATTAGGGATAACATACCCTTTGTTTGTGACTCGCACAATAAACTGTTATTGAAAATATATTTAATTACTTTAATAAATTCGTCTTTAATGACATCCCAATAAATTTGGTAGAAATTTGAAGTAATACCGTCTTCCCCTGGTGATTTATTAATTTTTAATAACATAATAGCTTTATAGATTTCTTCTTCAGTGATATCACGGTCTAAAATCTCTTTTTCTTCTGTGTTAAGTTTACATCGAACCTCTTTCAACAGTTTAGCTCCACACTCTGGGTCGCACCCTTCTGTGTTTAATAGTTTTTTGTAAAATTTTATTTGTTCCTCTATAATAGAATCGATATCTGTCTTGTATATCCCATCCTCACATTTGATTCTAGACCATAGTTTTTTTTCACCATTCTTTTTCTCTAATTGAAAGAAATATGAAGATGGTACTTCACCCTCAGAGAACCACTTACATTTAGATCTCAGAATAGCAGCTTCAGTTTTTTCTTTCAAGATATCTTTTAGCTTTTGTTCAATTGTATTCAGATAAGCTTTATCTGTATTTGGATTATTTTTAATATTCTCAATTTCTTTTTCTAATTTTTTTATATTTTATTTTACTAGTATGAAAGTTTTTGGATATTTCTATACAGACTGATTTAATTTTATTTTTTGTCATATCCCACCATTTATGAATATTGTCACAGTTTTCTAAGCTTAATTTGTGATGATTCCAAAAGTCAGTAACTTCATTTCTTCATGATCACCTCGTTCCGGCGAAAATGCTAAGATAATGTGCGCATGTTTACAGCAAAGTGATTTCCTTTCAGTTGTTTTGCAACATTTTATAAAGGTATTTGATATAAGTAATTATTTTCAGAATGACACAAACTAGTTTTTCTCTGGCAGATTAAAGTTACAAATTAATGTTAATTCCAATATATTATCTGGAAACATGTACAATGTGTTCATCCTGTATATATAATTATAATCTCATCAGAATGTTCTCCACAATTGTGACCAATTGTATTCAAAGGAATTAAAATTAGTAAAATGCCCCGAGAAGATTCTACAGTAAAACTTGTTTAATACGAACACGGATATAGCGAATTCACGGATATAGCGAAGTTTTTCGGGGTCCCCGGCAAAATTCTTAACAATTCTTTGTAAATTTCACGGTTATAACGAATTCTGATGTAACTAATTTACGGATACAGCGAACTGATTTTTAGTACTATACAGGTTAAAAATAATGAAATTTACATCATTTATAACGAATTTCCAAAGATCTTAAAATTTGATATACTGAACTGACTATATTTTCGGTAAGTATTTGTATATAAACTTCAATTCATAATAAAACCTTAGTTATCCAAGGTATGTTTTGTAATTATTGCTTCCCTAACATGTTCGGTAGTAATACTTGAAGGAAAAAGTGTATATTGCGAATTCTATATATAGTTATACGAATTCATTATACGGATATAACGAATTACGGATATAGCGAATTAAATTCACATGTCCCCTGGACTTCGCTATAACCGAGTTTTACCGCACTTGAAACTATTTCGGAAGTTTTCTTTGCAGAATTTAGTCATTCTAAGGGTCTACCAATCTATCCTCCAAAATACTGTGTCACCGTATTCGAATTCGTCGTTTGGAAACTCCAATGAATTCTGCATTAAAACATCCATAATTTCTTGTGGAATTTTGTTGATTAAAGTTGATTTATAATAGAACACCTTTATCATAGTGGAAGCTTATCTCTCCCATTTTAGCAATGTTCATTTTTTTCTTACACCAGCTGGACTTGATAAAATTCGGAGATAGATATATTACTGTTTACCTTCTTTTGTACACAGCGGTAATTATATATGATCCTATCAATGCAAGATCTCGGAACAAAATGTTCACGATGGGTACATAAACGTGTTTCATTATTCCCCTCTAATTTAATCATTTTTCGAACAAAGGACAGGTCCTCATTAGCATATGCATTCGTAACAAATGGATATAGTAATTAAAATCTGATTCAACATTTGGCTATCACTTCTAGGAGACTTATGACCATTATCGCGACTTTTAGTTAAATAAAAAATGGCGAAGTTTCCATCTATAGTTTAAAATTTATAAATGCATATCGAGAGAATATTATGAAAAAGATAATTATAGTACACAATATAAAAATTAGAGTAGAATAGGTATTACAATTCTTATCTAGATACTCAATTTCTTTATCTGTGCTAGTGAAATCAAAAACTTGTCCATCCGATAATTCTTCTTGCAAAAGTGTTTCTCGTTAAATTTGAATATTAATTTCCTCAAAGTTTGTCTTACTCATGTAAAATATTTCATATTTTTTCATCCTCACAAAATTGGATCTCTAAAAAGGTTTATTTTTATAGTTTTTCATTTGTAAATTGATCTAAAGCTTTCATACTGTATGAGAAGAATACTGAATTTGATTCATGAATAAAAGACGTTAATTTAAGGCCCCCAAATATGCAATATCAAAATCAACTCCAGTAAGCTAATTGCTTTTTCAGATTCAAATATTCAAGGTTTTGCTGGCCTTAAACGCAACATCTGGTGAATAGAAAATGTTGTTCACTTATAGATATAAAATACGCAAACTTTCAAAGATTTAGCATCAGCATTAGATAGTCAGCATCAGCATTATAAGCAAGCAAAATCACGATTACCATAGCTACCACTGAGCGGCTAAAAATCGGCATTTATCTACTAGCTTTAGAAAACTGTAGAGATTTTTTTATCAGCAAATAAAAAAAACAAACTCAGAAATCTTTTCGATTAATTACATTCGAATAAATTATTATATAAAGCATTTCAGAGATCCGAAACTGTGATGCTGAAATTAAGTAATTGAATACTGCCTCTAGCAGTGCTTCCCAGAGAATGAATGGCATTCTCATTCACTTATTTTACCAAAGGATTTTTTTTTAAAAATCAGTATCGATGTTCTAACAAAATACATGCATATACGATCCCTGCACTGCAAAAATGCTTTGAAATACTTTTCTACAAACTACAAGTTATAAACATTCTTAACAGTTTCTCGAACTTTCTTCCAAAATATTATGTCACCGTATTTGTCATCTGGGAACTCAATGTACGATTTCTGTTTTATTACATCCATAATTTGTATTGGTATTTTGCCGATAGAAATCGATTGATAATAAATAATCATCAGAACACTTTGGTCATCGCGAGAATATATGTCTTCCATTTTACCGATATGCATTTCATACATACACCAGCTTGACCTGATGAAGTTTGGCGATAAAATTATTATTGTTTTTCTGCTTTTGTTGACAGCAGTTATTATGTTCTCAGCAATGTCATACCCAGGCGCGAAATCTCGATGATGAATACATAGACGTATTTCATTATTCCCTTCTAATTCTGAAATCGTTTTCTGAACAAACGGCAAATCCTCATCAGCATAGGAAACAAAAGCATCGTAACTGAAATCTGATTGATTTTCATCCCTCAAAGATTTGAAGCCATGATAACGACTTTTAGTCATGTAAAAAAAAGTACCGTAGTTTCCATCTATATCTATATAGAAGTCCAATCGTAAAAGCCAAAACGAAAAGTAAAATAAGCGTGGACATAATAATTATTACAGCTGTATAGGTATTACATTTCATCTTCAACCTTTCAATTTCTTTATTGATATTAGTGAAATTCATTATTTGTCCTCCATGAGATTTCTTGCAAAAGTATTGATCATATGACATAAATATTATTTTCCCTGATGTTTGTCCATGAATAGTCCATGTTAGAAATTTCAGACTCTTGCATGTGCACAAAATAGGATTTCCAGAAAGGTTTATTCTTATAGTTTTCCCTATTCCATGTTGATCTACCGCTTTCGTATCTTTATCAGAGAGATACTGAATTTGATTCATGGATAGATCAAGATACTGTGGGGACTTTAAATATCTAATATCAAAATCAATTCCAGTTAGTAAATTGCTACTAAGGTCTAAATACTCAAGGTTTTCAAGATTTTTGAACACATCATTAGGTAAGTAGGAAATTTTATTTGCCTTTAAATCTACAACACGCAAACTTTTTAGATTTCTGAATATTTTTCCATCTGAATCAGGCAATAGACTGAAAACTAACAAGTTGTTACTCAGGTATAATTTCTGTAGGGAAACAGCGTTCTGAAAGAAACTTTCGGATTAACTATTTTTAAATTGATGATTCCACTGATTGGACCTATCCAGGAATATAAAATATTGTTGTCTTGTAAATATAAGTTCTCCACTTTATTCCTCATGAATCTAATGCTTTGTATTTCATAATTTAGTCCGCTTCGATTGAAAAATATTGTTTTTAGATTCTCTGGTATAGGTATTTTTGTTCCATTATTTGACAAAGTTTTCCACTCAAAGGTGTCAACATTTTTCACCTTTATTATTTGCATTATATTTTTACTAAACATTGATTTATTTCCAGAATCAGAAGTGTTGAATAAAAATTCCTTTGACATAGAAAGAGACTTTGCTTCTTTCACCAAAGTATCACTATATGGTCTTTGATAGATAGATTCATAACGGCTGTGGGTCATACCTTGCAAGCTTGCATCCAACCATTCTAATCCTTTCATGGAAAACATGTCAAACACGTAATATCCAAATGAGAGGTTGTTATCAGCGACTGATACTCTTTTCAGACTATCAGGTAATAAAGAAAGTGCAGTATTTTCAAAAAGCTCTATTCTATTGCTTGAAATATGGATCTCTCTTAGGTTGGTGTATTGAAAAAATCTCAAATCATCTTTCTTTAGTTCTACGCCTAATCCAAATGTACAGTGGATTTTATTCAAACGAAGAACTTCAATAGTGGAGTTTTGTAGGCTGGTCAAGAAAGGCATGACCCGAAAAGTTAGTTCTTTGTTGTTGGATAAATCTAGGTTTCTAATGTTGATTAAATCCGCAAAAATGTTTTTGATAGGTTACTTGTAATCCTAAGTTCATTAGAGTGCAATTTAAGATCTGTAAGCTTTTGCAGTCCTTGAAAAGCGTCGTTGTTGAATTCATTTATGACATTATGAGAAAGATCCAAGTAAGTTAAGTTATCTGGAATGTTTGATCTGTTCGGAAGTTTAGTCAAATAATTGTAACATAAATTGATTCCCGTCACATTTGACCAGAATGAAGGTGACCTTATAAGACCCAGATTAGAACAGTCGGCGTAAATATCTCTTTGAGAATAATGACATCGACATGATGATGCAGGGGCACATTTACCACCATCCACACCGCCTCTAAGTAGCATCAGCATGATTATTATATCCATAGCTAGATTCCTGAAATCCACATCTGTTTAAAAATGATAATAAGGATAAAAGATTATGACAATCAAAGATTAGCTGATTGAATTTTTTTTACTTGAAAAAAATGCTTCATAAACCTAGTTTCGTTCTATTCAAAAGGTTTTAACAAACAATGTTTGCCTTGCAAAACTATTTCCTTATCGTATGAATACGAAGTAATACAATCTTTCATCATATTATCTGTTCTAAAGAAACTTAGTAATTTCCTTTTTTTTAATTCATCCCTTTCCCAGCCAACAATTGTTTACAATGTAAATTTTTCGTAAGTGACTCGCATTTTTCTGTCAGTACATATTACATTTATCGGAATGACAGTTTTGCTGAACATCCTTAGACATCATAAAAGCTTAACGTGTGATATTTATTATGCTGTTTCACCAAAAAAAGGTAGACGAAACATTCCGTAGTCAAACTCAATATAAAACAAAAGTCTAACAATTGATATATAACAAGTCAGTCACAATACGACCCAATTACAAGTTATATTTGCTAACAAGGTCATCATAACAGCCATAGAATTTACAAAATGCTGACATTAAACGAGGTTGTTGAAATCCCTGTAACATCAACTTCTCTGTCAGTAGCCTGAATCGGTTTAAAAATTAATTATACTAGGAGCATGCTCGTGAGGATCGATTGAGTTTGGGGATATATGCAAGTGATAGTGGGTTATTACTACATAAATAAGGAAATTTGACAATGGAAAAGCTGAAGTCATCTCGTTTGTCATATAATTTAGTCGTCGTAATTTAGTCAGGAATTAATGCCACATAAAATAAAGTTACAAATCCAGCCAGCAGTATTGTAAATCTTTATAAAGTTCAATGCCTTTTTAAAGCGTTACGAATTTCTAAGTTTTTAAATCATAGAAGCGATCCAAACAATTTTATATAATTGTTAAAACTGGAGTTGTCCTTTGTTCATTAGTCTTTTTTTATATAATAGTAAATTATTTTGATACCAAATGTAATGTTCATTGATTATTATTGTTATGGTTTGATAACTTTTCAAACGTTAGCATAATTATCTTTATAACCTTAGCAATTAAGTATTATGTGATCTGAAAGTTTTTACGTACCAAAAAGAAAACACATTTTCATCCTATTTACTGCTTTATCCACTATGCACTAATTTTCTGTTTTAAACAATGTGCAATGATATTTAACGATCGGGCATTGAAACCAAACACTTTGAAAAGAAAGCATCGATTTAAAACTTCCTTGGTGTGACTTAATGTGCATGCTTGACTTATTAAGAAAATTAGTTTGTGTCATGCAAACAAAAATATGTTGGCTTAATTTTTATCTTTTCAAATTATTATTTCATAATTGTATAAATTCAAAAGTTTTTTTAACTGGTAGTTTGAGTATGTAACTAAATGTATTTAAATCTTTTATTTTTTCCTTTACAAAATCAAGCAAATTAAAGTAACATCGAACATGATATATTTCCTGTTTTGAATGAAAACCAACTTAAGGTCACAAATAAAGAAATCCTTTTTAATACCGCGGGTCGAATGTGTCTATCAAAGATAACCTATTCGAGCAAATAACAGCGCGATATTAAAATACAAGAAAATGACATCTGATGTCATCTACAGGTACATTTTTTTTTTCTCCAGGAAATGCAATATGTTAAACTAATTACGTTAGTCTTTAAATTGATAACACCAAAATTGAAATATTTCTTTTGAAAAATATATTGAAATTAAGAGAAATTTGATGCTGAAAAAATTACACACGCTCCAATACAAAATCCCGATTAAGTAAATAAAAGTAACCCTTGCTAGAAAGGTTTTTTTTTCTTCCACTTAAAAAGATGATCCGGATAAGAAAGAAATTTACTTTGAGAGAATACGTGGTAAAATTATTTCAATACATATTTTTGAATATAACATAGGAAGTAGTAAAAGAATATTTTAAGAACATATGATTTATAATATTTTGAAATGGCAACTTAAATATACAGAGAAATAAATCGAGAATGAAACAGGGTACATTTTTGTGCGCAAAAGATATACACTTTTTTCAATGGGTGGCATTGTAGCTCTCTGGTTATCCATCCTGATTTGAAGAAATTATTTTAACGAGTAACACTTGACTCGACTAGGTGAACCGAATGAAATTGATATCCCTACTTGAATTGGTACAGGGTGTTTCATAACATATGTTACATTTTAAATTGAATTATTTTTCTTACCTATTATGTTTTACTACAAACCATAATATATCATATTAAGAATCAAATCCGGAATTTTGTTCCATTTAAGACAATCAAGGAAATCGTGATATTACGATGTTGAATTGTGATATAAACGCCTTTGTCATTATTTCATTATTTTATGGAATTACGTAGATATTACTCAAGAACATCTTGTTGCATGGTAACGCTCTTTCATCAACACAAATTGAAAAATTCATTCAGATGTTGATGAAAGAAAATATTTCGAGAGAAAAAGCTTTGTAGGGATGTTTATCAAGAAGGTTAGTATAAAGTTTTAAAGGACAGGGACGTGTAATATGCAAAAAAATGCAATAAATGACAGGATATTCCAAGAAGACTAAGGATTTCAAGAACATAAGATTTTTAAGTTGAAGTTGACACTCTTAATAGTTTAGCAATTTCCTCAGAAAAAATACCAGATATTTTCAGACATTTATGATTGTAATATCGCATTTCCAGTGCACAGTGTATATTGAACTTTCAAATATGAAATGATGTTATCAACATATAAATTATTAATAATGCAATACCTTAAAGAGTTTGACCCCTGCGTCCCTCAGATCTCTTTTCTTTGGCTTTTTTATGGGGAGTTTCTAAAGAATAGAGTCTACTATCCTAAATTACATATACGGAATAAGCTAAAAAGAAACAAATTAAATAAGGAGTGAATCAGCAAAGATATGAAAATTTCAAGAAACAAATTTCTCTTGTAGTTCAAGTAGGCGGGGTTTCTTTAGAAAATGTGAGCTTTTGACCTTGGGGAATTCATCGTAACAAAATGACGCAGTTTTGGATATCACTAATTTTTGTTAATGTTTGAGATTTTGTCCAGTGTTTAATAATATGGCTGATTTATGTCCATAATGAATCTAATGGATACTTGCATTGAATTGGTGAAAACACTTGTCTGTATCTAAATTTTCTTGCGTTTGTCAATTTGTAGATTCAAAACGTAACACATATTATGAAACATCCTGTATGTAAAAGGTTATGATATTAAACAGTGATCAGTTCATAAATCCAGGAAAGAATGCAAAGCGTGAACAGGTAAAAAAAAATCACGGATCCTTGATAACACCAGGGGTAGGATAATGAGCCTTGGAAGATTAAGCATCCCCAGCGGGATGAGACCATTGTACTGACGCACAGCCTGTACCATGAGGAAATCAACAGAATATAGACGTGCACAAATACATGTAGATAACATTTTCAGCTAAATTCATTCTTGTAAAGCTATCATATTATCATAAATCAATATGGTTCACGGGCATACAATCAATTAATTTTATTGTGATAAGCTCTTAAACATAAACCGAAAAACCTAAAAGCCATATTGATAAAAGCGCTGCCAATAGAATAGTATAAAATCTTGTAAATGATTATATTTTTATTTCTGAAATAATTTCAGTCGATCAGAAAAAAAATTATCAGCAAGCGGTTTTATAAAGATGTTTTTAGGAATTAAATAGTGAAATCTGTCTAGGTTTGAAGCCTTATAACATACAATACAAAAGGTGTTGAAGATATATTCATCAATTAAACTTCCGAATTTACTTTAATTACGCCCTTGTAATATAGATAGTGGAATCTCTCAAGGTTTGAAACCTTATAACATACAGTAAAAAAAGGTGCTGAAGATATGTTTATCAATTAAACTTCCGAATTTAACTTAATTATGCCCTTTCAATATCAATGATTATAGTTTAATATGCATTGTAGAATCCAAGTTTATTGTAAGACTTTAAACATTACGCAGATTTTTTTTTAAATAGACATCAGTACAAAAATCTGCTCAAAAGCTCAGGAACGAACCTCTTTATGATAGAATGTTACTTATATTCAACATGTATTTTGATTATAAAGTGTGAGGAAAGCTATGGCATTCAAAACACCATAACACGGACAGGGAGTCAAAAAATTAAAGTGTGTTTTTATTTTAATTTCACAAACGTTGAACGAAGTGGAAGTGCAACGTCATAAGCGAAGATCAAAATTCACGCTCGCATTGAACAGAAGCTGTTGCAACGGCTCTTCCATAAATTGTAACTTACTCAAAGGATAATACAGGAATTGTGAATTATTAATCACATTCGCAGTCAAGGCAAGGAGTTAAAAACGTAAATGTAAGCATTGAATCATTATTTTTAAAACTTAAAATCTCATAACTTCAACGGTGTGAGCAAACAAATTTTCATAACGCGCGTAAGGTCGTACCTCAATTTGTTTGCACACACCATTACAGTTAAAAGACTATATCTTTTTAAAAAAATAATTAATCAATGCTTAAGTGCAAGTCTCTGTAAGAATCAGGCAACGTAGGTTTGAAAGTGAATCATGAGGGTTCTCAGAATTTGATGATTTTCAACACATAGATTTCTCTTGTGCTATAATCCATGTATGCAAAGTGAAAAAAGTTTTGGGTCATGGTTACTACGGAAACATGACAAAAGACATTTCCATAGCAACAAGTCAATTTTCCATGTGTATGGACAAAAAAATCACTAATCTTTAGGGCTTGAAATTTATTGTGAATATCTAAGAATTTCTTCTTATTTATTCTTATCGTAAAGATAAACATTTAAAGTGTTTTCACAATGCATTACATAGAAATAAGATTTTGAGATATATCTGTACTAGACATGGGTAGATATGCATGTTTTGTGTTTTTTGCTGATTCAGCATTTTTGTTGATTTTGGTACTTTTCAAAGTCTTAATACTCAAACTTCTGGTTTAATACAGGAGTTGCAAATATTTCGCATAAAAGCTGAGGAATGTCTCTTTTGGACTTTAAATTCAAAAAGGTGTGTTTTTTGAAAATTCCAATCTGTTGCTTAGCAACAAAAATGGATGTTTTGATAAATAAAAATGGAAAATTGTACAATGTGAACATTATAATCTAATAAATTGTTATCTGAGAGTATAAAAACACAGTTTAAAGTAAGAAAATATATATCTGAGACACCTTTGCAAACCAAACAAATATTGTAAAGATACTTATCTCCATGGCAACAGCAAATTCTCCATAGCAGCAAAGCAAATAAAGTTACTTTCGGCACATATTTATGAACAATTATAAAATATTAATCCACAGTTTGGTAGCATATTGCGATTAATCAAATTTGATTCTGTAATAGATGTCTTAGCAAAGTACATTTTTATAATTTTAACCCATTTTTATACTTTTAACTTTTAATCAAAATTATAAATTTTGCTAACTGTTAACAGTGTCGATTCTTATTGACACATCAGAAATAAATGAAACATCAACATATGATTGCAATTGATTGTTTTTAGAAAATGATACAAAATATCGCATATAAAAAATACTAATATTTATTGGCTTGAATATAAATCCAAGCAATAATGATTAAATATGACTAGATTCAATGAGATACACAGTGGCTAGTCATATATTAGATATCCCGGTCAATATAACTTCAGTTGTATTTCAGTGGTCAATAATTTACTAGCATTTACCGAAATGTAAAGACTTTTGCATTTATTTCTTCATTTTGGTAAAATATTCAGACAGAAAAAAATACATTATAGTAAGATGCTCATTTTGTCTCATAAAAATTTTAATTGTGATTTTAGACAATAAACTATATGCTTTATGCCTGTATTTGGGATGTCAGTTTCACTCGGATAGACTAGTCAAATAAAGAGAGGCTTCAGTTGAACGATAGTCAAGTTCACATTGAAAGTATTTTCTCATTTCAGTTTATGCTTGTGAATTTTCAGACTGCTTGTTAACTACATATTCGAATAAAGTAACATCCAACGTATTTCTAAATACATGTACAAGTATCTGACAAGTACAAATTATCTGTCTTAATTGAACTTATTTTTTATTGCATTTTTGAATCGAAATATACTTCATCAAATACTATCAAAAGTAGTTGCTTGTCTATCCTCTGACGGTCATACATGTAATTGATCTAACACTGGACGCCATTAAATTTGTGCCTCACTGTAGATGAAATATATGGAGATAACGAACAGTATTCAAGCTCAAAAGTCCATTAAACATTACAAAATAGGTGCAGAGGAAACACGGACCTCCAAAACATCAGAGGTGGGATCAGGTGTCATGGAGGAGTGAGCATCCCCTGCCGACCGGTCACACCCGCCGTGTGCTCCTTGTCATGATCGGGAAATAACGGAAAAATCCGTCGACAATTCATTGTGTAAATAATGGCCTAACAATTAGTATGAAAAACGTCAGTCAGCATTTGACTAAATGATAAATTGTATTTCCTGACAAGGTCATTGTATCGACCATTAAACTTAAGAAATGATGACTTTAAACGAGACTGCTGATATTCTTGTTTCATCAACTTGTTTGTCAATAATTTACCTCGTTTTAGAAATTGTCCATACGAAGAGCATGTTCATTAAAGACACATTAAAACTTACAATAATCAAAACTTTGAAAAGGGGAGAGGGGGGTAATAAGGTTTATAAACATACTTGAAATTGATTCGTTGCACTAAAAAAAAAGAATTAGAAAAGAAAGAAGATGGGTATATTTGGCTGATCGACCACAGCAGAAAATTCTTTACGAAAGTTATGCACATAGGAAAATGTTAGATTACATTGAAAATGAAAAAGTTTACATTACCTTGTCTTGTCAAAAAATGTTATCTTATATCTATTTATATGCTAATCATTACACTTATGATATCATAGTATTATATTACATAATTAAATTAACAGCTATAGGATAACATGGTATAGTTACTTAATTAAGGCAAACACTTTTGAAAAATCAGCGAGTGCAAAGAATTTCTTTCTTTTTTATTGGCTCTTACATTTTACAAATTATGATAAAATCATACATGAAACATTGTAAAAGGACATGATTTACAAAAGTACTAATCATGGTTGAAATGCATACATTTTTCTAATGAAAAAACATGTTTTAGGGCTAATATATACAGTTTTGCTTAAAATCAGTTTTCCAAATTTTCTAATAATACCTGCCAGTCATTATCCTCTTGTTATCTTTTACTGCAATTTATAATTATATATATATATATATATATATATATATTTTCCGTAACATCTTTCTGAATCTTCTGTAACATCGCTCTACGTGCAAAAAACAATCAACTTCAGGTATACTCTATACTGGAGGAGATAACTCATGCAATTTTAAACGTTAAATGTGTCTGCATCTGATGTTATTTTACTTTTGTGGACTGAAATACATATTCATTTTTAATATACCGGGATACATTCCCTCCTCTGCATTCCAAAATATTTGCTATCCAAGTCCCATAGTGTATTTACATGTTAGAAAAACACTCACATGTATTCAAATTCAAAGGAAGTCGAATTCATATTCTTATATTTCTTTCGGTGTAAGTATTAGAATAGAGTTTTACTTAACACATAATATATTCATTAATACATTTCAGTCTGCGTACGTATATGAACTAGTACTTTAGAGCCTTCACAGAACAGGCTAATTACAAAAGAAAATAACCAGCAATAGCCTTTACAGTAAATACGAAACTTCAAGTTAAACAAAAAGTCTTTCATAAAACTCTTCACTAAATTTAAGTTCGATTTGTTTACATAATACTTGTAGCAATATCGCACTTCAAGGAATATCTCAATGAAACCTTGATTGCCATGTTTGCGTTGGGGAAAATATATTTTTATTCGTAAAGAATAAGAATTTATACAATCTGACAAATTTTACGAAGAATATTTACATTCAAAAATAAACAACACACCTGCTGAAGACCAATACCCTCTTAACTTAAATTCATTACAATATTTACAATATGTTAAAATATTTCATCATTAAGGCTTTCAGAAACTTTCCTCCAGAATACCGGATCCCCATAATCATCGTTAGGAAATTCAATGTACGACTTTTGCTTGATAAGATCCATAATACTTAAAGGTATTTTATCCACGGGAACTGCGTCATAAAATATCAAAAGGAGAACGCATTCATTTTCCCTCGAATATATTTCTTCCATCTTTGCGATATGAAGTTCATACATACACCAGCTGGACTTGATGAAGTTTGGAGACAATATAACGACTGTTTTCCTACTTTTGTTGATGGCAGTGATTATATTTTCGGAAATATCATATCCTGGAACAAAATCTCGACTATGAATACACAAGCGTATCCCATTATTTGTTTCTAATTCCGAAACCATTTTCTGTACAAACGGCATATCTTCTTCTGCATAGGAAACAAAAGCGTCATATTTGAAATCTGATTGGCTTTCACTTTTAACAGATTTATATCCATGATATCGGCTTTTAGTCATATAGTAAAAATAACGAAGTTTCCATCTATATCGATACAACAACCCACTAAAGAGAATACATAAGAAAATGAAAATAAAAATCGTCACAGTGATAATCAAATGAGTATAATGACTGCATTCTATTTCAAGTTTTTTTATGTGTTCTTTAATTTTTGAAAATTTTAAGGGGCTACTGTGGGAAGACGTTGTGCAGGAATAGTTTTTAAATGACTTAAAATTGATCTTTTCAGTTTCATGATTTTTTACCATCCACCTTAGAAATGTCAATGTTTTACAATTACATATAATCGGGTTATTTAAAAGATTTAACGATAATTTTACTTTATCTGAATGTCGGTCAAATTCGTTTATATTTGTGTCTGAAAGAAACTGGATTTGATTTCCTGATAAATCAAGAAACTGCATTTGCTTTAAATTAGCAATGGTAAAGCGTACTTCGCCAAGTGCATTGTCCGCCAGGTCCAAATCTTTTAGGTTCTCAAGATTTTTAAAAACTTGAATTGGTAAATTTGAAATTCTATTTGTTTTA
The DNA here is from genome assembly GCF_033153115.1 of Saccostrea echinata. NCBI lineage: Eukaryota > Metazoa > Mollusca > Bivalvia > Ostreida > Ostreidae > Saccostrea > Saccostrea echinata. The sequence continues at coordinate 423,035 of NW_026889760.1, read as the reverse complement.
AGATCCAATCGAATCAAGCGTTTCAAATTTGCAAAGATTTGTCCTTCTGCGTCCGGTGACAAACTAAAACCCAATAAGTTGTTCCTGAGATATAATTCTGAAAGATTACCAAGGAACTGAAAAAAGGTTTTTTTGACTGTTGAGCAAAAATTGTTTGACAAATTCAGTATTCGAAGACTTTCTAGTCCTTTTATAGGACCATCCCATGTAGATAGAATGTTGTTTTGTAAATATATCTCCTCCAAACTGTTTTCGGAAAAAGATATTTCTGGTATTTTATACCGAATTCCACTTTCATTGAAAAACACCGTTTTTATATTTTGTGGCATTGGAATACCTGTAATCACATTATTTGGAAAAGATTTCTGTAGTTCTTTTAAATTTCTATTCTTATGCTTATCAATGTGCGTGCTTGGTAGATATTCTTTTTCATCTTCACATGGAGATATTAAGTGTTGAATAAATTCAGCTGGATCATGGGTTAAATACTGTGCACTTCCGTTTAGCCATTCCAGGCCTTTTAATGATCTAAGTTCTAAGGCAAATACCCCAAATGTCAGCCTGTTGTCAGCAAATGATATTCTCTTAAGTGTTTCTGGAAAAAAATCGAAGACTCCATTCTCCACCAATTCAATTCTGTTGCTTGACAAATGCAGTTCTCTAAGATTGGTATGTTTAAGATATCGAACATCCTTTATTCTGATTTTTGTACCTAATCCAAATGTGCAATGAATTTTATTCACCCGAAGGGATGCAATAGTGGAATTTTGAAGTCCATATGCCAATATTGGCATGATTTGAAAAGTGAGTTCATTGTTGTCGGATAAATCTATGTTTTTAATGTTAATCAAATCTGCGAAGAGACTTATATCTAGATTTTCAGTCATTCGAAACGAATTCGAATTCAATTTCAAAACTGAAAGCTTCGACAATCTTTTGAATGAGTTGTTTTTAAATGTCGAGATAGAGTTATAGGAAAGATCCAAATAAGTTACATCATCTGGAAGCATCGTCCTGTTTGGGAGCTCGGTTAATGCATTTTTGCTGAGATCAATTTCTGTTACATTTGACCAGAAATATGGAGACAATATTAGGCCTAGATTGGAACAGTCAGCGAAAATATTGTTCAAGGAATAGTTGCTGAAACATCTACACTTTGGCTGAGATGTACAACAGTCCATATATCCTTCAATTATCATCAAAATACTCAAAACTGCAGCTGTGCGATTTCCCAGACTCATTGCAATAAAAGCTGAAATTGAATGTAAAATTACAGGTATTGAACAATGTAAGTCAACAAGGCATATGTATTTCCTTTTCAAATAGGTTGGATAAACTTACACCTTAATCATTTTTTTCTATTTTGTTTTTCTTGTTGAATGCCTACAAAAGTTTCTCCCTTCCCCTAAAGATACCCCTGAATTTTCTTCCTATGGAGCTGTTTGCTGAATTTTTTTTCTTTTCTTTAGATTAACAAGTACATTGAAATATTTCAATTTGAAGTGGACAATTTGTACCATACAAGCATCAACTCATTCTAAAAAGGAAGCTCTTGAAATTTCTAAAGATATGTTACTTTATTTCCTTTTTAATTTTGCGAACAACCCTTTGATATGCAATCACTGTTTACTAGTTTCATTTAATATAATTATAGCAAACGTTTTGTTTATTATCGCCACAGGCAATACTAGTAGAGACGAAAGACCATGTTTTTTTGTACGAACAATTTCGAAAGACGAGACGGACTACTGGCAAGTAAATTAATGATACAAGGGTATTGATAATCTCATTTAAAGTCAAAATTTTGCAAATTCTATTCTCGATTCAATGACCTTGTTTACAGATATAATCTGTTGTTAGGTCGAATGTTGATTGACATCTGTCGCACAGATTGTAACTTTCATACTGAACTGACCACGGATTTCTCAGTTTCATCGATCATGACAAGGAGCACAAGGCGGATGTGACCGAACAACAGTTGATGCTTAATATGAGACAGATATGTCAGACTCTCTGATGTCTTTTATTTCGAGTTCACTCTGATATATCGAATTGACAAATGAATTAAAGTAATTACTGTAAATTGATAAAACACGGATTCCTAAGACTAAATAGATATTGTCAAAGAGAAACTCCAACATCTTTTTAATATCAACCTCAGAGCACTTGTGTGTAGAGTCAGAATAATTTCTAACGAAATTACTTTATAATGATCAATCACAAGATGGCAAAATTCCCGAGTTCAATTTTTCTTGAAAAATCAGTTGTCTTTGATATCAAGAGCCTTATCTGAAGTTTATCATTAGCAATATTTGCAGAAAGTGTTGAAAATCATACGCTTTGATGTTACTGACTTTGGGGGAAAATTGTAATTTGAAATTATCTAAAAGTGTCTGAAAATCCACATTAATTTCATTTGCACCATCTCTTGAATATGTAGCAAAGTACGTCTGAATTATCTCCTTTACAGCAGTCTATATTTTTAATAAGCCATTGTATCGACCATAGTATTTGTGAAATTTTGACTTGCAATAAAAATTCTGATATCATGTATCATCAACTTATTTGTTAATAGAATCACTTTATAATCAAATAATTCGAATATAGGTTTCAGATACATACAGGTCAATACTTTAAATCCGTTTATTTTTGTCGTCCTGTTGACGTATGTACAGAGAGCTGTTTTACCGATGCAGAAAGTGATAGATTCCAAATTTTACCCAAAGTTCGAAAAACAGCTAAGCCATTGCAAAACTTTCCTAAACACCATTATACAAAAAGCTGTATATCATGATAGACATCTGAAAGTAGGAAGATAATTGACATATTAGTAGTCCATCTTTAATAACTTTCGTCACAAATGACCATGAGATACGATATACTGTGTCCTGAACAATAAATAACTTATCTAATGTGTTCGGAATGCTATTGATTTGCTGATTTTAGTCCGATCTTATTATTAAGAAAATCAAATTCTGAAGCAGAGTAAAAACGTTAATAAAATCACCGCTGTAGTTTGGGTCAATATTCAACAGGGTCATAATTCAAAGCGTTGATATCATAATTGCCGAGAAAAAAAATTACCAAGCTATTGAAAATTGGCCCCGGGTATAAATTTAATGGCAATTTCCATCGTTGAAAAGCCATCCCCGGTTCAATATTCAACGTTGAAAAATGAACCTTGGGTCAATTTTCAACCAGGGTCAAAATTCTTCATTACAACGGACCTTCTGTTGACGAAGCAAGCTTAAGTGCCCTACCACTAGGCAACCGGGACCGGTCCTCATAAGATGTCATTAAAAACATACCCCATTGCCTAAATTTAAATAATTTCTATATAAAATTGACTATTTTAAAACTGTAAGAATTAGAAAAAAGGACTTACTAAAAGAAGCCAAAATGAACGTTAATCTCAAAAAGTTAAGTTTCTTTCTGCTTCCTGTTACACTTCGAAACCTTCATATCAATATTAGATTAGACTAGGAAGAATCATTAATGTAATATCCATGTGGAATTTTTTAACTAATAAAGTTTTATCGTAAAACTTCCTTACACTGTATCAGTTTTATTTCCCTTGGTTTCATAGTATGCATACAGCCCATACAAGTATCAATGTATATTCAGGATTATTATTGGAAATATATATACGACACACGTCTGTCGTTTCGTGGTGTTTTGTAACTTATACAATTGTTTGGTTAAGTAGATGAAATTGAGTGGGGTTCCTTTGGTCGTAAATCTTAAAACTTGTCCTTTATGTAATTTGTTTAGGTGTGAGAACTTTATTTCTGCGTTCCTACGCTAGGCTTTTTGCTTGCGAAATTTTATTTCTCTTGTTTATCTGAGTAATTAGACGAAATATAGAACAATAGAAAAAATTCGTAAAGATTTTGTCTCGCTTCTAAATACCAAATGAATATCTCGTGAAATGTGTCGCACAATTTGTAATTTTAAATAAACACAACAGATCTAGCTCCTATTTTACTTAAGCCCTCTCCATACTTGATATACCAAACATACCTTACATCAATTTGTGTTTAATTCATTGTAATGCCTTAACATGCAGATGTCCGAAATATTTATTGCCAGCTGCCCAGATATTGGGTTATTTCCTTAAATGTAGCTTTATTACAGATGTGGTTAGAAGCTGCCAGATAAATTTTACATACCTTAAACATACGGAAAGTTTTAAGAGTCATTTTTCTATTTCCATGCCTTTTTGAAAATCTAGCAATTTTCAAAGCCTGATTTCATTGGAAAACATTTTCAACCCCCCTTTTGAAAAGAGTAGTAAATAAGAGGAATTAAGTTTTTGACAATGCTTTTAAAATCATTAATCAATTAATAATGAACTCTTTTTTGCATTCAATCAAGTTTTAATGGCCAAACTGCCATTTATATTGTATTAAATGGGTGTAAAATTTAGGCGTGAATCGAGAGTTAGCTTGCGTGGTTCTTTATCTTACTTTAACTATACTGATAATGGGTCAGTGATTTCCTTGAAAAGACAGATGTATGGGTCAACATAATTGCAAGTACCCTTTTATAGCTTTCACTGGTCATGGCATTATATAACGATAGTATTTCATATGTTTTATATACGACATTAATTCATAATTAGGTTTAATAAGTCCAAGAAAGTCCTAGGTAATATAAGAGCAATTTCATATTACACGTGCTCTTAGTCAGTCAGAACAACGCACGAAGTACAAACTAGCAATTCATTTTAGAGAGTAGTTTACACATCGATTTTTTTTCAAAAGTTACCATTTCACTGTAGAACACAAACAACACTCATTAAGTCTATACCTTAGAGTGACATGGTCATTGCAAGCACGTACCAAGGGAGTTGAAAATATATTTTTTAAAAAAGGCAAACTGGTGGTCCCGTGGTACCTACGAGTATTGAAAGTTCAAATGCGTGATTGGCATATGGACTTGAAATAGTTTAACCTACTGTAGACGATATAATTTCGTCTTGGTTTAAATTTTGTTACTTTTGTGTCTTGAAAAAAAAATGAATGTAAATCAAAATAGCCATTAAGGAGTTAGTCCTCATTGTTATAACTGGAGGTATGGGGATGGGGCTAAGGAACAAAAAAAATTCCTTTATGTCAGAAATTGTCCAAATTATAAATAAACAAGCATCCAAAGAAAAGGTTATCCTGAGGTTGGTACGATGCCTCGTAATATTGACGGCAATATCAGCATTCCCACTGTACAGGGTATATTGAACGTTGAAATATGAAATAAGTCTGACATATAAGTTATCAACGTATAAATTATCAATAATGCAACACAGTAAAGAGTTTGACCCCTGTATCCCTCAGATTTATATCTTTGGGCCTTTGTGTGTGTGTGTGGGGGGGGGGGGTCCTTAATAATAGGGTCTACAATCCTAAATCACAAAAAGTGAATAAGCTCAAAAAGAAACAAAACTTAAAATTTGGAGTGTCTCAGGAAAGATATGTACAACGATCTTGAAATTTTCAAGACGAAACTTTCTCTTGTAGTTGAATTAGGCGGAGTTCCTGTAGAAAATGTGAGCTTTTGACGTCCTGAAATTCAACGTAAAAAAAAATGTCGGAATTTCGGATCTCAAAAATTATCATTAATGGTTGAGATTTTGTCCTGTGTTTAATTTTATGGTTGGTAATTGTAAAAATGAATCTAATGGATACAAAGATTGATTTGATGAAAACATTTGTCTGTATCTTTTTCTTGTGTTTGTCAATTTGTAGATTCAAAACGTAACTTATATTTTGAAACATCCTGTATGTAAAAGGTTAAGATAACAAACAGTGGTCAGTCGCATAAATCCAGGAAAGAATGCAAAGCGTGAACAGGTAAAGAAACACGGATCCTTGAAAACACCAGGGGTAGGATAAGGTGCCTTGGAAGATAAAGCATCCCCTGTCCTGTCGTGCGGTATGAGACCTTTGTATTGACGCGCAGCACGTTCCATGAAGAAATCAACAGAATATAGACGTGCGCAAATAGACAACATTTTAAACTGAATTTTTGTAAAGTTATTATATAATCATAAATCGATATGTACTGGACAAAAATGTTAGGGATCATAGATAAACGTTATTTGCACTCTTGCAAAGAGAAAAGGTTGCTTTTCATTTCGTATTTTCTTCATATTATTCAGGGGCTTAAAAATCAATTTGAAGCAAAAATCTCAATGCATTCTTCATATGCATACCGAAAAACGCACCATTTCTAGCATACCTGTAAACATAAAAAAAATCAGACCCTTTGTCTTTTCACTATGTTTGTCGGTATTGTTATGACCTCCCTGCAAAGAAATGACAGCCTTACAATGCTTTCTCATGCTGTTGTTATTTCTCTTGCAGTCAAAAGTTCTTGACGACTCTGGGGAAGTGTTGGATGAGCTGAATTGCGTTGCTGAGGAATGTCCCAAGCATGTTCAGTTGGGTTGAGGTCAGGAGAAGGGCTTTGCCAATCCATTTGCTGTATATATTCTCTTACGAGGTTCTCATTTACAAGTCGGCCTCCAATTTTAATTTGAACGTACGGCTGGCTTCCAAGCTTTAAGATTAGCCTGAAGTAGTTTGTTTCTCACCGCCTGATACAAAACTTTCTCTCTGTTGCTCTCTTGTTGTCAGAGTTTAGCTTTACTGCACTTTGGAAGGGTTTTCTTTTAGGCAATTTGGCCACAGAAATGTCTTTACGGGCCGTGGTACACTTTTGACGCCCTGATTTTGGTCTTCTTTGGATATTACCCGTCTGCAAAAACTGGTTGCATAGATGACTGATGACGCTTTGTAAAACATGGCGTCTTATTGTAACGTACCGTTGTATTTAGCCAGCTTCAAGCATCCATACTGCCTTGGAGCGTTCCGTGATGTTTATATGCCGCCTTATTGTGTCTCAGCATGATTACAACCACTCCAAAACGAACTGATTTATGTACACTGCAAGAACACCGAATTGTGATCTATCACTTCTCTTAGTACAACGCAGTTTACTTACACCTCTCTTTTCTAAAGCAACTCACTGGCAAGACTGCTCGAGCATGTGGTAAACAAAACTATATCTGGGTGAATGGCATGTTTATAACTATAGTCATATATTAGATATCCCAGTCAATAAAACTTCAATTGTCTTTCAGTGAGTGGCCAAATATTTACTAAAATTTACATATGTGTAAAGACATTTGCATTTATTTTTTATTTTCCTAAAATATTTAGATATAAAAGAATACATTATAGTAGGATGCTTCATTCATTTTTTCTAATACCATTTTGAATTGATATTTTAGACTATATACTTTACGTTGTATGTCTGTGATAGGGATGTCAGTAACACAAAGATAGACAAGTCAAATAATCGGGTGCTTTAGTCGAACAATAATCAAGTACCCATTAAAATTTTCTCAGTTACTCATTTCAGCTTATGTTTGTGGATTCTTCAGACTGCTTGTAAACTACATATTGGAATAAAGCTATTGTATTATCCAACGTTTTTCTAAATACATGTACAAGTATCTACCAAGTAGAAATCATCTGTCTAAAATGAAATTATTTTACCGCATTTTAAATCTAATTACTATTAAAAGTTATAGCTTGTCAATCCCTCTCCTAACGATAATATAGTGTAATTAATCTAACACTTGGGGCCATTAATGTACAGTGTAGTACAAAACACCCATAAAATCCATTTGACTCATTTCCTAAAAAGTACATGAGAAATGTTTAAAAGTGTACCACTGATTACTTTACACGGATTATTGACCTACATCAGGGACCTATATATACTAAAGTCCCTGCCTATATCATAAGAAAAACAATGCAAAAATTGTACGATAACATATAATTCAGACACAGGATTTATTCTTTCTATCACAAAATTTTGCTTGGACCGAGGAGTCTTTTACATGGGCCGACGTGTCAATTATCTTGGGCCGACCTGTTAGGGCCGAGGTGTCACACGTGACGGGCCGAGGTGTCGTTGGACCGAGATGTCTGTCTACCCCGTGTGGAATCTATTTTTAACTCTTTCCCCCCTCAGAGTTTTAAGATAAGGCATAACTGTATACTCCCGTAGTAAGCCACTGCTGCAGCCTTATCTCCACAGCAGTCTAGCATCAGTGATAACCCCATTTACTCAGGCATTTTCAGAAATAAACAATAAAATCACAGTGCATTACATTTATTCTTATTACTCCAAAATTACTGAGTAAAAGTATAGAAATTCATACATTTTTATTTTCAGCACAGTCTCCTCTTTACAATTATAGTAATTTAAATTCAACGTTTTATTTTTACACCAAGAAAAGGTTTGATTAAAGTCAAGAATCAGTGTCTACACAACATTTTTCATGACAAAAGAGTTAGAATTTAATCATTTTACTGTCAAGAAAAAATTTCACTGTCCATTTTGATATGTGAAAAGACCCACTTTTTGCATAGATGCATACTACAAAGTTTACGCACATGGATAATCTTTTTTATTTCTTTTTTTTTTTTTTTTTTTTTTTTTGCCATGTCAGCCCTCATTTCTGCATCAGTGATCTTATACCAGAGACGGTCTTCCTTTCCTTTCTGTGCATTTATTCCTCGTGCATTTTTTTATTTTCGTGCAGCACATATTCTTTAATAATGTTTGGATAAAACACATCACCTAAGCAATCTTTTGTTGCAGTTGTTTTAACAAAAAAATCAGCCCCGAATACTGGTCGTGTGAATTTCACACGTGGATCAACACACACGCAATGAAACGACGAAAGTTTTCTGAACATTCAAAATGATCCAATATACATTTTTTCCTACACTTATAAATTCTTTATGAATATAAGTATCAGATTCGGAATCCTTTAACCCATAAAATTGAATAGAAAGAATCGCACCAAACGTTGTTTGAAATCCGCCATTTTGAATTAACAACTTTCGCTTTTCCTACCATACAAGGTAAAAACTGTCTTTATTTATAGGTACACGTGTATTTATGACAGTACACATACTTTATTTTTGTAGACAAATAATATCGCTTCAATTTGATACATGAACCTGCCCCAAAGTTGTTGACGTCATAGTCTCGTTTTCACAAAGTCTTTAAAAAAAGGAGATGTTGTAAGGCCTATCAGATCAAAATTTTATATATGTTGCATCTAGGGATGCGCACTTCTAGATTATTAGTTTAGTGTGGGACTTTGTCTTACTTAAGGATATCCGATCCTCAGCCAGGAAGGATAACTCTAAAATTTATTATTTTATTTAAAAAGTCTCAAAATGAAGCTTGAAATTGAGTCTTTTCATGCAACAACTTTCATTTTATGCATCTTAACAGGACTCAATGTCCTTTGAAGTCTTAGAAACGGTCTTTTAAAAAGTTGACATTTGTACCCCATAAAAAAATGAATTCATTTTTAGAGAAATCCAATTTCCTTTAGTCTAGCATTAGATACCAATGCTTATTAGCATGATATGAAATAAGATGTGATTATGTAATGTCTAGCAATGATAGCACAAGCTTTTTTACACTATATGTTATGACAATTGAAGTAAAAAAAGAACTAAAATACTGTATAAGCATAAAAAAGATGCATTTTTTCCAAATGCCTGGATACCTATATTTTTCTATCCTAAATTATATTTCCTGATCAATTTTCAATTAGAAAATGCATAGCTGGTGTTTTTATTCGCATTTCCTGAAAATATATTTGAGATTTGATAATTTTCCCTGTTTAATATGATTAACTATAATGATGAACTTTGAAGAAATTCCATGGGAAAATTCACGTTACTATGTGAAATCAGAGACATTGTGTGAACATTTTCCTTTTTTTAAAAGCTGATTTTCAGAACCTGAGGGTCGGACTACCTTAAAGACAACACTCGTTGAGGTGAGCTTTGTAATCTTTGATCACCTAACACAGTATGTTTATTATCAGACTTTGTTATCCAGCCTTGTTAAAGAGTGTTTAAACAATAACATACACGAACTTCAAAGTATCGTAGACGTAGATTTCACTTCTAGCGAAAATGTTCATTTTTGTGTAGATAGCTTTTGTGATTTATTAAACTCTTGCGTACTCCTTTTCTGTGATGAACGCGAATCTAAACCCTATCAAGGCATAGGTACAAAACTATCTAAAAACTACGATGATAAGCCGTGGTTAAAAGATAAATGTAAACATCTTTATAACGAGTATAAACAAAAATTAAATGAGTTCAATGCAAAGAAAACACCAGAAAATAGAGAAGTTCTTTCAGATGCCAAATTGACCCATACAAAATTTGAATATAAACTTAAGCGACAGTACAAACGTCATGAGGGGAGATATGCTAACATTTTTGAAGAAACAAAATCCAAAACAATTCTTTAAAATTTTCAAAACAAAAAAGACAAACCATGTTGCCTGTTGACATGTTAACTTTAGATTTCTTTACCCAGTTTAAAAATCTTGGTTCTAAAACAGGCGACAGCTTCAGAAAAGAATGTTATTTGGGTGTTGTGTACGATGAATTAGATTCAGAGATCAGTTTCGAAGAAATATGTGCAGCAATTAAAAAGTTAAAAACAAATAAAAGTAGTGGTGAAATTGTATTGTTTACGAATTGTTCATGAAATGCCGAGATGAATTGCTCCCACTCTTACATAAACTTTTTAACAATATTTTTAACTCCGGTCTTTACCCTGAATCATGGTCAAAATGTTTTATTACTCCATTGTATAAAAAAGGGGGACAAAAACGACATCAATAACTATCGTGGTATATCTATTGTTAGTTGTTTTAGTAAATTATTTACAAGTGTTCTTAATAATAGGATATTAGAATGGGAACATTCCTATGATATATTGACTGATGCACAGTTCGGGTTCCGTAAGGGATTGCCAACCACTGATGCTATTTTTGTTCTGCAATCGCTTATAAATAAGTACCTGTCTGCTTAGAAAAGATTATATTGTTGTTTTGTAGACTTTCAAAAAGCCTTCAATTCTGTTGATAGAATAAAATTGTAGCAGAAATTGTTTCATTTAGGCATCCAAGGTAAAATGTTAAAGATAATTAAATCTCTATACAATAATGTTAAAAGTTGTGTTAAATACAACGGTTATCTCAGCGACTACTACCACAACGACATTGGTCTAATGCAAGGAGAAACATTATCACCAATATTATTTTCACTATATGTAAAAGATTTTGAGGTTGGTTTTATATCAGATAACTGCCCCTATATTGATTTTCAGATGCTAAACTTATTCATACTTATGTATGCAGACGACATGGTTAATTTTGCTGAATCTCCAGAAGGATTACCAAAAATGTTAAACACACTGTGCATTCCACTGAAGAATGGAGTCTTTCTGTTAATGTAACAAAAACTAAGGTTGTTATCTTTAGAAATGGTGGTAAATTACGTAATAATGAATCCTGGTTTTATAATAATGTTGAATTAGAAATTGTGAATGAATTTAAATATTTAAGTATTTTATTTAACTTTAATGGAAATTTTTTAAAAACGCAGAAACATGCTGTTGAACAAGGTAGAAAAGCTATGTTTGCTATTTCAAGTAGATTAAAGAGGTATGAATTCAATGTAGAAACTTTATGTTCAATTTTTGACACTTATGTATGTAGTGCATTACTTTATGGATCTGAGATATGAGGTTTTCACAGATGTCCTGAGATAGAAAAGGTACATTTATATTTTTATAAAACATACTCGTGGTGTTGGAAAGAAAACCTCAAACTGCTTGATTTATTCAGGGCTTGGGAATTTTCCACTATATGTTGCAATGAAACTAAGAATATTTAAATATTGGATCAAATTAAGAACAACAGAAAATTGCATTCTTACATGTAAGTCTTGTTATGAAAATATGGTATTACAAAATGACAAATGGATTTTACAAATTAAAAAAGAACTGTCCTTTCTAAGACTAGGACAACTTTGGACAGAAAACCCGTAAACTCCTTTCCTAAACGTGAAAAACCTATTTCGGCGGTGGGGGAGGGGGGGGGGTGACATCTTATGCTTCATATCTATGACTTTTCATATCAACTTAACACGGATCCGCGTTTTCTAGGTGTGTGTGTGGGGGGGGGGGGGGTTCCAAGGTCACTTTTAGTTGGTTTAGTATATATCTATACATTAAATAACTCTACAAATTCCAGGGGTCCGGTCCGGTCCGGACACCCACCCACCTCCTCCCACCGACCCCCACCTAAATCCGTGTATGTAAAATATAACTTATTTGGGAAAACAAAGAGATATAAACGCATTCCAAAATCAAAACAGAAAATCTTTTTTTCTGTTTTAGGCATTTTGCCCTCAGGTATTGACAAAATCTAGCAAAAAAACACAGTTTTATAAGATATTTATTCATAAGATTGTGAAAAATCAGCATTTTTCTAATGGATACACGATCTAGTATCACAAATAAACTGAAATATAAATATTTGGAGGAACTATTGACAATTTAGCAAGACTTTACGGGGTAAATTTCCCCCGAAAGAAAATCACTGATTCACATCTTAAAGATAGCAAAAACATACAGGGTAAATTTCCTCTCAAAAATGACATTGAAACAGTACCTAAAGTAATACAAAACAAAAGCAACCATCTTTTAGATAGCAAGACTTTACGGGGTAAATTCCCCCCCCCCAAAGAATATCACTGATACAGTATTCACTACTCTTATAAAAAGCGAACATATTACACTTTGAAAATAGCAGAACTATACAGGGTAAATTTCCTCTCAAAAATATGACATTGATTCAGTTTATGTACAGTGTTTGAAAGCAAAAGCAACCATCTTGATGATAGCAAGACTTTACGGGGTAAATTTCCCCCCAAAGAAAATCTCTAATACAGTGTTTATGATTCGCAAACATCGTGAAGATGGCAACAATCTACAGAGTAAATTTTCTCTCAAAAATGATATTGATACAGTTTATACACAGTATTTCTAAGCAAAACACCAATCTTGTAGATAGCAAGATTTTACGGGGTAAATTTCCCCTCCAAAGAATATCATTAGCTGATACAGTATTCATTTCTCTTATAAAAGCGAACATTACAATTTGAAAATTGCAGAACTCTACAGGGTAAATTTCCTCTCAAAAATGACATTGATTCAGTTTATATACAGTGTTTGAAAGCAAAAGCAACCATCTTGATGATAACAAGACTTTACGGGGTAAATTTCCCCCCAAAGAAAGTCACTAATACAATATTTATGATTCGCAAACATCGTGAAGATGGCAACAATCTATCTCAAAAATGACATAAATTTCCTCTCAGAGATGAAATTGATACAGTTTATATACAGTAATTAAAAGCAAAAACATTCATCGTTTAGATAGCAAGACTTTACGGGGTAAATTTCCCCCAAAAGAAAATAACTGATGTAGTTTTTATGATTCACAACATCTTAAAGATAGCAAAAATCTTCGGGGTAAACTGCCTACCAAAAATAACATCGATACAGTTTCCATATATTAATTCAAAGCAAAAGCACCAATGTTTTAGAAAGTAAGATTCTACGGGGTAAATTCCCCCCCCCCCAAAGAAGAACTAATGGGTTGAAATTCTGATAGCCATCTATACTTGGCTGCGCGGGGTTGTTTTGTGTAACGTGGAATAGAGAAAGTCATTGTAAAGGATACGTTTTTGAACTAAAATAGAATGACCTTGACTATGACAATCGCAATCATCTCGGACATTTCCGGCATAATCGATTGTCGAAAATGTCTGCTAACTAACAATTCTGTTCTTTGAAAATTTTCATAAATAATTCTGCCTATATGTGCAGTGTTTAAATATTCAATTATTAAAATTAATCACAAAAAATGGTATCATAAGATAATACTCGAAGAACACTCGGGGAAAACCTTTTTTCTTCTTTCTACTTATCAAATACACGATTGCCGATATGAGCCTGCTTAAAATAATGGTACACGGCCTCTACCATGTATACCTGTAGTTTTATTTTTTTTTATACATGTACATTTCTCTTAATCTGTACATATACACATGTACACATGTATATGTATACAAAATATAACGTGTTATAATTTCGGGAAAAAAGACATGTAAAGAGAAAAATATAAACAACAGAAATAGATTTCGTCACTGTAATTATGGTACATGAAAAATCTTATGTTTAAATTTTTGTCTATCATTCTTTCATTAATTTTTGCACTTGACATCCGATACTCCACAAAGAATACAGCTAGGAAAGGTAGACACCAGTATATAGAAAGCAATTCGAAGGTGGATATTTTTTCTTTAATTTTTAAATTGATGTACAATATATTCCAGTTTTAAAGCCAACAATACGTTCTATCAATATTGCTTTTCATTAGCTATATATTTTTTTCTCTCTTTTTCAACCTAAAGTTGTGTCAGAGTAGAAAGATCAACTGAAAAAGAATAACTGTTCATAATTTTTTTCACATCTTACATAATTAGTAAAGTAATAATAACTGCCACATGAACAGATGATGCATATGCAACTGCAGTAGAGTATATGTAAAATGTCACCAAGTTTTCAGAAGGGCAACCTGTGCTTTTTATAGATCAAGACATGGATGCTGAGAAAATGTAGAAATTATTTTAGCTTAGGTCAGATTTATGACATGACCGCAATGCTATCCAATAAAAGGGTTGATTAACATCTGGAATTCACGCAGCGGAAGAGTAATCAGTAAAGTAATGAGAAACTGATCACCTAAATTTTTTTTCTCGCAACCACCCATTGATAAATTCACTCATTTTCCTTGAAAGCAATGTGTCCGTTTCCCTGTAATATACACTACATGATGAAGAGTGAGTTGGGAATTTAAATATTATTGGCCGTATTGATATGGCCGGCGTTCATTTGCCTTGTTCCCTGGCTCATCCACGCCAAAGGTCACACCGAACACTAAGCAAATTAGAGAAAGGAAACCAAGCTAGATGACCTCTCAGTTTTGTGGACACAAGTACTTTAAGAATGTTTCAAAAGTGTACTTTTATGGACGATTCGATACAAAAGAGACTGCTTAGTGCTGGAACTGAACTACAAATTCAAGTCCAAATCTTGAACAAACAAGGTAAATATACAATTTTATATATGTCACGATATATGTATTTTTTAGGCAGTATCTGCAGTTGAATTCGTTCCTGATCTACAATTTCATTGCGCAGCATAAGGATTTCGGAACTTGGTTGCTTTCTTTATTACGTGAAATAATTGAAGCTGAAATGTTAAACTTTAAGGTTGCAGTAAAACTATCTGCATATGCTATCAGTTACCTCTCTCACTTCCCCTTAAAAAACGCCCATGATGGACCTAGAGGGCATCTGTAATACATGTACAATACAAATACAATACTATAGTAAGTCCATTTAACTTTTTTGGATTATCTTATGTAGACCTATATCACGAATGAGCATTATTCTCAGAAACATGTATAAATGGATGTGTGTATATGAGAGTGTGTTTGGGGGGGGGGGGGATCTTTAGAAGAATGCAATTTCCATGCAATATAAACAAAAAGACTGTTTTACAAAAATTCGGGAGCAGGCACCTGCTGATCTACTCTAGTGTGCAATATTAAACCAGTCATATCTGTCATGAAATCATATATAAATGCCTATGGCTTTGGAAAATTGAAGTTTATGAGACTTAAAATTTTCATCCATAGGTCGACTATGGATTGGTTCAGCATATGGTTGCCTGATTTCCTTTGGAAAATGCACTCTACAATCTGTCTATTGTATCAGCCAAGAGAAAAGCATAGTATTGGAACTTCAGTCAAAGATATTAAAGGAGGACGCTGTTTAAATAAAGAAAATGTAACGGGACAGAAAGAAATCTTATACCTTTAACAGAGAAAGAAAGATGTCAGAGGTTTTTTTATGTTTTTGTATGTTTTTCTATGTTCAGAAGGTTTAATATTATGTTAACTTTAATATTTAGCTTTTCCAGCTTGCATGATATTAAGATAAAGGTATCGTTTGTAATATAAAAATAATATATTATTGATATTCTTTGATATGAAATTTACCCCTAGTCTTTTTGTCATTAAGATGTAATGTATGCTTTTTCTGTAAACAATATATACAGAATTAGTTTATTTTATGAGAGGAAATTTACCTTGAAAAGTTCTGCTTTTTTCAAAAAGTAATATTTGTTTTATTCTGTGAATTATATAAACTGCAGCAGTGATATTCTTTGTGTGTGTGTGTGTGGGGGGGGGGGGGTTTATCTCGTAAAGTCTTGCTATCATCGAGTTGCAGTGTTTGTTCATGCTTTGAATAATATAAACTGTACTATTGATAGTCTTTGGGAGGGAAGGATTTACCCCGTACATACTTGCTATTTTCAAAGTTTAATGTTTGTTTTTTTTTTTTTTTTAAGTACGATGTAAACTGTATCAGTAATATTTTTCAGAGGAAATTTACCCCGTAAATTCTGTATCAGTGATATTCTTGCGGGGGGGGGGGGGGTTTACCCCGTAAACTCTTGCTATCTTAAAGATGGGTGTTTTTGCTTTGAAGTACTGTATATAAACTGTATCAATGTCATTTTTAATAGGAAAATTACCTTATAGATTGTAACCATCTTATAGATGTTTGCGAATCAAAGATACTGTTTCAGTGATTTTCTTTGGGGGAAAATTCACCCCGTAAAGTCTTGCTATCATCAAGATGGTTGCCTTTGCTTTCAACACTGTATATAAACTGAATCAATGTCATTTTTGAGAGGAAATTTACCCTGTAGAGTTCTGCGGTTTTCAAAGTGTACTGTTCGCTTTTGATAAGAGTAATGAATACTGTATCAGTGATACCTTCTTTTGGGGGGAAATTTACCCCGTAAAGTCTTACTTTCTAAAAGATTGGTGCTTTTGCTTTGAATTAATATATGGAAACTGTATCGATGTTATTTTTGAGAGGCAGTTTACCCCGAAGATTTTTGCTATCTTTAAGATGTTGTGAATCATAAAAACTATGTCAGTTTTTTTTCTTTTGGGGGAAATTTACCCCGTAAAGTCTTGCTATCTAAACGATGAGTGTTTTTGCTTTTAATACTTTATATAAACTGTATCAATATCATCTCTGAGAGGAAATTTATCCTGTAGAGTTCAACGATTTTTCAAAGTGTAATGTTCGTTTTTTCTACGTATAAGACAAACTGTATCAATAATTATTTTAAGAGGAAATTTACCCTGTAGATTTTTGTTACCGCCAAGATAATGTGAAGCATAAATTCCGTATGAGTGATATTCTTTGGGGGGAAATTTACCCCGTAAAGTTTTGCTATCTAAAATATGGTTGTTTTTGCTTTGAAATACCGTGTATAAACTGCATCAATGTCATTTTTGAGAGAAAAATTACCCCGTAGATTGTTGCCATCTTCACGATGTTATCGAATCATAAATACTGTATTAGTGACTTTATTTGGGGGGAAATTTACCCCGTAAAGTCTTGTTATCATCAAGATGGTTGCTTTTGCTTTCAAATACTGTATATAACCTAAATCAGTCATTTTTGAGAGGAAATTTACCCTGTAGAGTTCTGTAATTTTCAAATTGTAATGTTCGCTTTTATAAGAGAAATGAATACTGTATCAGCTAATGATATTCTTTGGAGGGGAAATTTACCCCGTAAAATCTTGCTTTCTACAAGATTTGTGTTTTGCTTTGAAATACTGCACTAGTGTATAAAATGTATCAATATCATTTTTGAGATAAAAATTACTATGTAGATTGTTGCCATCTTCACGATGTTTGCAAATCATAAATACTGTATTAGTGATTTTCTTTGGGGGGGGGGGAAATTTACCCCGTTAATCTTGCTATCATCAAGATGGTTGCTTTTGCTTTCAAACACTGTACATAAACTGAATCAATGTCATATTTTTGAGAGGAAATTTACCCTGTATAGTTCTGCGATTTTCAAAGTGTAATGTTCGCTTTTTATAAGAGTAGGGAATACTGTATCAATGATATTCTTTGGAGGGGAAATTTACCCCGTAAAGTCTTGCTATCTAAAAGATGGTTGCTTTTGTTTTGAATTACTGTAGGTACACTGTTTCAATGTCATTTTTGAGAGGAAATTTACCCTGTAGTTTTTTGCTATCTTTAAGATGTGAATCAGTGATTTTCTTTCGGGGGAAATTTACCTCGTAAAGTCTTGCTAAATTCTCAATAGTTCCTCCAAATATTTACATTTTAGTTTATTTGTGACACTAGATCGTGTTTCTACTAGAAAAACACTGATTTTTCACAATCTTATGAATAAATATCTTATAAAACTGTGGGGTTTTTTTGTTAGATTTTGTCAATACCTGAGGGCAAAATGTCTAAAACAGAAAAAAAAGATTTTCTGTTTTGATTTTGGAATGCGTTTATAGATCTTTAATTTGAGAAAATATTTCACTATAGAAATTAACGGAAAATGGAAATTTATTTTCAAAACATCTTCCCCCGCGAAACAAAAGACCCTTTTTTCAGTTTTTATTCATTCCAAAGGTTTTGTTGTCTCACGGGGGGGGGGGGGGGGGGTGGCACCTGTTTTTGAAGATTAAAAACAGGAAAATAGTCATTTTATTACCAATTTCTAATGAGATAACAAATAAAAAATGTTCTTTATCACTTTATCAATCTCATATGTTAAATTTTACATAAGTTAAAACATACGGTGAGATTTAAGAGTCATTTATCCATTTTCGTTTTCATGAGTATTTGAAAATGGTGATGTTTTCAGCCTGATTTCAATTGAAAAAATTTTCTACCCCCTTATGAAAGGAGTTGTAAATAAGAGCAATAAATTTTTTGTCACTGGTTTTTAAAATTAGTACTTAATTTTTTCTTTGTTCTTTTCTTTGCATTCAAACAAGCTTTTATGTCCAAATTGTCATTTATATTGAATTAAATGGATGGAAAATGTAGGCGGGAATAGAGAGTTAGTGTGTGTAGTTCTTACAATAATAACAGAATTTGGTGGATTTAGGAATTTTTAAACTGTAAAGGCGAGGAATGATTAAATCGGAAGAAGAGGTGTTTCCTCTTAAAAACAAAACATTTAATTTCTGCATTTCGTCGCAGGCAAATAATTTGGTAGCTTTTCTTGACGCGGGTAAAGGGGGGGGGGGCATTATGACAAAAGAACAAAATCTTAAAAGGGTCTTGAGTAACATTTGTTGGTATATGTATTTATACTAGAAATATTACTGAAAGTTATAATAACAAATAATTTTTGCCTAGTTTAAAATATCGATTTTGACCGAGGTGGAACCCCCCCCCCCTTTTGGAGAAAATTCCTGGATCTGCACCTGAATGAAACGTACAACGATTAACAAATCAATAATACACAATATTTAACCTACTTAATCCTACTTTAAATGATTATTTGCACAGATATGAATATAAACAATAAAATGTCTTTATTTGGTTACCGGAATTATTAACGTTGCAGCTATTGCAGAAGAAAAACATAACCCGCGTAAGAGTGTAATGCATTTTTTTCTGCAACAGCTGCAACATTAAATCCCGTACTAACAACCAAAGAAAGCATTTTATTGTTCAAGTATATTACAGTTATGATATTGCTACCTATTTTGATACACTTAGACAAGTATCCAACAGTTCAATGCATGAGTGCACAGCTATCCACTATGGTTAACGAATGTAAATTATAGTTTACAAATGAGAATCTATATTTATCAGTAAAATCTATGTTAACGTTAATGTTAACGTTTATTTACAAAACAGATAAACTTAGATTAGCACACTTTTCAACCGTTAAATATAGTTTACAGATGAAAACTATGGTAAACAAATCGTTAACTGTAGTTTACAGTTCGTAAGGGAATCAGGACTGTCACAACAAGTCGCCCCCAACACTATTAAAGACAGCTCGCCCCCAATTTAGGACAACTCGCCCCCACTCAAGACTGCTCGCCCCCATTATAGAGACAACTCGCCCCCATTATTTCTTCTTATGAATTGCAAGGGAAAAAAATAACTGTTATTCAATTCTGTATATTTATATGCAAATTTAAATTATAATCAATATTCACGATTGTAATAGCTAGGATATTTATTTTTTTTATGCATTTACATCATAATTTTGTATTAAAAAAACAATGTATGCATAAAAGATTTATCAATATATCCATGCTTACTTAAATTTTATTCTTATGAAATAGAGTGAATAAATGCATTTTGATTTATCAATTTTTAAATTTATATTTATAAAATAGCACATTGTCCTCAGTGTTAAAACATCTTAATTATTTAATGACGAAAATAACGTTTAACTGACCGCTTTGAGAAACTTATGATAATTTTTAATAATTATTACTAATTAGATGCAAACATCAGACAAAAATTTTAACGACACCCCCAAGCTAACAATTAATTCGGATACTTCAAAGTGACGACTAGAACATGCAAGCTCCGAAAATTACGTATATTTATTTGTTTTTAAAAAATTGGCGTGCCGTATCAAAACTCAGAAGCAGCTTCAACGTGATGAAAAATTAAAGCATGCAAGCTCTGAAAATTACATATATTTAGTTTTATTTGTGATGAAAATGTAAACAAATGTGTGAATTTAGTGAAAATATATCAAAAAAGTGCCAGAACCGAAAATAGATATTAGTGTAAAATTATTTGTGTTGTGTTTTATTTTCAATAAAATTGAGAAATTTTATTTTCAGTTGTTTGTTTTAACTTTCTAGGAACATTTTTAAATTCAAATATCTATATAATATATTTAATATTTGTTGGGTTCTTAAACTGGGGGCGAGTTGTCTTAAATGGGGGCGAGCTGTCCTGAATTGGGGCGAGTTGTCCTAAATCGGGGGCAAGTTGTCTTGGGGGCGACCTGTCTTGGGGGCGAGTTGTCCAGCATTCTTCGTAAGCTATAGTTTACAATCTACAAACCTAGTTTATCAACTGTTAAATTTTTGTGAATTTGGCGTGCCATAGCTATGCACTGATGCAAGAGAGATAACTCTAATTGTGAGAACGACAGCAAACGCGGAACTGTGCTACTCGCCAGACATGGTCTAACAGAATTAAAAAAGAATAAACAGAAGAAGACTGATGAATGTCATTCCATCATTGTAAGGCAAGTTTCCTACCTCGGTAGAAAATGCTGAAAATTCATTATCATAAAATAGAAAACTTTTGTGGCAAATTTTACTTTCAGTTTGTGTATTTATAATTTATCACAAGGTCATATTAAGTTCGTTAAACTATGGATATATGCAAAAACCTTTCCAAATTATTAGATCTAAATGTGATGTATTAAAAACAAATGATTTTTAAGTAACATGTACATATTAAAAAAGAAATATAATGACTTTTTGAACAAGGAAGCAATATATTTTGTTAGTATTCATTCACTATTCAAAGAAAAAGTATTTATTATCTAGGCTAATTCACTACATGGACGTTTGATTTCAATGTCAAAACAATGCTTTTTATTTATAGAGGTTCTAAGTAAAAATGGACCCCCGCCACAGTGCCCAGGATGTGATCAGATGTGACCTATGTGAGACAGCTGTAGTACAGATGTACTGTGATTTCTGTCATGTCAACCTTTGTAAACCCTGTATTGGAGAACACATTTCTGATGAATATGACAAACATAAAATTGTCCCATTCCAACAAAGAAAATTAACCTTGATCTATCCAAAGTGTGCAACACATCCAACCAAAACCTGTGAATTACAATGCAAGGAATGTGATATTCCTGTTTGCTCTTCATGTTTTACATCAAATCAGCATCAAGGACACAGTTTTTCAGACCTTTCAGAAATTTACAACTCAAAGAAAAATGACATTGCGAAAGATACAGAGGAATTACAAAACATTATCTGTCCATCATATGAAGAAATCACCAAAGACATAGAAACACAGATAACTAACCTGGATGGAGAATACGAAAAACTGACAACAGCAGTGACAGAACATGGAGAACAATGGCACAGAGAAATTGAAAATGTAATCAATGCCATGAAAAAAGAAATTGATGATTTTAAAGTAAAACACCTTGACATTCTGAAGAAACATGCAGAGGAAGTTAAACAAATACAATCCCTTATTGAACAAACTCTGTCCAACCTGAAAGAAATTGAAAAATCAAATGAAGTGTCCATGATCATGGAATACAGCTCAAGGAACAAAGAATTCAGCAAACTCCCTCCCAAAGTTCAGGTATCACTGCCCATGTTTAGTCCAAAACCAGTAGATAGAGAACAGATTAACAAGTTGTTTGGATCTTTTGCACCATTATCTACCACAACAGAAGAAAATGGCTACAAAATGAAGAAACCAGAGACATCAACCAGAGAATTTCTGGAAGAACCAAAACTTATCACTTCTATAAACACTGGGTATGAAACACTCCGCAGTGTTACCTGTCTCAGTGAAGAAGAAATCTGGACAAGTGAGTTCTGGGTCAGTGATATAAAATGCTTCAACATTAAAGGCTCACTTATCAAGACAATCAAAACAAGATCAGGGGGAGTATCAAATGATATAGCAGTGACAAAGGATGGAGATCTGTTGTACTCTGACTGGAAAACAAAGACTGTGAATAAAGTAAAGAATGGACAGACGGAGGAGGTGATCAGACTACAGGACTGGAGACCTACAAAACTCTGTGTGACCTCCTCTGGTGATCTCGTGGTTGTTATGTACAGTGATGATAAAACACAATCCAAAGTTGTCCGTTACTCAGGCTCCACAGAGAAACAAACAATCCAGTTTGATGATGAAGGTAAACCTCTGTATTCAGGAAATAGCTTCATTAAGTACATCAGTGAGAACAGAAACCTGGATATCTGTGTGGCTGACTTTAAAGCTCGTGCTGTAGTTGTGGTCAACCAGACTGGAAAACTCCGATTTAGATACACTGGTTATCCTTCTACTACAAAGGAAAACTCTTTTAAACCCTTTGGCATCACAACAGACAGTCAGAGTCAGATTCTGACAGCAGACCGTGATAACCACTGTATCCACATCCTAGACCAGGATGGACAGTTCCTCCGTTATATAGATAACTGTGATCTGGAGGATCCATATGGTTTATGTGTGAACAAAAATAATTTGTTTGTTGCTGAGTGGGGAGGAAAGCTTAAGAAAATTAAATACCTTGTCGAATAGATATAATGTTTGTACATATGTTTGTGTAATGTGTAGATAGAAACTACATTTTAACTCACCTGAGCTGTACATTATACTGATGTACATTTCTATGTTTGATGAAAATGTTACCATGTACATTTAACTCTGTATTACTGTCTTTCAAATTAATTATACTCTTCCTTCAGATTTTGGCCTGATTTATCGTTCAAGGTCCATGACTTGTTACCCATTTTCGATTGAGTCTCTTTTGTAAAAAAAAAAAAAAATGAAATGTTTCATTTTGTTTGGTAAAATTATATGAATTTGTTCATATTTCTATTCTTTCAAGTGAAGTAGAAAACATCAGTATCATGACATAATATTCTCTGAGCAATTTATAATTTCAATGAAATGTTGTTACAGGCTTATAAAGGGACAGAACAATGAGCTAATGATTTTATTGTCTGAGAATTAACTTCTATTAGTTCAAAGTGAAGGACATGTTAAATAAATAGATATTGTAGATAATGCTTTTGGTTTATATGTTTGTATCAACTTTTGCCATATTTTTAGTTCACCTGAGGTGAAAGCATATGGAAGCATCCTCAGGTAATGTAAATTCAAGTTTGTTCAAATCTTGACCCCTGGGGTTGGTGGAGGCCACAATGGATACAAATATTTATCTTAAAAAAGTTAACTAAAAGATAATGATTGAGTCGTTTCAAAGCAAATAATTTTCTTTTTTAAATGATTCTTTGAATCGATTGGCTTGCAAATACATGTATATACATGTATGGCACTTTACATACTTGAGGAAAAATTACCCTTGATGCAGGGCCTAATGTTTACAGAAGAATGAGGGGATTCACCAATGTCACCAGTAATGCTGTATTCAGGTGTGTAGTATCAGTCACGTTGGCAAGCCGTATCTGACATGTATTTCGGTGTTCAGCCTCTGACAGCAGAAGACACACCAAGTTGTCCTCATACAGGGTCAAAAATAGGCTAAGTGCATGTAGATATACTTATAGAAATTTAAAAGTTTTTGTTCACATGCAGACAAAATATAAAAATACTTTTTTTTAAATAGTTTTAATCAGTTTTATTAATATTTATTGATTTTTTTTATTTGTTGTACTATGCAAGAGTACTGAAAATTGACTGAATCTGAATTGTTCTAAAGTGTTTATTTTACTTACTTTGATATATGGTTACCATGGAAATGATTTGGATAATAATTGTAAAATTTTACCACAAATGATAAAATTGTTAAAGAAGTTTATTAACGCAAAAATCCTGAAATTTTTAAATTTTATAGTTTCCATCAATTACACTGAGAAAGCTTGATGATTTGTGACATTTTCTCTTGAATACACATCTACTTCAATCATGTTTTATTTATATACATATAATTTAATATTGTTATACAACATTGTAAAGAACAACAACTTGTTATGCATGTACTTTACATTACACAATTTTATCTCACCATTAATTAGTGCCTTTGTATATAGTTGTATCTACTTCATGCCTCTCTAAGGGATAATAATGGCAAAAACCAATTTCATCAACAGATTCTGAATAAAGAAAAGGTTATTTAGTTGAATAATAGTAAAAAGGGAGCCATTGTGAAAATGATGATTATTAAACTTCAGCTTTATTAAGTACCCTTTCTTCAAGGTCAAAAACGTATCTGAATATTTAGATACTTAATCATGTCCCATGGCCACAATCTTTAGGGGAATGTTAGTTTTTCTACATACACTTAGCCTATTTTTGACCCTGTTTCGGTGACTGAATTCTCAAATCTACAACAGGAAAATAAATATCTGATGCTATTCTCAACAAACTACTTAAGAGAATGTGTGTCTCCCACTAAGGGAAAAAAGAAAAGCATGCGCAGTTTCAAGGGGGGGGGGGGGGTTGGACCCCCCCCCCCAACCCCCTATGGATTTGTAGAATTATTAAATGTATACATGTATATTGAAGCAAATAAAAAATGTCAATATGGATATAAAGATTTGGCCTTGTGGCAAGTTTGGTTGAAATTGGCCAAGTGGTTCTTGAGAAGAAGTCGAAAATGTGAAAAGTTTACAGACAGACGGACAAAATGTGATCAGAAAAGCTCACTTGAGCCTTCGGCTCAGGTGAGATAGAAACGATATTTGAATCATTTAAGAGAAACCAATAATATCAATACCAAAAAATATTCTCAATACTAGGGTAATGTCTCCCTGGTCATAAGCCTATCTTACGAAAAAAAAAATGAGAAAAAAAAAACTTCAAGCGATTTCTGCAGTTTTTTTCATTTGATAGCGAAAGTAAAAGTCTAAAATGCAAGTTTTCAATGATAATGATTATCTAATGGTTTCTATAATTTAAAATGTTTCCCTTCAATTTGGTATATCTAGTCCGGATGATTGTTTGATTAAAAAAATTTGGCTTAGTTCTTTGAAATGCTCTTTTGTCTCGACTAGATGGGCGGAGTTTATAGAAAGGGTGAGTTATGAACAGATAACCAACACTTTTAACAAAAGAAATCACACCTAAGTTTGGTACAATTTGCAAATACAACATATCGTTAGATTGTACATGTCTCCAGTACGACGAAAGGTTTCAACGTTGGAGAAAGAAAGATCGATCTACATGTCCTTGGCAACACAGAAATGCAAGCTTTTCCAGGATGCTCTTGTCTTGGGACTAGATTAAAAATTAAAATCCAAAAAGCAACCCATTCTTGCTCCATAAACATAGATACTGTTATGCATACAACAACCATGGCACATGTCCAAAAGGTAATGCATGCACCAACCCCAACGTTTGTCAAATCTGTGCAGGTAAACATTGTCGAAAACTCAGCCCAAAATTCAAACAAAACAAATCAAAACAAATCACCAGGAATAACAGTGCAAGTACCTTCAAGCCCCCCACCTCAATTAAAAAAGTAAAATGACAACTTCTTTAAAACACGCAATCTTAGCTGACTACTTAGAAGGGTATGACCGCACAGTGTCAAACTTTTTCATTGAAAGTTTTAAATTTGGATTTAGAATCCAATATCAAGGGCCTAGACAATTTCGCTTCTCTCCAAATGTGCCTTCCATTACAGGGAAATAATCTAACCTGAAACAGATAATTCAACAAGAATTGCAGAGTACTCGCTTAATGAGTCCATTTATTGAACCTCCTTTCCCTAACATGCAAGTCTCTTCACTAGGCTGAGTTCGTCAAACATCGCCAGGGGAATAGTGATTGATACACCACTCGTGCTTTCCAGATGTAGAGTCCATTAACCACTATATTCCACAAGAATTCTGTACTGTGCAATACCAGTTCAGTCCAACAGCTACAGAAGTCATAAAACAATAAGGAAGACATATTGTTTAACCAAAACTGATATTGAAAATACATGTAAACAATTCTTATACATTCTTATGATTTTGTACTTTTGGGTTTTATGGTAAACAGTCACTGTTATTATGATAAGACACGTTATGGGCTTAGCTATGCATGTAATTTGTTTGAAAATTTTAGTACCGCACTTTAATGGATTTTGAATTTTAAGTTTTCAGTTTCCCACTGTGTCCATATATATATATTAGGTGACTTCCTCTTCCTAGGACCACCACAATCGCCCAAGTTCTACAGCGCACTCCTGGTTTTTGCAAAAGATGTAGGGCATCCAATTAAAACTTTAAAAAACCCATTTCACCCAACTACATATGTACCAAATTAAATTGTTGGTCTCTAGCTTGTAGTTCAAATCATTAACAAAAATACATCAAAGGACCCCAAACCTATTCAACTAATGAGACGTCTAATGATTTTGGCCCATACACAAAATAAACATTTCCATGCCAGCACATTTGAGGGGTAGCCAATATGACTACAAATTTGCTATCTCGTTTACAGGTCTCAGTATTTAGAAATAGGTTTCCCCATATGGTCAGAGAACAAACACCAGTTGATCTTTCTTTAGCAATTTGAGTTAAACTACTGACCTATTACTTCGCAGCTCGCTCAGAAATTCACAACCCCAGCTTACAAGTCAGTTTTCCAAACATGTAAACACTTTGTAGAACTTTTCCTAAGGAATGCCCTTTTCGAGACCCCTACAGCATTCTCTCGGCTTTTATTGTCTATTGCTATCTTTAGGGATCAGCTGCCTCTACAGTACACAACCTAGTATCTGCTCTAAGTTTCAGATTTCAGCTAAGGGATTTTGCAGATATTTCATTGTTTAAAAAATGTTACAAAGGTTCCAGAAAGTTAAACCATCACCAGATACTAGGCTCCCAATAACTCTCAATATTTTAAAATCTCTTCTCCTGGCTTTGGAATACACAGCATCCTCATTCTTCATAAAATTGCTGTTAAGAGCTATGTTCCTGATGATTTCTGTGCATTCTTACGTATAGGGGCAATTATATTAGAACCTCTGGTGAAACACAACCCTAGTTTTATTTTAAAAAGCAGCACTAAAGTCAGACACGCAACATGAGCAACATTCCTGCAAAGTCTTCTACCTCTACAATACGACTTCGTCGAAATAAAACAAATTCCAACCTTTCTCCACACCAGTCTCTTATACAAAATAAAATTTAACAAATGTTTAATTTTATAGTCATACTGGTAATTACTATCAATGATTGCTTCTTTAAACATGTAAGATAATAATAAAACTGAAATAATCTTATGAAACTTACCCTGAACGAAAGTTAATTTCTTCAATGTGTAAATGCAAAAGATGACTGCACTTATTAAGGACATATTAAAATGGCGATAGCATTTTTCTTTTAAATGCAGGAAATATCTAACCTGTTTACTTAATTAAATTAATTAAAAGTTTGTACTAACAAAATGCGACGCTGTTCCCATCGTTTATTGGCCATAATCGGGATGAACTATAAATACAGCATGTGTGTCACACTCAAGAGAAACATGTACAAATTTTATGCCT
Organism: Saccostrea echinata; assembly: GCF_033153115.1. Taxonomy (NCBI): domain Eukaryota; kingdom Metazoa; phylum Mollusca; class Bivalvia; order Ostreida; family Ostreidae; genus Saccostrea; species Saccostrea echinata. Next base: position 394,974 of record NW_026889760.1, on the reverse strand, counting down.
TATAGCAATACGTTCCCATACATGTATAATAATAATGTTTATGAAAAGGCACAAATCCTATCGTTCTCATGATTTATTAAACATTTGTCTATATATATATATATATATATATATATATATATATATATATATATATATATATATATATATATATATATATATATATATATATATATATATATATATATATCGTACATGTACATATTCCTGGGAAATTTTTGCTCCACTTCCTAGTCTCTGTTTTAATCACAGTGCCCAGTATGAGAAAGCGTAGCATGACTCCATATTCATTCATTCTGATGAATAGATTTATATCTATCACGTTAATGGTAAGGAAATAAAAGTACTGTTGTACATTATTTTTATACCATTAGGTTCAGGTGTGACCACAAAATTCCATGACAAATGTATTATCAATTTTACAAAATGCCTGACCTCATTGCGTGGAAAGGAGTCAACATCTAAAAAAACCTAGAAAATTATGTAAGTAATTTTTACCAAATATTTTCAGAGGTGATACTCAATTTACTGTCTGTTCAAAGTCGTCTGCTACAAAAGCCGGATATGCTCATTTTTGACAAGATAAAAAAAATTAACTCGTTATAAAGAGATAATTATCTCGTTATAACGAGTTAGTATCTCGTTATACAAGTAACGAGTTAGTTATCTTGTTATAACGAGTTAGTTATCTCGTTATAACGAGTTAGGATCTCGTTATAATGAGTTAGTTATCTCGTTATAACGAGTTAGTTATCTTGTTATAACGAGTTAGTTATGTCCTTATAACGAGATAATTATCTCGTTATAACGAGTTAGTTATCTAACTATAACGAGATACTAACTCGTTATAACGAGATAACTATCTCGTTATAACGAGTTAATCTTTTTTTATCTTGTCAAAAATGAGCCTATCCGGCTTTCGTAAGTTGTAGCTGAACATCAGTTGTAAAAAAAAAATTTGAAAATAAATTCAAGATTAAAAACTCCAATTTATGAAACGAGGCGGAATATTGACAGGCGGGTTGGTGAAACGGGGATGACAAGAATCTAGTTTGTGGTCATCATTTGGCAGGTTCTGTGGTCAATACAATGACCTTGTCGGCAAATACAATCTATCATTAAGTCGAATACTGGCTGACGTTTTCTCGCGCTGGTTGTTAGGCCATTATTTAAACACTAAATCGTCAACGAATTTTTCCGTTTGCCCGATCATGAAAATGAGCACACGGCGGGTGTGGCAATTCGGCGGGATGCTTGCTCCTCCTTGGCGCCTGGTCCCGCCTCTGATGATTTTAGGAGGTCCTCTGGTGCTCTGCTCCAAATTTGTATTGTTTTAATGGACTTTGAAATTGATTACTGTTCTTGTTTTGTTTTTCTTCTCATGATTAAATGTTCAGATGCTTATTCATACTTGTTGCCTTTAGTTTGTTTTTTGAAAAGTTTTTAGTTTATCTTAGTCCAGTTTCTTAAATGACTGATGATGATATTGAACGAATAAAGAAAATTAAAAAAAAAAAAGACTCATTTCCAAATGTGTACTTTCTAACAAAACTGCTCCAGCGGCCGATAATAATATTGTTTGAAAAAAGTAAAGGGGACTGTGCTAAACAAACACGGTAGTTGATCGGCGACTATGCTGTGAAGTGTGACCATGGAGAGTCAATTAGCTGATGATCAATATCTTTAGAGTTAATTTTCCTGTACATGAGTAATTTTGGGAATTCGGGAATTTTGGAAATTCCAATGTTTACGATAACAGATTTACAAAAGATGACATAACGAGCAGTAACAAAATGAAAATCAACAAGCATCCCATTCAAGTTTCTGTGCCCAGAAAAAAATTAACCCTTTCGAAATTTCCTATTTCTTTGTATTCAATCAATTCCCCTTGCTCTGTTTTTAAGTATTAACTTTACTATATTTCTGAGAAAATCTACGCAAATGCCAATCGCCGTTTTAATTTTAGAGTTACCTCCCGTTTTTATGAAACGTCGCGTGGAGCTATTTTTAGCACTGGGGCACGTGGAGAAGTAAACAATGGAGGAAACTCGACGAAAAATGCAAATTTATAGTAAAAAGAACGTTAAGAAAAAACAGAATAGAGAAAGCAAATTACAGTTATGTCAATTTTATGCTCCTGGTTATGTTCAGTTATGATACTTTTACCATAATGCATATATGCCATCAGTAAGTTTTTTGTATAGACAATCCAGTTAACACATGGTTAAAAAAGCTTAGGCATTGTTAAGATGCCTGTGTTCCTTCGTCTGTTCGTTTGTGTTTTTTTATTTTTTATTTTTTATTTTATTATTATTTTTTTTTTTTTTTTTGCATAAAAAAATGTTGGTTATTTCAACATTTTGTTTTGCAGTGGTTACGTTTTGTGAAACCAATCACTGATAAATGAAGGTTAGATCGAAAGTCTAACCTTCATTCGTGTTTTCGGTCACATTTCGCCTTCGCGCAGCTTCCTCCATTGTTAAATTTTCAAATATGGAGAACCCTGGAAATGCCAGGCTAGGATACTTGAAAAATTATTGAAGTGGCACAAGAAAAGAACTTTCTTTGTTTTCTATAGTAGAGAATATACAGGAAATTACTGGGGGGGGGGGGGGGGACCCACATAGCTTCTTGTGGGCCTGACCTATTAACAACTTTTCGTCGAGTGTTTAAACGTTTAAACATTACTTTCATGTCTGTGCTATTCTAATAGAAAATAGATAAATGTAAAGTTATTAATATGATTATATTTGAGTAAAATTTTTAAACCATGTCTAATAAAATTCAATTAAAATATAAGGTAACCTGCGGTCACCGTACTGATATAGATGAATTGACTTTTGTGCCTTTAATGCCCGAAGAGTTCATATGATATTTTATTACTACGCAAAATGACGAACTATTTGCGGGTGACCCGAGGTCCTAGTTGAGCATACATTTTATCCTTTAGTATTAATCGGGGCAGTAATTGCACCCTTTACTTCTATGCGATTCAAGAAGAAAAACGTGTTAATAAAAACGATAAATTCTATTGAATACCAAAAGTAATTACTTATCAATTTAATTACTTCTAAATAAAATTATGATAAATTCTACTCACAAAACAGAAAAATGCATGGCAGCAAAAATGTATTCACTTCAGTACAAAAGTATTTACCCTTCGTCGTGTATTTCCTGAAGGGTAGTTTTTGAAAGATACATCTTAAGGATAAATAACACAAACATTTTCTTCCAAAATTTAAATATCTTTGCTGAAATATGTGCCTCTCTTACTTAGGAAGTGATATTTGTTTAGTTAAACAGCTAATTGTTTGACCAAGCCATATAATTTGGTGAAATTTGAAAAAAAAAAAAAAAAAAAAAAAAAAAAAGAAGCAACTTTACTACTTAATAGCATTTTTGAAAAGTTTTAGAAATGTATGAAATTTTCTTATGACAAAGTGGGACATTTTAAAGAGTGTATTTTAACATTTTACATAATTACAATTTCTTTATTACATTTCCATTAAAAGAAATATTGAAAAAATACCAGTGTAGCTCTTCTGTGTGGGAGATAAGAGAATTTGTTTGTGTTATGTATCTTTAAAGCTTGTTTTTGCTGTACATTTCGTATGACTCCTATGCAGAAAATCTTCATTTATTAAAACTTACAAATAATTCGAAACTGACTGTATATTAGTTGTTATATGGTCTATCATATCTAATAAGTTTAAAATGGACTACTGATTAACTAGTTCATGTTTAAAAACAAAGACTGAGTATTGGTAGTCACAAAGTAGCTCAGCCAATAACACAAATGCCTAAAAACATCTTAAAATATATTTTCTTCTACCCAGAATGGACCAAATACCCAGGATATCAGGGACTGTTTATGCAGATATGTGCACAATAGTAGGTACACCTACACTGACGTCAATCAGACGAAACGTGGTTAGTATTACTGAGACTATACAAGCCCCAGCACATGAACGTTTAGGATATATGGCAATACTGAGTGGAAGTTGTAGAGAGGGACTTGATCAGCTAGCATCGGACTTGGACTTCATGGACTGGCCGACTAATCACCATGTTATATGGGATTTAAATCATGCAGATAAATACAACACAGAAAGATGTACTCTGATTCTAATGGAGTATTCTTGGGGTCATCCTGGGTTTGCTTTGTTACAGCTTCTAACTCCGTCAAACAATGTTGATGTTAGACAATCGTATGTTAGAATCAATGATATCTTATATATATCAAGCACAAAATATAGAGAGAAAACATTGTTTTCATTTGGGCGACACTCGACTCAACATGGACCTTGTGAAAGTGGATGGCATGGCCCTTTTCAATATGATATTGCACATTGTTTTGCGTGTAATCTCTGGCCATCTATTGCTTTTTCTTTTAATATGAGATGCCAATCTAAATGTTGGCCATCGGAAAATGTTTTAAAAGAAATCATACATTCAGGTTGTCATGTTGTACCAATAGGATTCCCAGGATCACCAGAGGAAGATAATGAATGGAGGATTTCATTCTCTCTGGCTGAACAGAAACTTGTTTATAGTATGAATCACACACAATTCATGTGCTATGGATTGTTAAAATTAGCTCTTAAAGAAATTTTATTAGTTAAAGGAACAAATGGACAGCCTATTCTTTGTTCATATTTTATGAAAACAGTTTTATTCTGGATTATTCAAAATAATACCGTAATAGACTGGAATCCAGCAAGTCTCTTGTCAGGATTTTGGATGTGTTTCAAGTTTCTGATGGTATGTGTGTATCATGGTAACCTTCCAAACTTTTTTATTCCTGAAAACAATATATTTATATCTAAAGTATTTGGACATTCACAGCAGTTACTATTTGAGCGGCTTTTTGAATTGTACAATTTTGGAATCATTGCATGCTTACTACGTTGCGGCTCAATCAGAGACTGCTTAATGCAAGCAATTTGTAACAGGCAGTATGTATTAAGTACTGCCGAATCAGAAGCCAACATCGATAATGTGCTTTTTAATGAAATTGTCAAGCATACCATCTCTGGGACGCCTTGTCTTAATGCTGGACATTGTTTCACTAATTTACAGTTTGCGGTCAGATGCTTATATGCCCAAAACCTAAGTTCCGTGGAACGTGTTACGATCAGGAAATGCATATCTTCAATTCTAAGATGTAACGTTCATCATTTATATCATACACCCAACAGCTCGTACAACAAAGGACGTTTAAGAAGAATGTATGCTTGCTTGAATCTGTTAAAAGTTAGTGCAAAAATGGGATTTCTTTCTGATAGAATTTATCTGATTTTTTTCCTGTACGCGACTGGTAAAAATAATGATGCAATCAAGTATTCCACGGAGATAAAAACAATTCTTAAACAACCTTATGTAATGTATGCACACCTTAAAACCCCAAATCATCAGATGTATATTGATAAAGTTGGGGGACTGTCACTGAGTGAGAAAATGAAGAGAGCTGTAACTATGAACATAAAGTTACCTAGGTTTATGGTGAAAGAATTAGAATTAGAGTTCAGAGTGATAGGATCTTATATCTTTGTGCCCCCATTAGTCATAATACTTATGTTGTTAGTGTTGTGTTACCGTGGTAAGCCACAGGAACAAGAAGAAGCTCTGAAAGAACTGTATTTTCTCCTCCGTAATAACGAGAGACATTTTTTAAATGAATTATCTCAAGATATATCATGGGAGATTCTTGGGATCTGTCAACAGATCTGTGGGTACCATCAGGAGGCCATTTTGTCTTATCAAACGTCTCGAAAACAAACACAACATCACCATGTAGAGATGGCAACTTATTGTAGAGAACGACATGCTCGGAATAGAATTTTATTACCAAGAACAAACAAATAAAATGTCTATAACCAATAAAAGATACTTTTCAAATTCTACAGTTATGCAATGTTTTCATTTTTACGGGTTGATGGAACATCAACTCAGTTACGCGCTTACTCAGGTTTTCCTGAATAGCCTCTATTCACGCGTCCGCCATTAAAATCGAAAATGAGGCTGAGCGTACATAACAACCAAACATGACGATAAGCAATCCGCTCGCGCTATCAGCCTCCTTGAAACCTTCGTGGTCAAGATCATTGGTTTCTCTGCCAAACATTACTGACCTTACAATACAGCAATGGTCCAAAGCCGTAAAAGTTCCCGATAAGTCATTAAAGAAAGGTTACAGCAACTTTGCCGATTGTTACGTACATGATTTTAAAGTTAATTGACGGTCCTTCCACCTCTCCGGTGCAAACTTTTATCGCGATATTTGATCAATACCACTATGAACATCTATGAAAACATAACATTTTTAAATGTAATTGCAAAATTTTATCAATAGAAATAAAAATATAATTAAATTGAGGAAGGAAAACAAGAGTATTCAAATCGATAGATAACAACGTTAACGTACATATGTGGGATTGGCCTAAATTGTATTATTGGATTTCTTACAAATCTAATACGAAGTTTTTCATAGTGTTAATTGTCGCACTTGCATGATGTTTTATACTTTTACAGTTTAATTAAATGCTTACCTCATTTTTAAATAAAAATTCGATTTTTACTTCGTGTTGACATTTTGTTTTTATAATCTGTGCTGTATTGTTTATAGCTTCTATCTCTGTGTGGCCTTTTTGTACTCATTACATTAGAAAAATAAAAATATGGGTCAAACGAAGAATTTTAAATGGCCAACTGTCAGAAATGATAGCAAATGACAGGTTATCTGAACATCTATGCAGGTTTTTATAAATACATGTATATATGCGTCCCATGTATCTTATAAGTATTGTATAAGTACATGTAAGTAAGTAAATTTTATTTATAGTCTGACTATATACATTTAACAATGGTATGGATAAAGTCAACATCATGATCAGTAATTGAAAGTGTTCAGCTTACCCACAAATGAAATATGACTTAAGGGTATATAATTTTGATTCATTTAATCTATGGTGAACATGTACATATAGAGGAAACACACCAAGCTGTCAAAATTGATCACAGATAATAAAGAGCATTCCTGAAAGTTTTGTTTAAAAATGGAGTTTTAAAAATATCACAAAGATACACATTAACCACATAATATTTATTTCTCACACATGTTGTCCAAAGGCTAGGAAATATATAATCTGCAATTATTTTGCGTAATAATTTTAGTGTAATTTAATTCATGCCCATAAAAAATATGTAATTTATATTCATAAAAAGAAATAATCCAGTTTATTTTTTTAATATGTCCTATGTATTTAATGTCCAGTTCCATGCTTCTCATTTCATGAATTGTCAATAGATCAAGTTCAATAAATAGTAAGAATTCAAAAACTCTGTTATAGATTCAGTGCTTTGAGAAATATTTTGTTTGCTTCAATATGAAATGGACTAAACAGCAGGCATAAATGCCTATAATCATTCTCTTCACAGGTCGAGGTATATTTAAGCATTGAAGAGCAATATGTAAAACAAATCATAGTTCTATATTGTGTATCATATGATTATGAGCAATGTTTCTATTAAATGTAGAATTACATACAATGTGAAACATCATTTATTTTGATGGGGTCAAATATTTTATGATTTGAGAAAAATATTTGTTTGAGGGGATTGATTTCATGGTTAAATAGGAAATAATTTGCTGTAGGGATGTGAATTTATAAATTTCCTTCACACCATTGAAACCATGGAAATCTAACCCCTCACAGTATATGTCAAAAGCAATACACTAACATCCCACATGATGAGAAGCAAATTGCCTATTTATTGGGTTTCCAATGTACTAACATGTTTCACTCTCTACAAACATACTGTTGTCCCCTCACATTCAAGATATAAGGCCACCTTTTAAAAATTGTTTGTTTGTCCTCTCCCGACTGACTAGCTAAAACGGCCGACTCAAAGCTTTATATTAAACCTCCAGGAAACAATTTTTTTTTTTAGCCCCTGAATTTTCTTTTTCTGTTAACAAGTATAAGGAAATTTTCTAGAAAAAAAATTCCCTCCTACCTACTGCCCCCATTTTTTTTTTACTCTGAGTAATGAGAGGGCAAACAAACATTATTTAAAACATGTCCTTATCAAAGTATTTATAACATTAACATTTTATTGTTTTCAAGAATTTTTGTTTTGAAGTTACTCTTTTTTTTATTTCATTTTTTAAAACCTTTGTTTTGCTTTACCTAACACATTAACCTCCTTTCGTTGATCTCCCTATTTTTGCAATGAAGCTAGAAAAGCTTTTTTTGTGTGTTGTTTCAGGAGTGGGTTCTGATATAAGGCAAAATGCTTCCCCTCTATGAAAAAGAGTTATCCTCCTCACAGCACTTTTTGACACTATCAGATGTGTCTGTTGAAAGTTCAAATTGTACATGAAAGGCAGGCTCTGGTAATTGTAATCATATTCTTGGGTTATTTTACCTGCTATGTCACTACAAAAAACTTGACTTGAAAACTGTACCCTCCGTCATTTCAAAAACCTCCATGCCTCAGACCTGGCACATACCACAAAGGGTACATGGTATAAAACCAGAAGCAGTGGAGGACATACAAGTCCGTAAAAGGACAAGGTATGGTAACGGCCCAATCTGGCCCCTTGTTTAATGTAAAAATCAGAACACAGTTAAAATTGTGATAGTTTGTAGTTAAGAACTTAAAATGATGCTTGTTTTCAAACCAGCACTAATTTTGACTCAAAGCTTACACGGAGACCACAAAAGGGTGCAAAAGTAGGACAATTTCCCGAATTTCCTCAATTCTGGTCAAATTTCGTCAAATTTGAGATACATTTCACTTCAGGAAACATAGAGCACAAGCTTGCCTATCTGAGATTTTTATGCATAAGATGCATCTGATACTAGTGTATGAAATATACAAATTTGGTAGATAGGCAAGCTTGTGCTCTATGTTTTCTGAACCAAAATGTATTGTAAAATCGATGAAAATTTGCATAAAAATGAGAAAATTCGGAAATTGACATATTTTCTGACCTTACTGTGACCTCTGTGTATCCCATCACTTAGAACCAATACTCATTTTGTAGCAGGGGTGACAACAGGTTTTTAACTGATAAACTGTTGCATCATTCTAAAAGACACCCCGAACCGGGGGCCAAAAAGGGGTCTTAGCCTATCTTGTCCTTTCCAATACAAAAAGAAAGAGAACCGATGGTGTTAAGTCTACATTTTATTGCCCATTACAGCAACCAATGCCCTTTCAGAACATCGTAAAAAATTTAGCAAAACAATTAAAGTCTACAAATTTTCAATTTAAAACTCTCTTGCCACCTTTCATTGATGATATTGACACTATCGAATCTAAAGTTGGACCTGTTCCAAAGGGATCAATTTTGTCTTATCAGCAGAAAAAATGTGAAAATCAAACAGATGCTACTATCAACAATGATGCTTTTCCTACCTATCCGGACTATGAATTAAGGTCTTTCGTCTCCAACGGAAAACCTTATTGTTTTCGTTCGGTTTCTTTTTGCCTATTATTAAGGTCTTCCGTCTCCAACGGAAGACCTTATTGTTTTCGTTCGGTTTCTTTTTCCCTATTATTAAGGTCTTTCGTCTCCAACGGAAGACCTTATTGTTTTCGTTCGGTTTCTTTTTCCCTATTATTAAGGTCTTCCGTCTTCAGCGGAAGACTTTCTTGTTATTCTTAGGTTTCTTTTCCACTATTTTTATTAAGGTCTTCCGACTTCCTTCGGAAGACCTTATTGTTTTCCGTCTGTTTTCTATTATTATTAAGGTCTTCCGACTTCCTTCGGAAGACCTTATTGTTTTCCGTCTGTTTTCTATTATTATTAAGGTCTTCCGACTTCCTTCGGAAGACCTTATTGTTTTCCGTCTGTTTTCTATTATTATTATTATTATTATTCTTTTTTCATAGTTATGGCGATATCTCAGCTGTGAGTAAGCAAATTTCAGAGATTTTTTCAGGGAAGATGCCTCATGTAAATATCTCCAGACGTGTTTTTCATTTTTTCAAAATTCACTTCCGTTCGCGATTTTTGGGGAAATTTGTATTTTTTAAATAGCATTTTGTCCAGAATTTTTCTCGAGAACGGCTAAAGATATGAAATTGAAACTCAATGAAAAGATAGAACATCAAATTCCAATATGGGGAACGACCTTTATTTTTTGTCGTCGGCACTTCCGGTCGCAAACGGAAGTGAATTCAAAAAGTTCAATTTTTCAACTTTTTTGTTTTTCAATATTTTTCTTTAGGATTTACAGGGTTTATAGAGTGTCTTACAAAAATTCTAAATATGTACTCAATATTTTGATGCGTGCATTTATTGCAAAGATATGACCGATCCAAACTTTGTCCCACTGTCTGGGGTTCGAATCGTGCTGGAGGCAGTTATTTTTTTTTCTTTGTTTTTCTCTTTTTTCAGTTGCTAATGACTTCTCTCTCTTTGAAAACATGTATGGTAGTTTTTGCTGATCTTTAAAAACTTTTTTGTCAGAGATTCTGTAGAAAACCTTTCGACATATACTGAATATCTTTGCATCTATAATACGTCCTTCTAAAACTATTTTAAGGATTTAATTCTTGTCCCCAAAGCTTGACCCATTCAAAAGTTGTCACCCCTTTTGCAATAAAACCTTGTTATCGCTACTCCTCCGAAACCGTAAACCGTAGAGATTCCAAGCCTTCATCATCTTCGACTCATTTAGTACTCTCTTCATTCTATCATTGCAAAAGCATTCTTTGGTCCCTTGTATAAATTACTGCCCCTGAAAGTTTACGCTGCTTACATTTAATGAACTTTTTTTTCAAACGGTGTATCCTAAAGACATGGGACCAACTGCATCGGCATATTTGACTTTGACCTTGAAATATATCATTTAAAAACATAAGAAATTCCTTATATATGTGTAAAATATAGCAATTCACCAAATGACCTTGACCTTTGACCTTGACATTGGGTCAAATGAAAAGTAAGGACATGCATCCAGCTCCAGTATCAGGTAAAAACATAGAAAGTAAAGATTTCCTTGTTGTTTTTTGTTTTGTTTTTTTTTGGGGGGGGGGGGGGGGGTTGGGTGTGTGTTTTTTTTTCAAATGACCTTGACCTTTGACCTTGACCCAAAAATCACAATCAGACTTAAGGATGTGAAAGTAGTTACAATTCTTAGTTTAAAAGAGGCATAAAATAAACAATTCATTCCCCCCCCCTCCCCCTTCTTAAAAAAAATCACATCAACAACAACGTAGAATATTTCTGTAAAATTCAAACCAGACCTCGGATCGACACCATATTTGGTACAAATGTAGTATAGACCTCAGAGAAACTTTCTTGAGAGTTTTCGGTGAGTCTTATAAGTTTATAGAAGTCATGAAGTTTCACGGCAAAAACTACAAGTTCTGTTGTGTTTGAAATTAAAGTGCAGGTGGACGAAGAAATGATCTAAACCTTTTATCGGCTATTTCTTCAGATGTCGCTAGTAGCATTCGATTTTCCTGATATGATTCGACATTTTAAGGTATGTCACTCGTCAGCCTTTTAGAAAATTTCAGTCAGAACCTCTTACTTAAAAACTAATTATTACAATTCAATCTTTATAACATATTTAAATTAAACAATATAAAATGTTCAACATTCAATTAAAAAACTGCTCAAAAATTCACAAAGAAGTAAGATTTATAAGGGACTATTTCTTGTGGCGGAAGGATATTTAGCAGAAAATTCTGCAAATCTACACATTTATTAAATTTAATATCTTGGAACTTTAGCCTCACATACTTTTACTCAGAGAATATTTTCCATCATGATATGCCTGGAATATTAAATATAGGTCTCAATTTATATTATTATAACAAAATTTACACCTTCGCTCAACAAACATTGCCAAGAAATGAAGATATATTAAGGAAGTCGAGATAAAATTTACACAGTTTTTTTGCCTGAAAATCACATATTTTGACCAATATTTCCAAATTTACATCACTGACTCCAACTTTTTCTTTCATTATTTTAAACTACTCGATACAGTGCAGGAAACTAATTTTGTTACAGCATCAATGCTGATTTGAATGCTTCCTTTGCTTGCTTATTTGAATGCTTCCTTTGCTTGCTGATTTAATGCTAGTAATCCTTATCCTGATGCTGTTTTATAATTAGGTCAATGCTACCGGAAGTAGCATCATGCTACCGGAAGTAGATAATGAATTTCAGCATTGCCGTTTAAAGCAATAAAAGTGCCTTTTACAATTATTTGATCATAATATTTCACTATGTATCAATAATGTGAATACTTTAACCAATATTCTTTCTTTCTTTTTTTAATTTTTTACTGAATTAAAACTCATTGATTTTCTGATGCTAGTAGGATAATGCTGATTTTATGTAGGTCAATGCTGGTTTTATCCTTTGCTTGCTGATGCTGATCCTGGTAATGCTGTTTTTTAAATGCTGATCCTGATGCTAGCTCGATCCTGATGCTACTAATGCTTATGCTGATGCTGGTTTATGTAACAAAATTAGTTTCCTGCACTGTACTTTTGACCGATCAGCACTTAAGTCGTAAAAATTTTGATACAAGAAAATATTCTATTGCCTATTTAGATTTTTAATACCCCAAATATGAGACTTTTTTTAGTACAAAAAGGTCACACAATAATTTACGCGCATTAATTTGCATGATTTGTTCAATGATAAATATTATTCAAACTATTTTACCTAAAATAAGATTATTTTTATTGCCATGGTTACATCTTATAAAATATGATAACGGTTATAGTGATTAACCAAAGAGTTACAATTTAAGTGCAAAAAGGTCAACTTAATTGTACCGTAGCTCAGTTAGATGCACACTGACCCCCTATTTTCTCTGCGATTTTGAGTCATACTATATGAGTACATATCCAAATATACTTCTCAAAAAATCCTTGATATAACAAATTTCACGAGTGACATACCTTAATACCAAGCATTCTCTCTTTCTTTTACATTTTGAATTTATTTGATTTTTATTTAGAATTAATCAGTTTCCAGAAATAGCGATTTTCGGTATATCAAAAACAATTCTCGTTTTCATTGTCGTGTTTCCCTTCTAAAAATGCATGTTGGGAGTTTAATTTGTGCTACACATATTTAATTTAACCCAAAGGAATGCTTATTTAAATGTTTCATATTTATTTCAGGATATTCAGTCAGAAATGTTAAAATCCGAACCCGATCGTTTAAGCTTACAAAGCTATTTTCAAAAAAATCAGAATGCTCACAATATCGATGAATCGGGCTACAGTCCTTTAATACATTTTCATTAGGGAACAGTGTTAACGTTTTCTCACGCAGCACGTCCCTTGTTATTAAGGTCTTCCGACTTCCTTCGGAAGACCTTATTGTTTTCCGTCTGTTTTCTATTATTATTAAGGTCTTCCGACTTCAGCGGAAGACCTTACTGTTATTCTTAGGTTTCTTTTCCACTATTTTTATTATTGTTTTTTTTTCCTACCAATTTTGTGCACGCGAGTTCTCAAAAACGGCTCGCCCGATTTTCATGAAACTTTCAGGTCTGATAGAGAATTAAAAAATCTAGATATTTCTTTTTTTATTTTGATGACGTCACTTCCGGTCCGGAGATTTTCGAGATTTGGTGATTTTCGAGGGTTAGTTTGTCCGGGCATTTTCAAGAAAAGCACTTAACACAGGAACGTGAGATTTTCAGTGATGATAGAGCAACATATATAGATTTGTACTTGGATGTTCATTTTTACCCGAAATACCAAACATCAACGTCCGCTACAGTCCAAATTTTTATCTTATTTTTCCTTTTTGTTAATTTTGATGCCTCCTATCTCGCTTATTTCTCAACAGATTTTAATCAAAATTTCAGAGTTTATAGACGTTACAAAACTCTAAAAGAATAATATAACATTTTTCCAAAACCCACTTCCGTTTTCGAGTTATTTTCCTTTAAGTGAAAATTTAGGTTTTTAATTTCCAGACAAATATTCCGAGACTTCAAAAGTTGGAACATAAATACTACTGAATATAAGAAACAGAAGCAATGAAGTTGTGAACATTGGTTTTTGTTTTTTGATTTCTGCGTTCAAACTGCCGCTAGATAGGGGTCAAAAATTAGGACGCATGAAAGAGCAAAAATTGACACATGTCTTCCTTTGTATCTTTTAAATAAGAAATATTTTATTAAGACATGTAGAATAAAAGTTGTGTACAATTTAATTACCTTTTATTTGACACCACTAAAAAGGAGATGGCCCCTTAAAATAGGGATCTAGGGGCCTTGAAAGATTTTGCTTTATAACTCAAAAACGAGAAAATGTTTCGATATGGCTGTCGATAAAAAGTTGTTCCTTTATATCTTCTTTGTCTCATGAAAATATTATTTTGTTCGAGTCTTGTGTATGGTACGGAAAAAAAAGCTAGAGCCGTAAACAAGGACCCGTTTTCATTTGGCTAGTGAAGAAGAACTCTTTATGCGTATAACTGAAATAAACTTGCCATAAATAATATATCTCTCAACGTTGTATCCTAATTTTTTTAAAGTAGGTTTTAAACGTGCTCTTTGGTTCCTATTCAGATTATTCTGTGACAACTTTCTCTTTTTATTGTGTTTTAATATAAAGAACCTTCCAAGAGAGAAAGAGAGAAAAACTGTACAAAAAAGAACAAGTATCTTTTCTTTGTTTAAATATGAAAGCAAACAATATAAACGCGAAAAAACTTTTAATAGTCAAATAATTCACAATCATTAACTGCGTGGTTCTTACATTCACCTGAACCCCAGATTCTATTCTGTTTACCGTTACGTAACCCATCCCTCGATCACCCGCGGCCGAGAAGATCTAAAGCGATCCACCGCATGTGAACCATTGACCCACAGTCGTAAACAAAATAAAATCGGCGTATTAAGTCTATTTTGTAAACACGACAATTAATGGACAATTATAAATATTGAATATTTGAGATTATGTTGGTTTATCTTTGTTTTAAATTTGATCACGATACATGTAGCCTTAATCCAAAACGTCTAGCCAGGTTTTGTGTTTGTTTACAATTACGCAACCATTCCTTCGATCGCTTGTGGTCAAAGTAGTCCATCGTGTGCATGTAAACCAGTGCGTAGTGATCAAATATTGTTGTTCTTATCTTATTTACAAACACAACGACTTACGGGAAAATATTATTTTCTTTAAGTAAATCGAATCTTTCAAATAAATTATCTTAATATCTTAGTTTTGATTTAAGTACAAAACGTTAAGCATTTAATCAGTCTTAAATTTTAAATGTTCGTTATCTCCATATTTCAATTGTTTTAACGTTACCAACAATTTATTTCCCAACCGTGTGTAATTTTACTTTTAATTTGGTGATTCATTGCGTATGGACTAGCGATCGATCTGCGGTTACTTTAATTTAACTATTAAATGCACAAGCTTTGCGCTTTCTCTACGTTTTGAAACAGTAAATTAATCCGTTTTCAACACAAATATTTCCAGTCATATTTTTTTCATCACAGGTTTTTATCATGATTATACCAACTTTAAACTTTTAAAGAGAATCTTCCGAATCATAAGGGTGGCCAGTCTTACTTCAAAAATGATTTGCTATTTTATTGAAAAGTAAAAAATGAAATGGATTCAACATTGATAGGTAACTCCGTCACGTGGCCAAGGTCTGAACTTCATAAGCAACTTCTGTGTTGCACTATGCCTATTTATATTACAGGGTTGATAGTAAAGTTTTAATAAAATACATCAGGATTTTAAAGCAATGAATTTGGTTTTTATAATTAATTCAGAACCCGTGAATGATATTTTTTAAGTATAGTATGCTAACATCATAATTTTGTTGTTGGATTAAATATCGGTAGCGGGTTATACATGTAGATAATAATAAACCTATATCATATGTCTAGAACTGTAAATTTCAGAATGCATATAACATATTTTTTTAAAATATCAATTGGAACGGAAAAGGTACACACTAGGAAAATTTTAGAATCATTTGAATATCTAACTGCAGAACTGTACATGAAGCTTTCCGAGAAAAAAAAATAATTTATTGACGGACCGGAGTCTCTGGTCATCCATCCCATTTTTTTTTCAGACCAGTGAACTTCAGTGCAGCTACTGAATATCACAAATTTATCATTCTTAATCAATACACTTTGACAACTTTATTTCAATTATTAAAATCATAATCGGCAGCCTTTGTATCATAAACTATTAAACTATTTGTATCGTTTAACGTATAGAATTGAGTATTTTCTTTCAAATAATTGACTTGTAACTCACGTACATTACTTTTCTGGGTTAGTTTTAAAAAATACGACCCAGAGAGAGAGAGAGAGAAACATTTGCTCATGCACATATATATCAGACAGTTCCTGTATCAAATATTGTTCAATTTTCTCAATTTTATTTACAATATCAATCATAATCTCTCTATTCTGTAAATCTATTTGTTGATTATTTTCAACTTCAATCACAATATGTAGTACTAAAATGAAGTCTATGCACGGGTGCTTTTGTACACCTGGAAATATTTTTTATTTAATCCTTCGTCCATGCTTTCCTCCTTCACGGTAAAAAGATTAATTAATAAATAAACCGAACGAGGCTGAAAAAAATGCCAGACTATTTTTTTTCTCAAATTAACTGGATTGAATATACTTTTTTCATTTCACTGTACACGTGTCCTGAATAAAACTGCGTGGTTTGGGTTTGTCAGAGTGTTTTTAGACCAAGATAAGTCAGTCGCAACTTCTCGGGCCTTTCCAACTAACGGAAAAAAACTTCGAATGTATTATGTAGACTCCCCCCCCCCCCTTTCCCAAACTTTGAAATAAATGACTATTGAGTTTAACTTTATTGAATGTAAAGAAAGGGACTTTCAACTCCGTCTGTCCTTTATAAATAGGAAGCGACACGATCTTGTATAAAATTTCAACATCCGGTAATGTTAAAACATTCGGGGTTGTTTTTCAGACCTCTGACGGAAACGCCCGAGAGGATGCGATTGCGGAATCAGGATTTGTAAACATCTTCATTGGCCAGTTTCCTTATTTTGCACTCCGGGGTATTTGAAAAAAATGTGTTGATCGACATCCGAATAAAATGGTAATTAAATAGAGTGCCAAATATATCATGAGCGGAAATTTGTTTTACAAAAAGTGGTTCTTACAAATAGATATATACATGTAGATAACCCTAAATAGCTACAAATTTATTTGTTTTGTCTATAACAGATGTTAATTTAGTTCTTAGCTGACATTAACTTACGTGTATAAATAAATATAAAAGCCATGTAATTGTAACCAAATATTCCGAAGCAATCATTCATATTTATAGGACGACTGATAGCTGATTATATTTCCTCTCATCAGTACACATGTACGTATCCCCCCCCCCCCTAAATAGATAAAATGCTTCCCTTCAGAGGCGAAGTTTTCAATCAGTTTTTTTTTTTTTTTTGGGGGGGGGGGGTCAAAACGTCGATCTTAAAAAAAATATTGAATATATAAAAATAATTTCAATTTTTAATCAGTACCCCATCTCATGCCAAAGGCTAAGTAAGATTTTCTGCTCATCATTTGTTTGTTCTCCGACTTCGATGTTGGCTTTCTCGGTGTGAGCATAATCGACGTTGTCGCTGTAAACCTGGTACTTGTAATTTTTTTCTCATTCTTATCTTTTCAAGAATCACTGGGTCATTACCAACCAAACGTTGTTGATCAAATGAATGACCACATTCTCTTCCAACATAAGATAATTAAGAAATACATGTATTAAAAACTGGAAAGGGTCATTTAAAAAAATTATTCTCTAGAAAACTGTGGGCCAGATTGAGAAAACATACTTATAATATCTCCCTGAAATAGTAAAGATTAATTTTTTTTCAAATCAGAATGGGTGTTTAAAATTTAACATAGGAATTTATATCCCCTGCAAACGAAGTGTCCGGGCTGGGGGGAGGGGGATTAGGAATCATTTTGTCCGTCTGTCTATCCGTTTGTCTAGCTGCCCGTCTATCCCTCCAAGTTTGCCCTAGGCTATGATTTTTTGGATTAAATGGAAGCTCGTACTTGTTACAAAGATTGCCAATGATCCTAGGGTGTGTCGTGGTCTTGATCCAAGGTCATTCCGGCAAATTCAAGGTTACTGGAGAAAGAATAAATGTTTTGTCCGAGCCATTTATTTGTAATTGAGAATCACTGGAAGCTCATACAGAGATTGCTTGTGACAAAAATGTTTGCTTCGACTTTTACAAAGAAAATTGTATGATTACGATCTAGGCTGTAATTTTTTAAGTTCGTACTTGGTACAAAGATTGCTTATGGTCTGCTGGCTTTAGATGACTTAAAATAAGGTTATTTCAGCAAATTCAGGGTCACTGGCAGAAAAAGTTGTAAAATGTCTGTCTGGGATATGAATTTCTAAGGGGGAATCACTAGAACCGCTTTCTTAAAACAGAGGTTGTTTGAGATTGATTGTATGTATTGACACCGATCCAAGGTTATTCCGTCAAGTTCAAGGATACTGACAGAAAAAATTAATTTCTATTTCATGCTATGATTTAGCAATAGAAAATCACTGGAAGCTCTTACTTGAAACAGAGATAACTTATGAACGGAGGCTGTGTCATGACCTTGATCAAAGGTCTTTCTGGCAAGTTCAAGGTCACTTGTAGAGAAATAAAAAAAACATGTGAAGGCATAATTTTATTATTGTTTTTTTTTTTCCCTACCGATTTTGTGCACGCGAGTACTCGGAAACGGGTTGTTTGATTTTCAGGAAACTTTCAGGTCTGGTAGAAAATAAAAAAGAATCTAGATATAATGTTTTTATTTTGATGACGTCACTTCCAGTCCGGAGATTTCTGCTATTAAGTGATTTTTAGAGGGTCACTTTGTTCGCTCTAAAAAAGCACTTAAAATAGGAACTTGATATTTTCAGCAATGATAGAGCGATGTTCATAAATATGTACTAGGTAGTTCAATTTTTCCAGAAGTACCGCACTTTGACGCTCGCTATGCTCCAAAAATATTCTTACTGAGAATATCAAAATTTTTAGCATTTTTTCAAGAATATCTCTTTACTTGTAAATAGGTTGTTAAAACATATAGAACAAAAGTTGTGCAGAATGGCAAGCTCTTTCATTTGTTATCAACAATTAGGGTCTGACCCCTAAAAAAAGGAATATACAGGGGCTGAAAGTGTTTTCTCAAAATCTCAAAAACTATTGAGAATTTGTGATACATCAAAGAAGCAAATTTGTTCAAAATGACAAGTAGAAGTCAATAAGATTGTCGAAAGTCGTCAAATGATGTCACTTCCGGCCAAAACGGAGGTAGTCAGAAAATGCATATTTTTGCCGTTTCGACGTTATTGGTTAATTTATGTAACTAAAAGCGTCCAACCAAATTTATCATCCCTCAACATCACTTCCGGTCAAACCGGAAGTAGCCAGAAATAGCTTATTTTGCTGGTTTTGATGCAAAATTGTAATTTTAAAGTCACTGGAGACGTCGAAACTCCTTCCTTTCTCTTGTTGACGTCACTTCCGGTCAAAACAGGACGGAAGACCTACTCGTTGCTTTGCAACGAGCTTTGCTCTAGTTAAGGTCTTCCGTCTCCACGGAAGACCTTATAGTAATTCTATTGTTTCTTATTATTATTCTTTTTTTTTAGACAAAATTATGTGCACGCGATTCCTCGAAAACTATTCAATGAATTTCTTTGAAATTTTCAGGGATAAAAGGTCTTTATATGAAGTTTATATAAAATTCCGTTTTTGGTAAATTCGGTTCCAATGCCAAGTTATGGACAATTTCCTGATTTTAAAATGAAATTTTGTCCTCGAAGGATCTAAGAAACGGCTAAAGATATGAACTGGAGACTTATTAGAGATGATAGACCATGACTTCTAGATGTTCGAAATTACCTTGGTTTTCGTCGTTAGTACTTCCGTTCGTCACCGGAAGTGTTCAAAGAAATCGAAAATTTCAACTTTTCTTTTTTTAATCAAATCTTGCATCACATTATTGCATCTCTTTCGCAGTTTCGAAATATGTTGGTCCCACCGGAAACAAAAACGACAACTTCCGGTTATAAGAGAAAAACTACATAATTTGAGTATTTTTCTTTCCCATAAATATCTTTTATACGTAAAGTATTTGAAATGATTTTTAGATATCTTATTCAAATTGCAAATGTCTAGAGTAACGTCAAATATCTTTGCAATATTCACTTCCGGTCGCGTGTTTTTCTGTCCTCAAAGTGAGAAAATATCTGAGCGAGATCTCAGAAACGGTATGAGATTAAGACAACAAACTTATATGAGTAATAGACCTTGAAGAGTAGGCAAAATTATTTGGGTTAAACTGTTAGCCGTCACTTCCGGTTGTCACAGGAAGTGATCAAAGAAATCAAAAAAATTCAGCTTTTCTTGTTTAAATTAAAACTTGCATCACCTTATTGCATCTCTTTTGCTGTTTTGAAATATGTTAGACTCCTCCGGAAACAAAAATGTCAACTTCCGGTTTTAGCAGATAAAATACATAATTTCGATATTTAAATTTCTCATAAATATCGCTTAAAGAAAAAGAATTGAAATGTTTTAATACATGTTGTAGATACTGCAAATGTCTAGAGACACGTTAGAGATTTTTTATAAAATTCACTTCCGGTTGCGTGTTTTCCTGTCCTCAAAATTAGAATTTGTTCTCACAATTGCTCGGCAACAATGAACGACTGAAGTCTGAAACTTTCAGGATTGACAGTCCGTCATCACTTTATTTGCATCGTATGAAAATCGTGTGTCGCCGTTACTTCCGGTTGTGACAGGAAGTGATGCAAAAAAGTGAATGGTTAATGGTTAGCACGTTGGATTTTCACGCTGAAGACCAGGGTTAAATCTCCAAAGTGTTTGAATTTCTTTTATCACTTTTTCAGCTTGAATTTTCGTTTTTATATTCAGAATCGGACGGAAGACCTCTCATTACTCGCAATGAGTTTCTAGTTATTATTATTATTATTATTTTTCCGCCCATCTACTTTTGTGCACGCGATTTCTCAAAGACTACTGGATGGAATTTAATGAAATTTGCAGGGACAATGTGATGTAATCTGAAGTTATTTTATCCGAGAGATTTTTTTGGAAAATCACTTCCGGTGCCAAGTTACAGACCATTTTCTGAATTTAAAAAGACATTTTGTCCGCAGGTAATCTCAAGAACGGTAAAAGATATCAATGTGAAACTTTCAGGGATTATAGATCGTGATAAATCCTAGACGGGACATGACCTTTCGTTCGTCGTCGGTACGTCCGGTCGTTACCGGATGCGAATTTAAAAAAATGAATTTTCTAACTTTTCTGTTTTTCAATATTTTTCTTTGATATTACTAGGGTTAATAGATACATTTCCAAGAAGGTTAAATATATAATTTGTTTAAAAATTGATAATCCAAACTCTAGATATTCGCATTTTAAAATTTGAAGCACGTCCAAAATGGCGGCTGTCTCCGTAAACTCCGACGAGCAGGTCGGCACTCGGAGCTCCTCGGGTGGCTGGTACCATGCAAACCAACCTACAACGTCAACAGTGTTATATTATTTCGGGTTTAATCCCGATTATGTCTGAATTTCCTTTCTCATTTCTTACCTTTAATTTACGTTTTCATCTTTATAAATGATGCTTTTTTCTGTGTGAATCCTGTGCTATTTTCATTTGTTTTTAGTAAATCCTTAAAAATCCTTGCATTTTTGAAGGACCCATGTTATATTTTACGGACATTGGCAAGTCAAAGTTTTCCAGAGAGAAAAAAGGTTAAATACATAGTTTTTTTTCACTTATGAAATAGTGATTGAGAGTGATCTCCCGTGTAGAATTCTCTAAGCGATGAAAACCAATAAAGCATATGTTTACAGAGGTAAAAAAGCACGTGTACTTCCTTCAACGGGTAGAATCATCTATACAGCAAGAAAGAAAAGTAGTACTGGCTTTGTTGTACATTGTATTCAGGAGACAAAGAGCCAACAGGTCGTCATTTACCATAGTTATGCTCAGTATGCTGGGAAAGGCAAAGATGTGACATCTGCTGAAAGGTAGACCTACTGAGATCAGTTTCTAGCTATAGGTTGTATGAAGAAAGCAGCATTTAGTAACTACGAATAAAAATTGAAATAAATCCATGCCAATATTTTTATGACAATATGTTTCAATCAATTTAGTCAATTACATGATAGAATCAATCAACCAGTCTGACTCTCTTGACCCTTATGAATAATATGTAATTATACCTGTTAAGGGAAGTAACTCAAAAATAGAGATCGGTGCCGGTATGTCCTTGTCTTGTTTCTATATTTACATTTTCAGCTAAAATATCTAGAAGTCATAGGAAATGAAAATACAATAATGTATATAAAACAAAAACCATATGAAATAAGTGAGTTTTGGAAAAATATTATCGTGACAAATTATGTAGGTCCCTTTTATCAACATTTTACATAGGAAATGCATTGAGAATTGCAAAAACACTGATATGACAAAATCTAAAAAAAAAAAAAAAAAAAAAAGAAGGTTGGCTTAGTAGGTTAAACAATGCAGAATATAGCCTGTTTATTACAATTAGAACTACTCAAGAGTTCTTGAAAAATTCTAGACGAGAAGTTGTCTGAGCAAGAACTCGAAAAAGGTAAGAGATTAAGACACCAAACTTGTATGAGCAACAGTCCTTAAGATGTAGGCAAAACCATTTTGGTTCAGAGCGTCAGCCGTCACTTCCAGTCGTCACAGGAAGTGATAAAAGAAATAGAAAATTTCAACTTTTCTTTTTTTAATTGAAAACTGCATCACTTTATTGCATCTTTTTCGCAGATTAAAGATGTTGGTCCCACCGGAAACAAATACGACAACTTCCGATTATAAGAGAAAAACTACATAATTTGAGTATTTTACTTTCCCATTAATATTCTTTATAGATAAAGTATTTGAAATGAATTTTAAATATGTAATTCAGAGTGCAAATGTCTAGAGTAACCTTGAAAACGTCATCTTCCGTTTTAAGGAGATAGCACGTTGGATTTTCACGCTGACGACCAGGGTTAAATCTCCAGAGTGTCTGAATTTCTTTTATCACTTTTTCAGCTTGAATTTTCGTTTTTATTTTCAGAATCGGACGGAAGACCTCTCATTGCTCGCAATGAGTTTCTAGTTAGGGTCTTTCGTCTCCAACGGAAGACCCTTCTATTATTCTATTGTTTCTTTTTCACTTTTATTATTATTTTTTTTTTTCTGTCTAAATTTTGTGCAGACGATTTCTCAGAGATGTTTCAATGGATTCACTTGAAATTTTCAGAGATGATGTATCATGATCTAAACCTTACTCATTTTTTTCATTTTTTGGAAATTCACTTCCGGTCGGAAATTATCGCCCTTTAATCGAATTTTTAGTGACCATTTTGTCTACATAAAAACTCAAAAACGACAAAAGCTAGAGTGCTGAAATTTTCAGTGATAATAGAGGACATGTTTAGTTGTGCACCTCAGTTTTCAAATTTTCTGGAAGTGCCTAGTATGGAAGCTCGGTAGGGGTCGAAATTTAGGACATGAATCAGGAGTGAATTTTCGAGACATTTTTTATCATATCTTCAAAACTATGAATATTTTCTTAATAGATAATAAACAGAAATTGTGTAGAATTACTAGATCTTTTATATGATATCAAGAAAAAAGGGCTGACTCATCACATTAGGGGCCAAGAGGGGCCAAAAGTCTTAAATCCATAACTTTTTAACGATCAATATTTTGTTATACATTACAAAAGCAAAAATGTTTATCTGAACAATCTACAACTATATATTATGATAAAAATCTCATAAGTTACATAATTAGGGGCCATAATGGGCCAGAATGCTAAATCTTTGACGCTTTATATCTCGAAAGTGGGAAATATTTTGATAATCAATATTGAACAAAAGATGTTCACAATAATGTTCTGAACAATATGCAACCTTTCAATATTTGCTAAACGTCCCCATTAAGGAGTTGAAGGACCGGTCCCTAAATAGTATTCTTAATATTATTGTATAGACGAAATTTTGTAAAGGACTTTGTCCGCTCCATTTCTCCAGAACAGCTTAAGATATGAAAGTTAACTCTGTCAGATATCATAGATAATGACTTGTAGATGTCACCATGAATATTCTTTCCGTCGTCAATACTTCCGGTCGTCACAGAAATTGGATTAAAAAGTCGATTTTTTTTTAATTTCTTCGTCTTTCTAACTTCTTTTTTCTGTAATATTCATAGGGTATGTAAAGGCCCCTCTTTGAAGATTTTACGTATTACCAGTTTCTTGATAGGATTAAGAAGGAATTAAATATCTTTAAATATCTTAGAATTTCCGAAAACGTAGGACCAACGTTTCTTAAACACTACAAAACGTTGATTTTTTCCCCGTATATATAGTTTGCGGGGACTGCTCAGTGCTCATTCACGTAGGAAGTGGTGTAGAGTTACCACCTACCTGGTGATTGGGATAGGCCAGAAAAAACCTTCCTGTTGCCATGAAAACGAGTTTATATTAAATAAAAACGGTTGTATATGATATGTGTGTGCATTTTATTCGCCCCTCTTTTTTGTCAACTGTAGAAGACATTGTCATCTTTACCCCCCCCCCCCTTTTTCATTTATGTTTTGCATTCTTTATAAAATGACCTTGACCTTCATATCACAAGCAACTCTTCTTGACGTTTTTAAAATTATAAGCCTTAATTCTTTCTACAAAATAATGCTAATTTACATGTTTATGTTCAACCCCCCCCCCTTCCTCGAAGCAACCAGGTAGAATACACAGATATAAAATTCACAACTTATAAGGAACTTCTTAAGAGTTTCATTAATAAATTTCGGTTCCCCTGATGTGATTTGATATTTTGCTACCATCGATTCTTCTTCTGTTTTGTCTATAGAATTTATAATTATTTTATTTAGAATTAATTTATTTTTAGAAAGTAGTGATTGTCAGCTGCATTCATTAGCATTTCGCGTTTCTTGTATATCTATTACTTGCATATTAATAATTTCATTAAATAATATTTAAAAGTATTAAAACTTCATTTCTATTAAATTTTATTAATTTGTAAATCCTTGGATCCGCTCCTGCAGGTGCGCGAAAGCCTCATCACTACTGTAAACAAATTATTCATCACGCCGAAAATGTTCATGATTCCGCTAAACTAAGAAAGTTTACACATAGTTTTTCATCTCATAAACAACCATCAGCCCTGTCCAATGCAGAAATGCTCGAATTGAAGGGGGAAATTCAGGAATTGTTTTGCCTCAGCCATATTTTGACGTGAACCTTACACGGCATTCTGTTATTAAGGTCTTTCGTCTCCACGGAAGACCTTATAGTGATCATATTGTTTCTTATTAAGGTCTATCGTCTCCACGGAAGACCTTATAGTGATTCTATTGTTTCTTATTAAGGTCTTCCGTCTTCACGGAAGACCTTATAGTGATTCTACTGTTTCTTATTATTAGGTCCTCCGTTTTCAACGGAAGACCTATAGTGATTCTACTGTTTCTTATTAAGGTCTTCCTTTTTCAACGGAAGACCTATAGTGATTCTACTGTTTCTTATTAAGGTCTTCCGTTTCAGACGGAAGACCTTATAGTGATTCTACTGTTTCTTCTTTTTCTTTTTATTATTATTATTTTTGTTCCCTTTTCTTTTCGGCACGATTTCTCAGAGATGGCTGGAGAGATTTTCATGAAATTTTCAGTGATAATAAAGAATGAAAATACCTACATAAGCATATTTCATTTTTTTCAAAATTCACTTCTGGTCGTCAGATATGTCCGATTTCCGTTTTTTTTCAGAAATATTTTGTCCGAGTCATATCTCAGAAACGGTAAGAGATTTAGACACCAAACTTATATGAGTAATAAATCTTGAGGAGTAGGCAAATCCATTTGGGTTAAGAGCGTCAGCCGTCACTTCCGGTCGTCACAGGAAGTGATCAAAGAAATCAAAAATTTCAATTTTTCTTTTTTGAATCTTTTTTTGCATCACATTGTTGCATCTTATTTGTAGTTTCGAAATATGTTGGTCCCACCGGAAACAAAAACGTCAACTTCCGGCTGTAAGCGAAAAACTGGATAATTTGAGTATTTTACTTTCCCATAAATATTTTTTATAGCTAACGTATTTGAACTGATTTTTGAATATGTTATAATGACTGCAAATGTCTACAGTAACTTCAAATATCTTTGTAAAATTCACTTCTATTCGCGCGTTTAAATGTCCGCAAAATGAGAATTTGTCCCAGTGAGATCTCAGAAACGGTTAGAGATTAAGACACCAAACTTATAGGAGTTTTAGACCTTGAAGAGTAGACAAAACCATTTGGGTTCAGAGCGTCAGCCGTCACTTCCGGTCGTCACAGGAAGTGATCAAAGAAATAAAAAATTTCAACTTTTCTCTTTTGGAATAAGACTTGCATCATATAATTGTATCTTTTTCACAGTTACAATATGTGTTGGTCCCACCGGAAACAAAAACCGACAACTTCCGGTTATAATAGAAAACTACATAATAGGGGTTTTTAATTTTCCCATACATATCTCTTATAGATAGAGTTCTTTAAATGAATTTTATAGATATTATTAAGACTGCAGATGTCTAGAGTGACGTGAAATATCTTAGTAAGATTCACTTCCGGTCGCGTGTTTTCTTGTCCTCAAAATGAAAAGTTATATCAGCGAGATCTCGGAAACGGCATGAGAGTAAGACAGCAAACTTATAGGAGTAATAAACGTTGGTAAGAAGGCAAAACACATAGGGTTAAAAGCGTCAGCCGTCACTTCCGGTCGTCACATGAAGTGATCGAAGAAATCGAAAATTTCAACTTTTTTTTTTAATTAAACTTTCATCACCCTATTGCTTCTCTTTCGCTGTTTTGAAATATGTTAGATTCCACCGGAAACAAAAACTTTAAACTTCCGGTTTTAAGAGATAAACTACATGTCCGTTATTTCGTGGTTAAACATTCTCATAAATATCCCTCATAGACAGGTATTTGAAATGTTTTTTTACATATGCTGTAGATACTGCAAAAGTCAAGAGAAAATTCAGAGATTTTTATGCAGTTCACTTCCGGTCGTGTGTTTTCCTGTCCTGAAAATTAGAATTTGTATCACAATTGTTCGCCAACAGTAAAAGACTGAAGTCTAAAACTTTCAGGACTTATAGTCAGTCATAAGTTCACTTGCATCGTTAAAAATCGTGTGTCATCATTACGTCCGGTCGTGACAGGAAACGAAGCAAAAACGTAATATTTTAAGTTATTTTGTTTCTACATAATTTTTAGGCTAATACCGACGTTGGAAAAGACATGTTCATGCAAACAGAAAGTAGTATAACGGAAGACCTTCTCATTACTAGTAATGAATTTCTAGTTATTATTATTACATGTGTATTATTATTTTTCATTTTTATTTTTTTTTTGACCTTTTCAAATCGCGATATCCCAAAAACTACTCATTCATATTCAGCCAAATTTTCAGGAATGATGTGTTATATCATGCCATTTTGAAATATTGAAAAAGTTCGGAAAAAGTTACTTCCGGTCGGGAATTATTGCGATTTTTCACTTTTTACACTTAAAATCTAGTCCATGAATGTTCTCAGACACTGTTAAAGGTAGGAGTCTGAAACTTTCAGGTATGATAGAATTTGGTTTGTAAATGTGTGGTGGAAACGTTTCGTGTGTCGTCGTCACTTCCGGTCGTCACAGGAAGTGATTTAAAAAGGGTAATTTTTTGAATTTTTTGTTTTTCATTTTTTTTCTATGATGTTGATAGGCTAAATAAAGAATCTTACAAGAATGCTAAATATGTAGTTTGTTTGAAAATTGATTAGCCCATACTCTAAATAATTATCTTTATTCAATTTTAAGCGATGATGTTTGATAGAGTAATGGTTAGCATGTTGAATTCTCATGTGGGCGATCCGGATTCAATCCAAAGAATGTCCGAATTTTTTCTCACTTTTGGGGGCTCAAATATAAGATTTTATCTTTAAGGGGGGGGGGGGGGGGCGCTATGTCGTTCGACGTCAGAGCAGCGGTGTTTGACGCCACAATATCAGCGTGTCTTTTTACTCCCTCATAAAAAGTTTGCAGTTGAATTTTGCACTAATTAATGTGCATAGGTGCAATTGTGATATGACAAAATGAGGAAATCATGTTGGTACAAATGTTTATGTAGCTAGATACCTAAGCAATTGTATCATAAATTGGAGAGTTGCCGAATTGTATTTTGAAAGTAGAATTTGTTATTTTCTCATGTTGATCGAATAACATATAGCAATTTCAAATGAGAGAAAAATAAACTTCAATGATATATTTCTTTGATTTTAGTAGGGCAATATTCCTTTATAGATGCAAGTTACTGAACATAATAGGTATCAGATTCCTTGAGCGTCATATGGCGAGACGTGTTTTGTTGCCAATTATTCCAGTCTTTTCATTAATGTGTTACTAATTGGAATAATCCACTTTGGGGGTAAAGAGGAATATAAAATGTGTAAGAAAACATATAGCGCTGCATTTATGTTACTTGTCCGTATACGGTATGTTATATGTACAGTGTGATAAATATACATTCTTAGGCTAGAAAATCAGGCTATAGCAACATATCTTTTAAAAAATTTCATTGAAGCTATCACGTACACTTATTCAATTGAAGACACATTCCAAAGAAAAGGCGCGAAGATTTACTCGTGACATTTGGCGCGAAATAATTATCTTGACCCGCCTTTCACAAATGGTCTGATGCAGTAGTGTAGAAGTACAGAAAAAGATTACACGGACATGTCTGAATTTGGAATTGCATAGAATAGAAAGTTGAATGCATAAAGAATAAAGGAAGTTAACACAATAGTTTTTTTTTTTAGTTTTTATCAGTGACAGATTATTTTCTCTGCTATCAGTTATTTTTAAAACTCAAGTAACAAATCCGATGTAAATCTACTAGTACTTGCACAAAATTTAGCTGGCTAGTTTTCATCCTATAATTCCACACTATAAGAAAAAAAGATTAACCTGCATGACACTCGTTACTTCAGGGAATGAGTGCAGGGTAAACATCGATGATAGCTGGTACATTGCTCTAGTGTAGTGGTTTCAATATTAAAGAACAAGGTTCACTTAGGACATTTTTTGGCCCTGTGAATTTCAGAAAAACTGAAACTGCTTGGTTTTAGTTAATGCATTAAATATCATTTAGACATTTGATGACTGCGTATCTATCAAAAATGACGTAATTTTCTGGCTTGCCAATGCATTATGACGTCATGTTATGCGTCATTTTCCTCATATCGTGAAAAATTCTAGAACACAGCCAATTTCTAAAGCGATTTTTCGATATTTAATATAGAGCGTAACCTCTGATCTTAAATATGCAACTATAAAATGATAGAACTATTTCTGAGGATTACAAAACCTGTTTTATTTTTTGATCAGAGGGTGAGCTTATATTATTTCTCTTCTGTGAAAGTACTTAAATATACTTATTTTCATTAAAATTCAAGAACATTGCAATTTCATGAGCCCTGTTTTCCAAGACCTTGGCTATAAGAAGAAAATTTTTAATAAGAAATGAAAACACTAAGTCTCTGCTTTATCTTGTTGTTTAAAATGGAACATAAAGTTTTAGTATATATACAGGGCTATTTTATGCATTAAGTGAACCTAGCTCTTTTCGGGCAGCTGATCTTGATTTAATCCTGACTATATCTGAATTTTTGCTTAAATTTACGTTTTCATCTTTATCAATGATGTTGAACTTTGTTTTTCTCTTTGTGAATTCTGTGCTCTTTGTATTTTTTTTTTTATAAACAAAAAATCTTTTTAAAGACCCATGTTGAATTTATAGGTGTCTTTACAACGAGCAGATATAAATGTAATTTTACATGCAAAGAATATCACAGTTAAGGATTGTTATTCGGACGGAAGACCTCTCGTTGCTCGCAACGAGTATCTAGTTATTATTATTGTTATTATTTTTCATTTTTATTTTTTTTTTTTGACCTTTTCAAATCGCGATATCTCAAAAACTACTCATTCATTTTCAGCCAAATGTTCAGGAATGATGTGTTATCTCATGCCATTTTGAAATATTGAAAAAGTTCGGAAAAAGTTACTTCCGGTCGGGAATTATTACGATTTTTCACTTTTTCCACTAAAAATCTAGTCCATGAATGTTCTCAGACACTGTTAAAGGTAGGACTCTGAAACTTTCAGGTATGATAGAATTTGGTTTGTAGATGTGTGATGGGAACATTTCGTGTGTCGTCGTCACTTCCGGTCGTCACAGGAAGTGATTTAAAAAGGGTAATTTTTTGAACTTTTTTTGTTTTTCATTATTTTTTTTATGATGTTGATAGGCTAAATAAAGAATCTTACAAGAATGCTAAATATGTAGTTTGTTTGAAAATTGATTAACCCATACTCTAAATATTTATCATTTTTCAATTTTAAGCGATGATGTTTGATAGAGTAATGGTTAGCATGTTGAATTCTCATGTGGGCGATCCGGATTCAATCCAAAGAATGTCCGAATATTTTCTCACTTTTGGGGGCTCAAATATAAGATTATATCTTTAAGGGGGGGGGGGGCGCTATGTCGTTCGACGTCAGAGCAGAGGTGTTTGACGCCACAATATCAGCGTGTCTTTTTACTCCCTCATAAAGAGTTTGCAGTTGAATTTTGCACTAATTAATGTGCATAGATGCAATTGTGATATGACAAAATGAGGAAAACATGTTGGTACAAATGTATATGTAGCTAGATACCTATGCAATTGTATCATAAATTGGAGAGTTGCCGAAATGTATTTTGAAAGCAGAACTTGTTACTTTCTCATGTTGATCGAATATCATATAGTAATTTCAAATGAGAGAAAAATAAACTTCAATGATATTTTTCTTTGATTTTAGTAGGGCAATATTCCTTTATCGATGCAAGTTACTGAACATAATAGGTATCAGATTCCTTGAGCGTCATATGGCGAGACGTGTTTTGTTGCCAATTATTCCAGTCTTTTCATTAATGTGTTACTAATTGGAATAATCCACTTTGGGGGTAAAGAGGAATATAAAATGTGTAAGAAAACATATAGCGCTGCATTTATGTTACTTGTCCGTATACGGTATGTTATATGTACAGTGTGATAAATATACATTCTTAGGCTAGAAAATCAGGCTATAGCAACATATCTTTTTAAAAATTTCATTGAAGCTATCACGTACACTTATTCAATTGACGACACATTCCAAAGAAAAGGCGCGAAGATTTTACTCGTGACATTTGGCGCGAAATAATTATCTTGACCCGCCTTTCACAAATGGTCTGATGCAGTAGTGTAGAAGTACAGAAAAAGATTACACGGACATGTCTGAATTTGGAATTGCATAGAATAGAAAGTTGAATGCATAAAGAATAAAGGAAGTAAACACAATAGCTTTTTTTTTTAGTTTTTATCAGTGACAGATTATTTTCTCTGCTATCAGTTATTTTTAAAACTCAAGTAACAAATCCGATGTAAATCTACTAGTACTTGCACAAAATTTAGCTGGCTAGTTTTCATCCTATAATTCCACACTATAAGAAAAAACGATTAACCTGCATGACACTCGTTACTTCAGGGAATGAGTGCAAGGTAAACATCGGTGATGGCTGGTACATTGCACTAGTGTAGTGGTTTCAATATTAAAGAACAAGGTTCACTTAGGGCCTTTTTTGGCCCTGTGAATTTCAGAAAAACTGAAACTGCTTTGTTTTAGTTAATGCATTTAATATCATTTAGACCTTTGATGACTGCGTATCTATCAAAAATGGCGTAATTTTCTGGCTTGCCAATGCATTATGACGTCATGTAATGCGTCATTTTCCTCATATAGTGAAAAATTCTACAACACAGCCAATTTCTAAAGCGATTTTTCGATATTTAATATAGAGCGTAACCTCTGATCTTCAATATACAACTATAAAATGATAGAACTATTTCTGAGGATTACAAAACCTGTTTTATTTTTTAAATCAGAGGGTGTGCTTATATTATTTCTCTTCTGTGAAAGTACTCAAATATACTTATTTTCATTAAAATTCAAGAACATTGAAATTTCAGGAGACCTGTTTTCCAAGACCTTGGCTATAAGAAGAAAATTTTTAATAGGAAATTAAAACACTAAGTCTCTACTTTATCTTGTTGTTTAAAATGGAACATAAAGTGTTAGTCAATAAATTGGTATATCTACAGGGCCATTTTATGCATAAAGTGAACCTAGCTCTTTTCGGGCAGCCGATCTTGGTTTAATCCTGACTATATCTGAATTTTTTGCTTAAATTTACGTTTTCATCTTTATCAATGATGTTGAACTTTGTTTTTCTCTTTGTGAATTCTGTGCTCTTTTTATTTTTATTTTTTTTTTATAAATAAAAAATCTTTTTAAAGACCCATGTTGAATTTATAGGTGTCTTTACAACGAGCAGATATAAATGTAATTTTACGTGCAAAGAATATCACAGTTAAGGATGGTTATTCGGACGGAAGACCTCTCGTTGCTCGCAACGAGTATCTAGTATTCTTAATATAATTGTATAGACGAAATGTTGTAATGGACCTTTGTCCGCTCCATTTCTCCAGAACAGCTTAAGATATGAAAGTTAACTCTGTCAGATATCATAGATAATGACTTGTAGATGTCACCATGAATATTCTTTCCGTCGTCAATACTTCCGGTCGTCACAGAAATTGGATTAAAAAGTCGATTTTTTTCAATTTCTTCGTCTTTCTAACTTCTTTTTTCTGTAATATTCATAGGGTATGTAAAGGCCCCTCTTTGAAGATTTTACGTATTACCAGTTTCTTGATAGGATTCAGCAGGAATTAAATATCTTTATATATCTTAGAATTTCCGAAAACGTAGAACCAACGTTTCTTAAACACTACAAAATATTGATTTTTTCCCCGTATATATAGTTTGCAGGGACTGCTCAGAGCTCATTCACGTAGGAGGAGGTGTAGAGGTAACACCTACCTGGTGATTGGGATAGGCCAGAAAAACCTTCCTGTTGCCATGGAAACGAGTCTATTTTAAATAAAAACGTTTGTATATGATATGTGTGCGCATTTTCTTAGCCCCTCTTTTTTGTCAACTGTAGAAGACATTGTCATCTTTACCGACCCCCCCCCCCCTCCTTTTTTTTTCTCTTTTTCGCTTTTATGTTTCGGATTCTTAATAAAATGACCTTGACCTTCATATCACAAGCAACTCTCCTTGAAGTTTTCAAAATTATAAGACTTAATTCTTTCTACAAAATAATGGTAATTTACATATTTATGTTCAAGACCCCCTCCCCCTTCCCCGAAGCAACCACGTACATGTAGAATACACAGATATAAAATTCACAACTTATAAGGAACTTCTTAAGAGTTTCATTAATAAAATTCAGTTCCCCTGATGTGATTTGATATTTTGCTACCATTCATTCTTCTTCTGTTTTGTCTATAGAATTTATGATTATTCTATTTAAAGTTAATTAATCTTCAGAAAGTAGTGATTGTCAGCTGCATTCATTAGCATTTCGCGTTTTCTTGTATATCTATTACTTGCATATTAATAATTTCATTAAATAATATTTAAAAGTATTAAAACTTCATTTCTATTAAATTTTATTAATTTGTAAATCCTTGGATCCGCTCCTGCTGGTGCGCGAAAGCCTCATCACTACTGTAAACAAATTATTCATCACGCCGTAAATGTTCATGATTCCGCTAAACTAAGAAAGTTTACACATAGTTTATCATCTCATTAACAACCATCAGTCCTGTCCAGTGCAGAAATGCTCGAATTGAAGGGGAAAATTCAGGAATTGTTTTGCGTCAGCCATGTTTTTGACGTGAACCTTACACGGCATTCTGTTATTAAGGTCTTTCGTCTTCACGGAAGACCTAATAGTGATTCTACTGTTTCTTATTAAGGTCTTCCGTTTCAGACGGAAGACCTTATAGTGATTGTAGTGTTTATTATTATTATTTTTTTCCCCCTTTTCGTGTCCCCCTCGATTTCTCAGAGATGGCTGGACGGATTTTCTTGAAATTTTCCGGGATGATAGAGAATGAAAATACCCCCAGGCGTTTTTTTTCATTTTTTCAAAATTCACTTCCGCTCGTCAGATATGTCCGATTTCCGTTTTTTTCAAAAATATTTTGTCCCAGTCATATCTCAGAAACGGTTAGAGATTAAGACACCAAACTAAAATGAGTAATAGATCTTGAGGAGTATGCAAAACCATTTGGGTTAAGAGCGTCAACCGTCACTTCCGGTCGTCACAGGAAGTGATCATAGAAATCGAAATTTTCAACTTTTCTTTTTTGAATCTTTTTTTGCATCACATTATTGCATCTCATTTGTAGTTTCGAAATATGTTAGTTCCACCGGAAACAAAAACGTCAACTTCTGGTTATGAGAGAAAAACTACATAATTCGAGTATTATACTTCCCCATAAATATCGCTTATAGATTAAGTATTTGAAATGATTTTTATATATGTTATCAAGACTGCAAATGTCTAGAGTAAAGTCAAATATCTTGGTAAAATACACTTCCGGTCGCGAGTTTTACTGTCCGTAAACTGAGAAATTGTCTGAACCAGATCTGAGAAACGGTAAGAGATTAAGACACCAAACTTTTATGAGTAATAGATCTTGACAAGTAGGCAAAACCTTTTGGGTAAAGAACGTCAGCCGTCACTTCCGCTCGTCACAGGAAGTGATCAAAGAAATCAAAGATTTCAACTTTTCGTTTTTAAATCTTTTTTTGCATCAGTTTATTGCATCTTATTTTTCGTTTCGAAATATGTCAGTCCCACCGGAAACAAAAACGACAACTTCCGGTTATAAGAGAAAAACCACATAATTTGAGTATTATACTTTACCATAAATATCTTTTATAGATAAGGTATTTGAAATGATTTTTAGATATTTTATTTAGACTGCAAATGTGAAGAGTAATTTTAGACATCTTTGTAAAATTCACTTCCGGTCGTGTGTTTTCCTGTCCTGAAAATGAGAAGTTCTCTGAGCGAGATCTCGGAAACAGTAAGAGATTAAGACACCAAACTTATAAGAATAATAGATCTTGAGGAGTAGACAAAACATATATGATTAAACGCGTCAACCGTCACTTCCGGTCGTCACAGGAAGTGATCAAAGAAATCAAAAATTTAAACATTTTTCTTTTGAAATAAAAGACTTGCAACATATAATTCATTTTATCTTTTTTAAAGATTCGATATGTGTTGGACCTACCCAGCACATAAAAAAAAAGACAACTTCCGGTTATAAGAGAACAACAGTATAATAGAGATTTTTAACTTTCCCATAAATGTCGCTTAGAGATAAAGTTCTTTGAATGATTTTTATATATGTCATTGAGAGTGCAGTTGTCTAGAGTGACGTCAAACATCTTAATAAAATTCATTTCCGGTCGTGTGTTTTCCAGTCCTCAAAATGAGATTTTGTTCACCTAATTGTTCAGCACCAGTAAACCACAGAAGTCAAAAACTTTCAGGACTGATAGTAAGTCATCAGTTTATCTACATCCTGTGAAAATCGTACGTTGCCATCACTTCCGGTCGTGAAAGGAAGCGATGCAAAAAAGTGAATTTTGCAAGTTTTTTTTTTCTTTCTAAAAAAATGTTTTCGTAATGCGAATGATAGATAGACCATGACATTGCAAATTATTTTCACCGGAAGTGCCGGCAGAAAAACCGGAAGTTCTCTCAAACATCAATAGGTTTCACGGAAACTTTTAGGGATGATCAGTTGTGAATAATTTGTGTGTAGAATGAACATTCTATTTGTTTGGAGTAATTTCAGTCGTGATGAAGTAAAAAAAAAAACATAGAAAGTAAAGAGTTATTTCCTTTTTTCATGACATTTGACCTTCACCTTTGACCTTGAACATTGATGACCTTTGACCAAAAGGTCAGAATCAATGATTAATTTACTCCTCTTTTCAAAAAAAAATCAAATCATAAGCAACCTAGAATATTTCTCGTAAACTCATACAACATCTCGGATCGACATAAAATTTCGGTGATGTGCAGAAGAAACCTAAAAGAAAGTTTCCTGAAAGTTTGACGGTGATATAGAAATTATGAATGTTAACGGCAAACACTACATCTTTTTTCGTATCTGAAATTTAGGTGCCGATGAACATAAAAATTAATTAAAGCTTTTCTCGATTATTTCTTCAGTTGTTATGAATAGCAGTCGATTCTCTTGATATGATACGATATTTTAACACCAAGTACTCTTGCTTTCTCTAGTATTTGGAATTTATTTCAATTTTATTTGGAATTAATATTAATCGAATGAATGTCGAAAACAGCGATTTTTACTTAGCAAATAAATTTTCACGCTCTCATTGACATATTTTTCTTCCTAAAATGCATATCTGAAATTTTGATTCATGCTACTTACATTTAATTCAATCCACACAGAGATGCTTATTTTAATCTTACCTATTATTTCAGGATATTCAGTCACATCCGAACCCGATCCGAATTTTCATATATTTGTAAACAAATATCGACACTGCAGTTCTAATGCACCATAGGCTCTGAATGATTAACTCAATGCATTCCAAATATAGACCAACTCAAATATTTTTTTAAACCGAAAATCTGCATTTGCATTATACACCAATCGTGTTTCTCAATCTATTCAATACTGATTACTACATTCCATAACAAACAAAAGAACACGTGCTTTTATTTCTATTTATTCTTAAACAATTAATTTACTACCTCCATCTTCATCGGAATACGTGGTCTAGTGGTTAGCGCGCCTGCCTTACGAACCAAAGGTTTTGAGTTCGATCCCTGCTGGGAGAACATTTTTTTTTTTTTTTTTTTTTTTTTTTTTTTGCATTTTCAGCTTTTTTTCAAACCAATTGACAAAAGAATCAAGAAAACGGAAGACCTGTTATTGCCTAGGCAATAAGTATCTAGTTATTATTATTCTTATTTTTTAGACAAATTTTGTGCACGCAATATCTCGAGAACTATTCAGTGGTTTTTCATCAAACTTTCAGGGTAATGTGCTTTAAAAAGCCATTGTTACATTTGAAAGAATTTTGGAGAAATTCGCTTCCGGTTCCAAGTTATGGACATTTTTCTGATTTTGAAATGGAATGCTTTCCGCGCGAGATCTAAAGAACGGCTAAAGATATGAACTGGAGACTTGTTGGGGAGCATAGAACACGACTTTCAGATGTGCGGGTTTGCCTTTTCGTGCGTCGGGAATACTTCCGGTCGCTACCGGAAGCGAATTCAAAAAGTCAATTTTTTCAACTTTTACGTTTTTCAATATTTTTCTTTGATTTTAATAGGGTTAATAGAGACTATTATTGTAATGCTTAATATATAATTTGTTTTTAAAATTGTCTACCAGAATACATTTTAAAAATAGATTTTTTAGACAAATTTTGTACACGAAATATCTCGAGAACTATTCAATGGTTTTCTATCAAACTTTCAGGGATAATGAGCTATAAAATGCCATTGTTACATTTGAAAGAATTTTGGAAAAATTCGTTTCCGGTTCCAAAGAATGAAAATTTCCTGATTCTGAAATGAAATTTTATCCGCGCGAGATCTAAAGAATGGCTAAAGATATGAATTGGAGAATTGTTTTAGACCATAGGACATTACCTCTAGATGTGCGGGTTTGCCTTTTCGTGCGTCGTGAGTACTTCCGGTTGCTACCGGAAGCGAATTAAAAAAGTCAATTTTTCAACTTTTACGTTTTTCAATATTTTTCTTTGATTTTAGTAGGATTATATTCCTTTATAGATGCAAGTTACCGAATATTATAGGTATCAGATTCCTTGAGCGTCATATGGCGAGACGTGTTTTTTGCAAAACATTCAAGTCTTTTCATTACTGTGTTTCTAATTGGAATAGTCCACTAAAAGAGGAATATAAAATGTGTAAGAAAACTTAGCGCTGCCTTATTGTTACTTGTCCGTATACGATATGCTATATGTACAGTGTGATAAATAAACATTCTTAGGCTCGAAAATCAGGCTATGGCAACATTTTTTTTTTAAATTTCATTGAAGCTATCACGTTCACTTATTCAATTGAAGACACATTTCAAAGAAAAGGTGAGAAGATTTACTCGTGACGTTTGGCGCGAAGTAATGTATCTTGACCCGCCTTTCACAAATGGTCTGATGCAGTAGTGTAGAAGTACAGAAAAAGATTACACGGACATGTCTGTATTTAAAATTGCATAGAATAGAAAGTTGAATGCATAAAGAATAAAGGAAGTAAACACAATAGTTTTTTTTAGTTTTTATCAGTAACAGATTATTTTTTTCTCTGCTGTCAGTTATTGTTAAAACTCAAGTAACAAATCCGATGTAAATCTACTAGCACTTGCACAAAATTTAGCTGGCTAGTTTTCATCCTATAATTCCACACTATAAGAAAAAAAGATTAACCTGCATGACACTCGTTACTTCAGGGAATGAGTGCAAGGTAAACATCGATGATAGCTGGTACATTGCACTAGTGTAGTGGTTTCAATATAATGATTAAAGAACAAGGTTCACTTAGGGCCTTTTTTGGCCCTGTGAATTTCAGAAAAACTGAAACTGCTTGGTTTTAGTTGACAATGCATTAAATATCATTTAGACCTTTGATGACTGCGTATCTATCAAAAATGACGTAATTTTCTGGCTAGCCAATGCATTAAGACGTCATGAAATGCGTCATTTTCCTCGTATCCTGAAAATTTCTACAAAACAGCCAATTTTTAAAGCCATTTTTCGATATTTAATATAGGACGTAACCTATGATCTTAAATATGCAACTATTAAATGATAGAACTATTTCTGAGGATTACAAAACCTGTTTTATTTTTTTAGATCAGAGGATGCGCTCATATTATTTTTCTTCTTTCTTTTTTAAACTAAAACTTGTATCACTTTATTGCATCTCTTTCGCTGTTATGAAATATGTTAGATTCCATCGGTAATAAAACGTCAACTTCCGGTCTATTGCTCGGCAACAGTAAATGACTGAAGTCTAAAACTTTCAGGACTGATAGTCAGTCATCAGTTTATTTGAATCGTGACAAAATTTTGTATCGCCGTTACTTCCGGTCGTGGCAGGAAGTGATGCAAAAAAGGGAATGGTTAATGGTTAGCACGCTGGATTTTCACGCTGACGACCAGGGTTAAATCTCCAGATTGTCTGAATTTCTTTTATCACTTTTTCAGCTTGAGTTTTCTTTTTTTCAGAATCGGACGGAAGACCTCTCATTGCTCGCAATGAGTTTCTAGTTATTAAGGTCTTCCGTCTTCAGCGGAAGACCTTCTTGTTAAGGTCCTCCGTCTTCAGCGGAAGACCTTCTTGTTATTCTTAGGTTTCTTTTTCACTTTTATTATTAAGGTCTTCCGTCTTCAGCGGAAGACCTTCTTGTTATTCTTCGGTTTCTTTTCCACTGTTTTTCTTATTATTTTTTTTCTTACCGATTTTGTGCACGCGATTTCTCGAAAACGGTTCGTTCGATTTTCATGAAACTTTCAGGTCTGATAGAACATTAAAAAATCTTGATACTTATTTTTTTATTTTGATGACGTCACTTCCGGTCCGAAGATTTTTGCGATTTAGTGATTTTTGGAGGGTCAGTTTCTCCGCAGGTTTTCTGAGAAAGCACTCATCACAGGAACGTGAAACTTTTAGCGAAGACAGAGCAACATATGTAGATCTGTAATACGTAGTTAACTTTCACCGGAAGTGCCACACGTCGCTATGGCCTGAAAAAAGTCATATCGAGAGTTTCAAATTTTCGAACACTTTCTGTACGATATCTTTTTACTTGGAAATATTTTGTTAAAACATATATAACAAAATTTGTGCAGAATTACAAGATCTTTTAAATGATATCTCGAAAAAAGGGCTGGCCCCTAAAATAAAGAATCTAAAGGGGCCAAAATATTTTTCCTGATATCTCAAAAAGTATTGAGAATTTGTAATACTTCAAAAAGCAAAGTTGTTCAACATGACAAGTAGCAGCTTGCGAGATCATCAAAATGCGTCGAATGACGTCACTTCCGGCCAAACAGGAAGTAGTAGAAAATTGCTTATTTTCACAGATATTGGTACAGTGCTGCTATCCCACAAGTTGACATGGGATGGGATTGGATATGATTCAGGATTGAGGATTCACGATAGAAACATATAGTAGTTAATCCAATCCTAACCTATCCTATCCTGTATCCTACAGCCAATCAGATTCGAGTAAAGGTTAATTCATATGTCAGAATAAATTACAGAAACGCAAAAGGATATAGAACGTTTACAAAAGAATTATTTATAAAATCACAAAAGAAAGTAGACGTTTTTTTCTTAACACACATTTATTCTATTACCTTCGAGTAATATGGCGTACGATCTAACCGTGAACGATCACCGGAAGAAGTTTCGCATATAAACAAAGAAGAGATCGGACATCAAAAGATCGTATTTCTTCAGCATGTTTGGATGATTAACTCAATTCCTACTTGTGTTACAGTTAAAATAACATGTTTCTCTGTTAAATGTGCTCTGTTTGTCTGGATAATTCCACTTGAACCGTCAGCGGTGGACTATAACAGATCATAATCGCAGTTGTTTGGTGCAAGACCATGTAAGTATACTAAACACTGTAAATGTGTGCATGTTTATACACATCTCTCCCTTTAAGCAATGTTTTAATGACTTGAACTATTAAAAATTTACTCTATTGTAATATACACAGAAATCGGATGTGGAAAAAAGAGGTTGTGTAGAAAGGGGAGGGGTAGGGGGTTAAATATTTACAAATACTTTGTCACATGATCAGATGTATTATACCTTTTTCAGTTTGTTATTGCTATATACTCATTTCCCTACTGTGGTTAAAAAATATTTTTTCTTATCTGATTGCAATTTAAAATAATTAAATGCAGAATCATCATGATCATTTCTTATGCTACTTTGTATAATAAGCCCACTCAGCACTTGCATGTACATTGTATGTATGACCTATTGTGCGTTAAACATAAAATGTGTAACATAAATTAATCATTTATTATCTTCTTCATTTCAGAGAATGGTACCCAATTTTGCCTGCCCTCATTAGTCATCACAATATAAAAGATTTTACATTTA
Source organism: Saccostrea echinata (assembly GCF_033153115.1). Taxonomy (NCBI): domain Eukaryota; kingdom Metazoa; phylum Mollusca; class Bivalvia; order Ostreida; family Ostreidae; genus Saccostrea; species Saccostrea echinata. The sequence continues at coordinate 353,707 of NW_026889760.1, read as the reverse complement.
GAAGTACGGGCTAATTGCATTCGGCGCGTCGGCGCGCCAGCGCGTCCATCTCATCCCAATATCACATAAGTATTTTCTCCTTGCATTAAAACACTCAAATGACATCGATTTTCTTAATAATTTAAGCATTATCGCTTATATTCAAGTCGACAGCCCGAGCCCGATTGTAATTTTTTGTTGGGTGAATCCAGAAATTTTTCCCTAGGAGGTGTTGGCTCAAATCGCAAGGGAAAGAGGTCCGAGGCATAGGTTTAGTAATTTTACTATGTCAGTTTAAATAAATTTGAATTTTCTAGGGATCTGGATCCCCTTGATCCCTGCATGCCTTACCACAATTTGTGCTAGAGTAATCCGAAATTTACCCCAATTTTTTTAGTTGGCCTACTTTCGATCTCTCTCTCTCTCTCTCTCTCTATATATATATATATATACGAGGGTTGTCCAAACAGTTCGTGGACAAGGGCGTTTTTGTCAAAATGAATGGTTCAAGATATGCTTATTGTATACCAAAATATTAGTTATGAAAATCCAAGTCAGAATAGTTTGGTTTTTATTGTTTGAACGTTATATTTTTGTAAGAATCTCGGTCATTAAAGGTCGCCGATAGTGCGCACGGACCAGGGTTAAAATGCCATGAACTTTTAAATAAAGTGATCTGATTGAAATGATCATTTTCTTTTTAAAACGAGTCAAAGCTGAATAAAAATTTAATATATCACAAATAAAACGGTTATCGCCATTTTCCGATACCTTTAGTATCGCTTACTAAATAGACAATGAAAATATTAAGTGAAAACCGCAAAAAGTATGCTTCAAAAATTGACAGAAAAAGCGACGTCGGCCATCCGAACGGGACAGCGTCCAATCATACAATTATGGTTAATATGGTTGAAAAGTCGTCAAAAACAAAATATTTATTCAAACAACCTAAATTTATTGGAAAATATTTAGTCTAGTGATTTGTAATTGGTGAAAACGATTTTTCAACGGTGTGTAAAATTTTGGAGACATACAAGAAGTGGAAAACCACTGTTATTTGATGAAAATAGGATATATATATACATTATTATAACAGTAACTTGATCCGAAGAGTCGTATCACGTCGAGTTGACAGGCACGGATCATCAGATCAAACGAGACGCGAAGCGTCGAGTTTGATCTGATGATCCGCGCCTGTCAACGAGACGTGATACGGCTCTTCGGATCAAGTTGCTGTTATAATGATAAATTTATTATATACCCCCCTTTCAACTAGCAAAATATAGTTTTAAAAACTTTTGAGATCAATTATATAAGATTTTTACATTAAACATTTTGTCCAGGAACTTTTTGATGCGCATGAAAAATAACGTCATGTTTCTGTGTACTACGTCATCAATTTCAGAGAGGGGTGATATGGATTCAGAAAACCACAGTGTGGTGATCCGGAAAGTCGGATCACACCGTCACGTGATTGTACGAAATGTACAGTAAAATTGAGTGATACACGCTTGGGTATATAATAAATTTCTATTCATGACGTTGTTATAAATATAACGCCGTCGGGCTGGGCTGTGCATCCTGTGTTTACGAAGTGTTCATATTGATGACGCTGGTAAATTATTGTGTATTGTTTTGAATTTTAAAATTTAAATTAATTATAATCTATACATAAATATTATTGCACACATTTGGCAATGTGGCATAATAAAGAAAAATAGCGTGCGTCTATGAACATGCGATAAAAATCCAAAATTCATATTTCTGATGTTATCATGAAATAAGCGTTACGTCAGACTGGCCCGTGCAACTTGCATATACAAAGTATTTACACCTATAATGTTCAGTAAATAGTGTGCATTGTTTTAATTTTTGTATATTTACTCAATCATGGTCTATATTAAGATATTATCGTACATGTTTGCCATTGCGGACTTTAAAAAGAAATTTAAGCATTTGTCCACGAACTTTTTGGACAACCTTCGTATATATATATATATCTTTATGTATCACAAAAATTTACCGGTATTACGTAATGACCCTAGACTCTAGAGTTTAACCCCTTTTTTAGAGACTTGATTATCATGGCAATAAGCTGCCACGCATTGGTATCAGTGTTTGACAAAGATTCCTTGTTACGTATTAAAATAATACTACTACTAAAAATTAACTTGTCTTTATTTCAGGAGGGGGAGTAACTTTAGTTACAGAAATGGCTGGCCTGTAAACCTAAACAGATCATTTGCACTACAGATCATGTGCCAGTATACATAAAGTCCTGCCTCCATATTGTAGTCTTCTCAACCACTTATCTCATTAAAAATCCAATCATATAATATACATGTACAATGGTTCCATCAACATTCCTTAAACATTAATTTTTGAGGTTTTGTGTTTTGCAGAGTGAAAATTAAAATAGAATTTGATGGTCATTAGAGTAAGAAGCATATCAAAAAGTTTTATGATGACCTGCGTTCACGAAATACTGAGTCATTCGCTGATTGCACAAAAATTGATGCCAATGAAAATTGATAAAACCAGTGTATTTACTGTATTAATTAGTGGCCATGAATAAAAGAAACCACAGGCAGTTAAATAATGATGTTGAAGCTTCAATACATAATTCCAACTATGAAACTTTCTCTTTTTAGCCGGGCTCATTGCTCGTAGAGCAATAGCCGGCTTATGTTACGGTGTTCAACCGGAAATGCTGCTTCCTCACCGCCAAATTAAATACGAGTAAGAATATAGTACGTATGCTCAACCACCTTTGAAGCAATACAAACACTTAATTAAACAAATTTAAGTTAACTAAGAAATTCTCAAAAAAAAAAAACAAAAAAAAAAAAAACAAAAAAAAAATTAATGGTAATACTCTTTCTCCCCTTTTCTTCAATAAATTATTTGTCTAAAAAATGCGAAAGGTAATTTCATCAAGTCTGCCAGCTTCACATTCTATAAATAAAGGTTCTGTTACCAGGCTAACACTAATGCGGGGAGCACGTGACCCGATGCACACCTTTATGCAAAACTCCCCGCTGAGGACCCGTCTGTGTATAAACGTTTAACCTTGCTGCATCAATGTTTATTTACTTCCGTAAGTGATGTTAGATCCCGAAACGATACATGTGATAAATTGTTTACGCTGTTAAATTCAAACTGCATTTTATTTAATTTTTTTTAAACATTTTTTATTCATACTATATACCACAAATATATTTTTATGTGTTACATATTCTTCCAGTGTCTTGTTGTTATTCATCTGTAATTACAATGTATGTTTCATATAAAACGGACTTGTTCACTTCTCTGTACATATGTAAATGGGCCCGGCTCTCTGTACTTCTCAGTACTTTGATTATTTATGATATCGCGCCCGATGCTAACAGAATTGTATAAGCGATAATTTATTTAATAAACAAAATCTGTTGCGCGAGCGCGCCGACGCGCCGAATACAATTAGCCAGAAGTACGTATGATTAGATTATTTATTTTGTGTTTATGCATGTTTCATTAAAATACATCAAAATCATTATCTAAGTTGGGATGAAGTGTCTGTAGATTTTATGAATAAGTGATTTTCTTCTTTTTAAAATGTTGAGAGTAAAACTGAAATTAATGTATAATTGTTCTGGTCATCATTGTCATGTTATATGTATTTTCATTTTTTTTTAATATTCAAATTTCAAGCAAAAAATGAAAAGAAATTAATTAACAAGATATTAAATAGATTAATACAAGCAGAAAATAGAGAGAGAAAAAAACATCCAAACATATAATCATACTAGTTAGCAAGACGACGAGATGAAATGAATTATAATCTACAAGTAAATTATGTAAATTATGATTGTTTAATTAAGATATGAGTTCTGACTATGAAGTTGCAATATAAGATTTGATTTTGCTTGATTTCTTTAAAATTAATGCATTACTCTGGGAGAGAAAAAGGTGAAATTCAGACAATTGTACATGAAATGAGAAAGATAATCACAATCAAATACAGTTTTAATGCATAAAGTATATGACAAAATTTACAATCTACATGCACATAATGGTGTGTGTTTTTTGCTTCAGGACAATCCTGCAAATTTGCAACTGTACAAATTGCACTTCATCTCATCTGCTGCTGGAATAAATAATGAAAGATTTTCAAACCAGTGTCCAAGAGCCTCCTAGAGTCTGGAATGATGGTGTTCTTTATTAAGGAGATCAGTGTGTGATGTATTTGTTTTCTGTGCATTGATGACATTTGTGAAACTGTTCGGTTACTTTATGAGTTATGACCATCTCTCTGACAACTACTTTGACATTTGAAATTCAATTTGAGCGACGGACAAGCAGGCCAAATAATATGCATGTAAAACATACAATTGTAATAAGACATTGATAAACTTCAATTTAAACAAACTACATGTACATGTATCTTTGAGCTTGGCATTGAAATACATGTATACTTTACATGGACACTTTTAATGAATTTGTCTCATGATAATGGAACATTCAATTGTTATACATTGTAGATATAAATTGTAGATAATATGCATTTGGTCCAATATATATAATTATATTTATATTCACTGAAAAAAGGAATTACCCTGAATAAATATTGTGAACTTGGTCAATTATTTTTATTCCTCATTTAGACACTGAATAACATTCAAGATCAAATGTCAAGATAAAATACAAGATTTACTTAAATTTGGGTTATAAATACTGTAACAACTGTGGATTCTTATGCATGTTTTATAAGATCTAAGGAATATGTGTGAGCTGACTACAATAATTATTGCTGTCAACCTGTCTGACTATGAAGATTTAGGAAAATGTTTTCTGTAAACATTAATTGATTAAATTCTCACACAAATATTTTTTTTAATTAAGATACACTTGTACGGCACTGAACTGACCATAAATTGAGAACACTGAAGCGAAATAAGAAATTTTAACATTTTGAATATCTGGATTTTTATTTAGCAAACATGATGAAAATGTTGCATGTTTGTAAAATATTCACATACAAACAAATGATGAACTGAACATTTCAAGCAGGAATAACTTTGATAATATATATAAAACAAATTTTTATCATACATTTAAAATTGAATATAATAAGACAATTTTAACTTATTTGATGAATGAAAGTCAACATATTCTGGATCTAAATTTTGACTTGTCTGTTCTCGGTTTATGGTCTTGTCATATCTTGAAGTTCTTATTTAGATTTACACCAAAAGTAAAATCTAATATTAGTGATGGGACATCGGTTAATTTTCATAATCGATCATCGGTTGGAATCGGTTACTGCTTCTGATGCGATTTTAATGATTATAATCGAATTTCATAGTTTTGTATTCAAAAAAATTATGTTTGATTGTTTCCTGTAACATTCCCAAAAAATCAAGGGTCGGTAGGTCGGGAATTTTTTTTTTTTTTTTTTTTTTTTTTTTTTTTTTTTTTTTTGCTTATGAATAATGGAGTCAAACATCCCGGTGTAGCATAATATTTTGATGCCATGATATAATAAACCCGGGTTCAATATATCGCATAATATTTTGAACCCGGGTTCATTTTTTGCTGCGATATAACGAACCCCCTTATAAAATATTGAACCCGGTGGGTTCAGAATATTATGGTTATAATATATTGAGTCCCCTACTATTTTAATTTAAGAGGGAGGGGGTTCAAGATATTATGTTCATAAAATATTGAGTTCCCTTTCCCTTAAATTTAAGAGGGAGGGGTTCAAGGTATTATGACCAAAAAATATTGAGTCCCCGTACCCTTAAATTTAAGAGGGATGGGGTTCAAGATATTATGACCATAAAATATTGAGTCCCCCTATCCTTTTAATCTAAGAGGGAGGGGGTTCAAGATATTATGACCATAAAATATTGAGTCCCCCTATCCTTTTAATCTAAGAGGGAGGGTGTTCAAGATATTATGACCACAAAATATTGAGTCCCCCTACACTTTTAATCTAAGAGGGAGGGGGATCAAGATATTATGACCATAAAATATTGATGGCAATTTCAGACTTCAAAATTTTGATTACATTATTTTTACTCTCATTTCTTTAGGTATTGCACAGATTTAAAAAAAAAATACAATTTTAATATAAAGATACCCAACCCTTGAGATCTAACAATTAAATCAAAGTTAGTGTGTGTGAGATGGGTGTTAGATACTTTCACTTTCCAAAGTAGTCTTTAAATGGAGGTTCAATACTTCTCAGCCAAATATTTTCTATCCTTTATAAAATGTTGTGGGGTTGAACATTTCACTGTCATATCTTGAACCCCCTCTTACCATTCAAAAATTATTTTTAGGTCAATAATTTTTAAACAACATCCTAAACACATATATGTCTAGTAGGGGGTACAACATTTTACAGCCATAAATCCTATCTTTAACCTCCACCCCACTCTACCAAAAAAAAAAATTAAATTAGGAAGTACAACATTTCAAGGCCATAATCTTATGAACCTCTATGCTTTAAACAGAGAATGTCTGTAATGGGGTTCAAAATATTATGGCCACAAGGCTATAATATATTGAACCCAGGGTTCAAAATATTATGGCCCTAAGGCTATAATATATTGAACCCCGGGTTCAAAATATTATGGCCATAAAACTATAATATATTGAACCCTGGGTTCAAAATATTATGGCCATAATATTTTGAACCCCGGGATCAATATTTTATAGGGGGGTTCAATATTTCGCAGCGATATTTTGAACCTGGGTTCAAAATATCGTGGGGTTCAATATATTATATGACACCGGGACTGAATTATCCAGGTGTTATATTTACAATGGACAATCACCATGGCTGCCTAGCGGCAGAAAAGGAACTTCAAAAAGTTGTGGGGGAAATCGATTACTCTTTATATCGAAGGTAAATGTTGACTAAGTTGCATATTTTATATCTCAAATGAAAGATACAATTAATATTTTTTGAATGAAAAGATTCAGCTGATTGATCAAACCAAAGAGCAAATACAGATTTGGCAGAAAAAAAATCCACCTGGGGGTAAACTGAATGGGTCGGTCGGGTTACAGTAAACAAACATAATTTTTTTAGACCCTATATATGCACCATTTGGTTCTTAATCACCTCTGCTTCGTGCTAGTTGGCTAGTATCAGATGCAGACGCCATTTTCTTTCATTAAGCAGAAATAAATTTTAAACCAGAAATGGAGAATTCCGGAATGTATTGTATTAGAAGTATGTTTCGATGATCGATTATGAAAAATTATAATCGATCATCGGAATCGGTAACATTTTTTCGTCGACAATCGATGTTTTCTGATTATCGGTACAACACTATCTAATAAACAGCTGATATAGGTGCAGTTAGATCTATATGTTATTTTCGTGATGCCTAGTTATGGGGAAAACAAAGTTTTGCATAAATTTTACATGAACAGATGAAACATACACTTGTTAAAACATCAAACATATCCTATTTTTGTCATTATTTAGTATGTGTAGACATGATAGAGAAATTGTTTCTTCAATGAGTACGGTTATAATTCAGTGTACCTATCCCGCATGAAGGATTTGGTATTCGTGGTCTGATTCTTATAAAGAGTTTAAAAATTTTGTTCCTTTTGTCTACTTTATCATAACATTAGAAAAGTATCTGCAATCTTTATTGTTTCCCCATTTTTCTCTCTCTAATTTTAACTCCATTTATTTTACGTAGAGAACAAATTCGAAAGAAATCACAAATACCTTGACGTCTCCCGATCATTGTTAGTTTTGTTTGTTTGTTTGTATGTTGTTTAACGTCCCTCTCGAGATTTTTTCACTCATATGGAGACGCCACCACTTGCCGGTGGAGATTTGCAAATTTTGTCCTATACTTGGCACATACGGCCATTGAGCAGTGAGGGATCTTTTTCGTGCCAGCACCTACTGCGACACGGGACCTCAGTTTATACGATCTCATCCGAAGGACCGGTCTCCACGTCCCACAGTGGGATTTGAACCCGCGACGTAAGGATCAACTCCTTACTTCGCGACTCTCGAGCAGATGCTCTAACCACTGCGCCACGCGAGCGACGATCATTGTTAGTATGTAAAATTAAACACAAATAAAATTTTACTATATTTTTTTCTTCAATTCTTCCGAAGTTCCAATTTCTTCACATGTTCGCTAGATCAATACTTGCCTACATTTTATTACAATTCTTTTGTTTACATTTTAACTGTTTACTCGCAAATTAATTCATGTGGGGTTTCGGAAATTAATGGAAGTCGATCTCGATTATTTTTTTCTCCATTAAAATTTATTATATCTAAATTAATTACATAACTATAACTGATTTTTATTTGATGGTCATTTTATAATTTTTTTTTCGTTTTGTCAAATTAACTCCTAAATATTAAAAAAAAAACTGAGAGCAGCAGGATACAATGTAGGATAGGATAGGATTAGACTGAAATGACAGGATAGGATTGTGGATGCAGGATTCACGATAGGATAGCTAGGATAGGATTGTCAACTTATAGGATAGAGCACTGTATTGAATTGAATTATGCATGTCACAGAGGACGTCTGATTGTATTTCCTGTCGAGTATCGTCTCTTTTGTCACTTCCGGTTAAACCGGAAGTGACTATAAATGATGTATTTCTGCAGATATCAACAAAAATTAAATGATTGAATTCAACCAAGACTTTTGACCCAATTTTTTGTCGATTGGGAGTCACTTCCGGTCAAACCGGAAGTAGTCTTGATTTGCTTTATTTAACGAAAATCAGCATAAAAAACCAAATACAGAAAACATCATTTTTGGTCTGGAAGCCTTCTTTTTAAGTATACTTTACTTCCATTTATCCATCTTACAAGCAGTGCTTCTGAAACTTGGACGGAAGACCTACTCGTTGCTTTGCAACGAGCTTTGCTCTAGTTATTATTGTTTTTTTTTCTTACCGATTTTGTGCACGCGATTTCTCGAAAACGGCTCGATGGATTTCCATGAAACTTTCAGGACATATGTAACATCAGTTGAACCTTATGCGTTTTTTTCTGTTTTGATGACGTCACTTCCGGTCCGGAGATATTGCCGATTTAATGGTTTTCGAAGGGTCGGGTTGTCCGCAGATGTTCTCATATACGGCCTCAGTTAGAAACATGAAACTTTCAGGTATGGTAGACCTATCTCTGTAGATCTGCGGAAGGCGTTTCATTTTTATCGGAAGTGCCGCGCGTCGGCGCTCGCTATGGCCCGAAAAAAGTCCTATCGGGAATTTTAAATTTTCTCACACTTTTTCTATAATATCTTTTTACCTGTAAATATTTTGTTAAAACATATAGAACAAAAGTTGCGTAGAATGTTACGATCTTTCAAAGGATACCAACAATAAGGGCCTGGTTCCTAACATTAGGGAGCTAGAGGGGCCAAAAGTGTTTTCCTGATATCTCAAAAAGTATTAAGAATTTGTATAGGATCATAGATGCAAAGTTGTTCAAAATGATAAGTAGCAGCTAAGGAGACCATTAAAAGTCGTCAAAATGACGTCACTTCCGGTCACACCGAGAGTAATGGTAAATGGCTCATTTTTGCACATATGACCGTAGAAGTCTCTCGATCTCAAGCTCATCTCCTTCAAATTTAGACGGAAGACTTATTTTTTGCTTTGCAACAAGCTCGTCTAGTTATTCTTCGGTTTCTTTTCCACTGTTTTTCTTATTATTTTTTTTCTTACCGATTTTGTGCACGCGATTTCTCGAAAACGATTCGCTCGATTTTCATGAAACTTTCAGGTCTGATAAAACATAAAAAAAATCTTGATACGTATTTTTTATTTTGATGACGTCACTTCCGATCCGAAGATTTTTGCGATTTAGTGATTTTTGGAGGGTCAGTTTGTCCGCAGGTTTTCTAAGAAACCACTCATCACAGGAACGTGAAACTTTTAGCAAAGACAGAGCAACATATGCCGATCTGTAATACGTAGTTAACTTTCACCGGAAGTGCCACGCGTCGACGCTCGCTATGGCCTGAAAAAAGTCGTATCGAGAGTTTCAAATTTTCGAACACTTTCTGTACGATATCTTTTTACTTGGAAATATTTTGTTAAGACATATATAACAAAATTTGTGCAGAATTACAAGATCTTTTAAATGATATCTCGAAAAAAGGGCTGGCCCCTAAAATAAGGAAGCTAAAGGGGCCAAAATATTTTTCCTGATATCTCAAAAAGTATTGAGAATTTGTAATACTTCAAAGAAGCAAAGTTGTTCAACATGACAAGTAGCAGCTTGCGAGATCATCAAAATGCGTCGAATGACGTCACTTCCGGCCAAACAGGAAGTAGTAGAAAATTACTTATTTTCACAGATATTGGTACAGTGCTGCTATCCCACAAGTTGACATGGGATGGGATTGGATATGATTCAGGATTGAGGATTCACGATAGAAACATATAGTAGTTAATCCAATCCTATCCTATCCTATCCTGTATCCTACAGTCAATCAGATTCGAGTAAAGGTTAATTCATATGTCAGAATAAATTACAGAAACGCAAAAGGATATAGAACGTTTACAAAAGAATTATTTATAAAATCACAAAAGAAAGTAGACGTTTTTTTCTTAACACACATTTATTCTATTACCTTCGAGTAATATGGCGTACGATCTAACCGTGAACGATCACCGGAAGAAGTTTCGCATATAAACAAAGAAGAGATCGGACATCAAAAGATCGTATTTCTTCAGCATGTTTGGATGATTAACTCGATTCCTACTTGTGTTACAGTTAAAATAACATGTTTCTCTGTTAAATGTGCTCTGTTTGTCTGGATAATTCCACTTGAACCGTCAGCGGTGGACTATAACAGATCATAATCGCAGTTGTTTGGTGCAAGACCATGTAAGTATACTACACACTGTAAATGTGTGCATGTTAATACGTATCTCTCCCTTTAAGCAATGTTTTAATGACTTGAACTTTTAAAATTTTGTTCTATTGTAATATACACAGAAATCGGATGTGGAAAAAAGAGGTTGTGTAGAAAGGGGAGGGGTAGGGGGGTTAAATATTTACAAATACTTTGTCACATGATCAGATGTATTATACCTTTTTCAGTTTGTTATTGCTGTATACTCATTTCCCTACTGTGGTTAAAAAACATTTTTTTCTTATCTGATTGCAATTTGAAATAATTAAATGCAGAATCATCATGATCATTTCTTATGCTACTGTGTATAATAAGCCCACTCAGCACTTGCATGTACATTGTATGTATGACCTATTGTGAGTTAAACATAAAACATGTAACATAAATTAATCATTTATTATCTTCTTCATTTCAGAGAATGGTACCCTACCCAATTTTGCTTGCCCTCATTAGTCATCACAATATAAAGGATTTTACATTTAGAAGTAGGTATGATTAGATTATTTATTTTGTGTTTATGCATGTTTCATTAAAATACTTAAAAATCATTATCTAAGTTGAGATGAAATGTCTGCAGATTTTATGAATAAGTGATTTTCTTCTTTTTAGAATGTTGAGAGTAAAACTAAAATTAATGTATAATTGTTCTGGTCATCATTGTCATGTTATATGTATTTTCATTTTTTTTAATATTCAAATTTCAAGCAACAAATGAAAAGAAATTAACAAACAACATATTAAATAGATTAATACAAGCAGAAAATAGAGAGAAAAAAACATCCAAACATGTACTCATACTAGTTAGCAAGACGATGAGATGAAATGAATTATAATCTACAAGTAAATTATGTAAATTATGATTGTTTAATTAAGATATGAGTTCTGACTATGAAGTTGCAATATAAGATTTGATTTTGCTTGATTTGTTTAAAATTAATGCATTACTCTGGGAGAGAAAAAGGTTAAATTCAGACAATTGTACATGAAATGAGAAATATAATCACAATCAAATACAGTTTTAATGCATAATGCATATGACAAAATTTACAATCTACATGCACATAATGGTGTGTGTTTTTTTCTTCAGGACAATCCTGCAAATTTGCAGCTGTACAAATTTTCTTCATCTCATCTGCTGCTGGAATAAATAATGAAAGATTTTCAAACCAGTGTCCAAGAGCCTCCTAGAGTCTGGAATGATGGTGTTCTTTATTAAGGAGATCAGTGTGTGATGTATTTGTTTTCTGTGCATTGATGACATTTGTGAAACTGTTCGGTTACTTTATGAGTTATGACCATCTCTCTGACAACTACTTTGACATTTGAAATTCAATTTGAGCGACGGACAAGCAGGCCAAATAATATGCATGTAAAACATGCAACTGTAATAAGACATTGATAAACTTCAATTTAAACAAACTACATGTACATGTATCTTTGAGCTTGGCATTGAAAAACATGTATAATTTTCATGGACACTTTTAATGAATTTGTCTCATGATAATGGAACATTCAATTGTTATACATTGTAGATATAAATTGTAGATAATATGCATTTGGTCCAATATATATAATTATATTTATATTCACTGAAAAAAGGGATTACCCTGAATAAATATTGTGACATTGGTCAATTATTTTTATTCCTCATTTAGACACTGAATAACATTCAGATCAAATGTCAAGATCAAAAACAAGATTTACTTAAATTTTGGTTATAAATACTGTAACAACTGTGGATTCTTATGCATGTTTTATAAGAGCTAAGGAATATGTGTGAGCTGACTACAATAATTATTGCTGTCAACCTGTCTGACTATGAAGATTTAGGAAAATGTTTTCTGTAAACATAAATTGATACACTTGTACGGCACTGAACTGACCATAAATTGAGAACAAAATGAAGCAAAATAAGAAATTTAAACATTCTGAATATCTTGATTTTTATTTAGCAAATGTGATGAAAATGTTGCATGTTTGTAAAATATTCACATACAAACAAATGATGAACTGAACCTTTCAAACAGGAATAACTTTAATAATAAATATAAAACAAATTTTTATCACACATTTAAAATTGAATATAATAAGACAATTTTAACTTATTTAATAAATGAAAGTCAGCATATTCTAGATCTAAATTTTGACTTGTCTGTTCTCAGTTTATGGTCTTGTCATATCTTATCATATCTTTTTTCTTATTTAGATTTACGCCAAAAGTAAAATCTAATATACAGCTGATATAGGTACAGTTAGATCTATACGTTATTTTCGTGATGCCCAGTTAAGGGGAAAACAAAGTTTTGCATAAATTTTACATGAACAGATGAAACATACACTTGTTAAAACATCAAAAATATCCTATTTTTAGGTCACCTGAGTCACTCAGGTGACCTGTTGCTATCCATTTTTGTCCGTCGTCGTGCGTTAACATTTAAACATTTTCAGCTTCTTCTCTGCAACCGCTAAACCAATTTCAACCAATTTTGGCATTTAGCATCTATGGGTGAAGGGGGACAAAAATTGTGAACTTCATGGTCCCTGCCCCCCTGGGGCCTGAGGGGTGGGGCTAAAACCACCTAAATTAATGTAATCTTTAAAAATCTTCTTCTTTACTCCTGGACATCAAGCAGTCAAACTGTTGGCATGATTGTAATAAGCATTAAGCCCTCTACCAAAATTGTGAAATTCATGGCCCCAGGTTCAGGGGTTCTGGTGCTAGGATGGGGCTATATAGATCATATAGTGAAAGTGCATTATTTCTTTGAAAATCTTCTTCTCTGCTCCTGGGTATTAGATAAACTAACTAAGTACATAGTTATATAGAGCAAGACTGCCTCTTCCAAAATTGTGAATTTCATGGCCCCTGGGTCAGGGGTTCTGGCTTTAGGGTGGGGCTCTATTGATTATATAGTTAAAATGCATTAAATCTTTGAAAATCTTCTCCTCTGCTCATGGGTATGAAATAAACTAAGTACATTGTTATGATGAGCATGGCTGCCTCTTCCAAAATTGTGAATTTCATGGCCCCTGGGTCAGGGGTTCTGGTGAAGGGGGGGGAGGGGACTCTTTTGATTATATAGTGAAAATTCATAATTTCTTTCAAAATATTTTTTTCTACTCCTGGTTATAAAGCAAAGAAACAAGTGTATAGTTATGATGAGCAAGGATGCTTTTACAAAATTTTTAAAACTTGTGGTCCCAGGGGTTCTGTTGTTTCTCTGAAAGGGGGGGGGGGGCTCTATTTGATAAGATAGTGAAAATGTGTGAATTCTTTGAAAATCTTCAACTAATTGCATAGTTATGATGATGAGGGTACCTCTTCCAAATTTGTAAATTTTCAACATCTGGACCATTTAGTCAAGTGTTCTGGTCCTGGCCAGGGCTCTATTAATTTGTATTCTATTGAGTGAAGTTATTCCCCTTTGCCATTCACTTTTGATAATTAATCACTGTAGATAATGTATTTGAAAGGTTAATAGAATAAGAGAATTATGCAAGAACATTTATTGTATAATATAAAAAGTACTTTCATAGTTTTAATAATTAGGTAGACTTGGAAATAATAGATGAATAAAAATGAAACAAAAATAACTTATCTTCTTAAATGTTCTTCAAAGGCAAAGTGAGGCCAATGTGAGAGGTAATAATATAGACATTTTGTTAAAAGTCTGCATGGTAATAGTGATAAATGGGGGACAGATAGAAAGATACTAGACCAATTATTTTGTTGATCTTAATCGTACTAATTTTCTTGCTATTGGGCAACAATTAAAGCTTCATTTATCAGTTTATGGATCCTCTAAATTGTTGTACTCAGGTGACCGATAAGGCCCTTGGGCCTCTTGTTGTCATTATTTAGTATGTGTAGACATGATAGAGAAATTGTTTCTTCAATGGGTACGGTTATAATTCAGTGTACCTACCCCGCATGAAGGATTTGATTCTTAAAAAGAGTTTAAATTTTGTTCCTTTTGTCTACTTAATCATAACATTAGAAAAGTATCTGCAATCTTTATTGTTTCCCCATTTTTCTCTCTCTAATTTTAACTCCAATTATTTTTCATAGAGAACAAATTCGAAAGAAATCACGAATACCTTGACGTCTCCTGATCATTGTTAGTATGTAAAATTAAACACAAATAAAATTTAACTATATTTTTTTCTTCAATTCTTCTGAAGTTCCAATTTCTTGACATGTTCGCTAGATCAATACTTGCCTACATTTTATTACACTTCTTTTGTTTACATTTTAACTGGTTACTCGCAAATTAATTCGTGCAGGGTTTCAGAAATTAATGGAAGTCGATCTTGATTATTTTTTTCTCCATTAAAATTCATTACATTTAAATTAATTACATAACTATAATTGATTTTTATTTGATGGTCATTTTATAATTTTTTTCGTTTTGTCAACTTAACTCCTAAATATTAAAAAAAAACTGAGAGCAGCAGGATACAATGTAGGATAGGATAGGATTAGACTGAAATGACAGGATAGGATTGTGGATGCAGGATTCATGATAGGATAGCTAGGATAGGATTGTCAACTTATAGGATAGCAGCACTGTATTGAATTGAATTATGCATGTCACAGAGAACGTCTGATTGTATTTCCTGTCGAGTATCGTCTCTTTTGTCACTTCCGGTTAAACCGGAAGTGACTATAAATGACGTATTTCTGCAGGTATCAACATAAAATTAAATGATTGAATTCAACCAAGACTTTTGACCCAATTTTCTGTTGATTGGGGGTGACTACCGGTCAAACCGGAAGTAGTCTTGATTTGCTTTATTTAACGAAAATCAGGATAAAAATCATAAAAAACTAAATACAGATCGACATATCATTTTTGGTCTGGAGGCCTTCTTTTTAAGTATACTTTACTTTCATTTATCCATCTTACAAGCAATGCTTCTGAAAATTGGACGGAAGACCTACTCGTTGCTTTGCAACGAGCTTTGCTCTAGTTATTAGGGTCTTCCGAGCTTCCTTCGGAAGACCCTACTGTTATTCTACTGTTTCTTATTATTATTTTATTTTTTATTTCCCGCCGATTTTCAGCAGGCGATTTCTCGGAGACCTTTTGTCCGATTGCTATGAAACTTTCAGGGTAGATACAGTGTATTATTGCCTGAAAACGGTTTTTTCAAATTTTTGATATATACCCCCGTTCATGAGTTATTGCCCTTGAATCGATATTTGGAGGGTCTCTTGTCCATTAGAATTCTCAATAACGACACATGATATTTACATGAAAACTGGAGAAGTTGTAACTAATACATTGCAGATGCGCAGAACATTAAAATTGTAGGCTAATTTTTTTAAGTTCGGAAGCTATGTGACGGCAAGTTTTAAGAATTATTTTTCCATGAAATTTTGCTGCTTTTTGTTTAATAACTTTTAAACTGATAAAAATTTGGTAAGACATATAGAATAAAAGTTGTGTGTAATTACGAGAGCTTTCAGATAACATCAAGAAAAAGGGGCTGGCCCCTATATTCAGGGGACAGCAGGTCATAAAAGTATTTTTTGGATAGCCAAAAATATTAAAATATTATGAAAAAGTTTGAATGACATAATTTCTAACATATTAAATCTTGTCATGTGGTATTAAGAGAAACAAGCTCCGTGCTATATTTTATTCTATTTTATATAATAATTATTCGAGAATCGTACAGGAACAAGTTGTCTACAAACCAGCCACGCCTTTTAGGGCATCGTAACACATGCTTGTACGGTTTTAGATACTTGTTGTGTTTTAAATAAATTGTTTTGATTCGATTTCTCTGTTTTCTGTTATTTAAATCGTTTATAAATGCAAGTTATTTACACAAGTAAAGGTAAATCAACATTTACAAATGCATCCGTATAGAAAGAGTCTTAATCGGGGCCTCTTGTTTGTAACCTGGATGTAAACAATCACGAGCGGCATTGTGGGAAGAAGACACTAAAGACCCGATATACGAAAAACGTGATTTGATCTGATGCTTTGTTGGCAAATATTTAAAAAAAAGTGTAGTTTAGTATAGCATAATGCTTCATAATCAATAATTTTTAAAAATAAATCATGTTTAACACTCAATCTGATTATTTTATTTTTTGAAAAATCATCAGGTCGAATATCAGGTTTCTAGTATATCAAGTCTTTAGTACGTCCCCGAAAGGAATGCGGGTGGTTACGTTCCGACTACTTGTTCGACCCGCGTGGTTTCGACACGTATCCATGTTCGACCCGAGTGGTTTCGTTCCAAAGCAATTAATTAACAATTAATTGCTTCCGACGAAATTAATTAACACTTTCAACAGTTTTACATTTTTATTTTTTCGTCTACATTTTTTTTTTATATCGACCACGTATATTTGTGTTAATTATCGTATGTAATTTAATTTGGAGAAACCTACATTAATGTTTAGACAGTGCATATGTAATCACGGTACATTTGATGAAGTATTTGATTAATTTTTATGGAAAACTGTTCAAATATAATTCATTACTAAATCAAATTCATCAACATCCATGCTCCGCGATAGTAGAAAAAAATGTTAGGAAACCTTCTCACTGCACGTTGACTACACATTATACGGAAACAACTACCTATTGACACCAGGGACCTATATACTAACGTTAGTATATAGGTCCCTGTTGACACGTACATCTCTGAAGCCATACAATATACAGCTACCGAATATCCATTTGTTTACCGCACAGTGTATATCCCTGTACTCAGGTATTCACATGTAGGGATATACATTAGAGTAGGTCGAAACCACTTGGGTCGTAACCACGCGGGTCGAACACGGAATCGGAACGTAACCACCCGAAACCCCCGAAAGTAGCCATGCAAGTTGGAATTACAGACAGAAATGGCCAAATGTGAAGTTGACAGTTGTACATTTTCTTAACGTACGAGCCGTATGTAGACATGCACGTTTAATCCACATCTACGAAGCACATAAAATCCTTGGTTGCGTACAGGGAGCATTAGTTTTAAAGGGATATATATATATTCTTGCGCAAATTGTTAACGAGGAAATTCTGACGATCACATTAACAGCGATGAACAGTCTTGTGTCGGAGTTTTCTGTGATAAATGTAGCGAGTGATGAAAGAGTTCACGGTGACATTTTAATATATGATTGGCGTGGACCATGGAAATGAAGGTTAGAATTTTTCTTATCTAAAATTTAACAGCTGCTTACAGCACTGATGTTTACATGTATATGCCAGCAAATGTATAAATGTACGCACAAACACTGATGTAATCTATTTTATGGTTCAGTCTCTGTCTGTTAGCCCTGACATGACATTGTCAAATCCCCATTGCTTTACCTTATATTTAAATGCATGAGAGCATGTAATTTCACCAAGACTTATTTTTTTTATTGAGACAAAAAAATGCAAAAAATCAACAATACACTATCTAACATACTACATCATGTATAAACATGATAATTATTGTTATATATTCTTCAACAAGTATGAATAGCTGTTATAACTAGGGCCTTAATTAACATTATTATAATTTGTTATACCTTTAAAAATTTGTTCTTATATAAATCTATATATCAGTGTACACTCAAAATGTCTAACATTTCCAAGGTTTTATGAGCAATCATAAAAAAATCTATGTTGAACCGCAAAGTGAGATATTGAACCTGTCGATGAGATCATTGGACTGCTTACATATTACAGTATGCGCGGGATTAGTTAAATCTCATTTGCATTCGTTGGTGTTCGAAAGTTACGGAATTGACAGAGTTTTACCTCAGTGCTGGTAAAGGAAATTTACATCACGGAAGCCACTACAAAATACATGTATGTCAAACAAAATAAGAAAGTAAAAGATATTGACCGTGTTCTCGGGGTAAAATGCAATTTGCTGACCCTTTGAACCAAACTGTTTCCCTTCGGCCTAATGGCCTCAAGCAAACAGTTTGGTTCTTGGGTCCGACAAAACACATGTTGCCCTCGAACCCAGTTAGTAAATGTGTATTATTATTGGAAAATCTCAAAAATGTCACTCAGTTAAATTGCAAAAGAAATTTGGAAATATATTTATACATAAAAGTTTGAATTATTTCTGTGATAAGACTGCAGGATTGATTTGTGTTTTGTTTATTGCCCCTTCAAATTTTTTTTAGTCATATTATTATGCCACCACTTGCTGGTGGAGGCCTGCAAATATAGACCTGTACTTGAGACTTGTGGCCTTTAGGAAGTGAGGGATCTTTTTCGTGCCAGCACCTTCTGTGACACAGAACCTCGGTTCATACGGTTTCATCCGAGGAACCTATCTCCACATCCTGCTGTGGGATTCGAACCTTCGACGTAAGGATCAGCTTAAACTTAGAGTGGTATTTGGGTTATACAGTAAAACACGCTTACTGCGAACAGACTTAAATAAGGAATTGAAGCATATATAGTGAAGTGATTTTCATTCCCTGTGGTTTTAAAACATATACTGAAAACTAAACTGAAAAATGAATACATTTATAATGAATCAAAATTATTTGTCCCTGGCACATATAAGCATGTTTTACTGTAATGACAAAATAATGGGGATTTGTTTTCACAGTGGCTGTATATTGTGAATAATTTAATAAGTCGATAGCAACTTTTCAGTTTTAAACTAATCTCGTTCAAGCAGATGCTTGTCTGTCTCCGTAAACTCCAACGAGCAGGAGTTTATGGAGACAGTCGAGCATCTGCTTGAATGAGACTAGTTTTACACATGCTATCTACATGATCTAAGTGGTAATTTTTTTTTAAAAAATATGTATACTGGTATATTATTTAAAAAGTACATATACAAAAAATACCGACTAACCGGTTATGAAAATCATAACCCGTCATCCCATACTAAACCAGTTACTATATTTCTGACTGATTAGATGGTTACCCAGTTGACCATTGCCATCCCTAATAAATTTTTTACATGTGTAAGTTATGTGCATTTCCTTTGTGAAATCATGAAAAAAACCCTCCTAATTAATCCCTATTTATATTATATTTTGTAATTACATTCTCAAAATTGACTGCATGTAAACATCTATTTAATAGAGTACTTTTTACAAATAATACACGGAAAATGTGACAGTATCTTTGAACTCTGTTTGATGGTTTCATTAGGGGTGTCAATGAATATTCGAGTACTCGACTATCATTCAATCATACTGACTATCGACTAAAATTTGTTAAGTCGGTTGTTCGTTTAAAATTTGCTACTCTTAAATTCAATGTAAAAAAAAATTGGATCTGCTCAGTTCATTTATTAACGTATCAGTGTTCAAACTCAGGGAAAGGCTTAACCAGTCTTTGTTAATTGTTCAAAGGAATTTTGTTGTTCGACAAACATGCATTGGCATACTTTAAAAGATGTCGGATCCAAATTGTAAAGTTTCAACCTGCAATTTCGTAAGATCTCAGATCTCATATAATGCAACTACCAATTAATGAAGAATAATAAAACTTTATAAATACATGTAAATTGGGGAATGGTTATGAGCATAATTCAAAGGTGTTTCTTTCTGATATTAATATCAATCATTTTTAAATTGTATTGATTGAATGCAAAAAATCTCATAGTTAAAATTTTGTTTTTATAAGAGTTACACTTTAATTGTTTAACAATCACGGGTCACTGACAAGACACATTCAAATGGCTTCAGGTAAGAAATCAATAACGGGTACATGTACTAGCAGCAGGAAAAGAAAGGATAAATACGAGCATTTGATGTTCTGTATATAGATAAAATGTGCAGTCAGTGATTTTTTTAGAGCTGACTTGGGGCCGAAATTCGGCCCCAGTCCCAATTGAAAATATGCCTGTATTTTCCCAAAATGTAATGGAAGTTTTCCCAAAGAAATACTTACAAAATATGTGATCAAATTTAGTTTGTTTATTGCATGTTTTTCAAGCAGGTTTTGTTGTTCAGGTGGCAGGAGGTAGTTTCATACTAAAGACCCGCTCAAATTTCTTAAAGAATTGAGATATCCCCTGTTTGATGTGATATTTATGTAGAAAAATGATTAGAATAATTATGGGACACATTTGCAGTGTAGCAGAGTGCTTGCTGAAATAAATGATGTGCAATATGTAGGTGTCACTATGACGCTTATATACATGCAGAGTTGTAAATGCGAACCTAAGACACATGGTCAGTTGCAGAGGAAATTCACTGAAAAGCAGTAGGCCTTAGAAGAGGGTGTGTATCTCAGAGGGAAGGTGAATGGCCCCATATCAATTGGTGAATTTTCATTAGGGCATGCATTGATTTACAGACTACTGGGTGTTTTATCCTGCTCGCTCGGGCCTGGGGGTGGGTTGTATGGGTGCGACTGAGGCCCAAATCTTGGAAAAACAAGCCAAAATTTGGGGAGACCCCAGGTGTATTTTTGGTACATGTGCACTCTACTAGGCAAATTACATGTAATTTGTTGACATAATTTGTGAGCCATGGGCATATGAAGTGTAATTAATTAGCCCCTGGAAAACTGTCCCCATGTACATGTTTTTATGGATCGCATGTATATGTGTACCCCCTCGGCACATGTTTGGCATTTAAAAAAACTATCCTCTGCCACCTTCAAGAAAACAGCAATTTTCAGAAATATGTAATTTAGTCTAATTCTTCTCTAAATAAGTTTATTGATGTATGCCATTTTCAAAACTCACCATATTTCTTTTATTTGACTCTTATTCATTTAGATATAGAGACCTAAACACAAGGGGGGTAAACCTTTCCCAGTACACATTTTCAAAGAGTTTGAAGCATCTGAGTGAGCTTAACAAATCTTAACAGAGTAAGGCGATTTTTGTCTGAGAAAAATTTATTTGTTTGAAAATAATAGTTTGGGCACTGTCACATATATTTTATCAAATTTTGATGCAATATCAGTATTAATTAAGATTAAAGGGGCTCAGTTATTGCGATATCTCTGAAATTACAAATTATAAACTTACTCTTTTTTACATGTATTTTCACTAAATATCATTATTTTGAGAAAAGAATGAGTCAGTATGCAAAAATATCAGTTCACAGAACCACATTTATTCAAAGAATTGCTGTGCTTTAATTTTTTTTCAAATTAGACCCATCTTACTATTGATAATTACATAAAAAAAAAATACCCCCCTCCCCTTCATTTTCCCCCTCATATGATAGAACTTAAACTTTTCATTATTTTCATATAGATTATATATTTTTCTTTAAATTATAACAAAACAGATGGTCTTTTTGCATATTTAATGAACAAAATATCAGAAATATGTACATTTTTCATGTAATTATTGGATTCTACTAAACACCTGAAATTTACTCGCAAATGCCAAGTAAGGACAGGATGATCACTTTAATTATTCAGGGGAATCAAATGCATGTATTTGATCACTCAGATACATTGAAATTGAATGGAAATATACTCAGGAAAAGGACAGTCAGTAAAATCAGATTTCCACAGTATATGTGATGGTGCACATTTTAATGTTTTTGAAATATTTTCTATAGAATCAGGTAATGGTTGGAGGGGTAGGGTAGATAAATGCAACTTTCAGGACACTTCTTCTTGAACCTTTGATGCAAGAGTGGTTTTTGTATATTACAATAAATATCCTGAAAAATAGATTAGGTTTTCTTTTTGCAAACAAGCTATAGATGTATAAATTCAAGCCATTAAGAGGTAAAATGGGATTTCTCAAAACATCAACAATAGGAGAGTATGTGTTTCATGTGAGTACATTTCATGAAGGCATGCAATTCTTATTGAATTTTTTTATATGTAGCTGCATTTAAAATTGATCAAAGTTACCATTAAACACTGTTTTGATAAGAAATAGATTCTTTTGGATTGTAGGAGTTGGTCATTTTTGAAGTAACACAAAGAATATGGGTTTAAGGTGGTTGACCGACAATTAGTGGGGTCACTTATTTGCCTCTAACTTTTTTATTTTTCATTGAAATAAGACATATTTAGTATATTTTTACTCAGAATTAATTGCACTTTCTAAATATGGAAAGTTATTTTAATTAAAAAGCAAACTTTGAAAGTTAAAGGTGGCAGGGGATAGTTTCGTACTAAAGACCCGGTCAAATTTCTTAAAAAATTGAGATATCCCCTGTTTGATGTGATATTTTATGTAGAAAAATGATTAGAATAATTATGGGACACATCTGCAGTGTAGCAAAGTGCTTGCTGAAAAAAATGATGTGCAACTTGTAGGTGTCACTATGATGCTTATCATATACAGAGTTGTAAATGCGAACCTAAGATACGTGGTCAGTTGCAGAGGAAATTCAGCTGAAAAGCAGTAGGCCTTAGAAGAAGGTGTGTATCTCAGAGGGAAGATGAATGGCCCCATATCAATTGGTGAATTTTCATTAGGGCATGCATTGATTTACAGACTACTGGGTGTTTTATCCTGCTCGCTCGGGCCTGGGGATGGGTTGTATGGGTGCCACTGAGGCCCAAATCTTGGAAAAACAAGCCAAAATTTGGGGAGACCCCAGGTGTATTTTTGGTACATGTGCACTCTAGTAGGCAGATTACATGTAATTTGTTGACATAATTTGTGAGCCATTGGCATATGAAGTGTAATTAATTAGCCCCTGGAAAACTGTCCGAGTAAAATTAACATCGCTATTTATTTATAAGTTGTACAGTTTTTTTTTATTTTCAATGAGAAATTTCAATTTCTTTTGGATAGGTGTGACTGCCATCTGATAACTGAAATTTGATACCAAGCATGACCATATTTGCCAGAAGAGCATCTGTTTGGAGATGACAAAGAATAAGCAGCATAGTGAAATTTAAACAGTCACACAAGGATAAAAGTCCTTCCATCTAGGATTATGGACACATCAGGCCTCAATACATTAAGAACTTGTAATATTAACTTAATATTAATATTAATATAACTGAGCTTTTCTGATCACCAGTTGTCCGTCGTCTGTCCGTCTGTCTGTCTGTCTGTCCATCCATCTGTAAACTTTTCATATTTTCATCTTCTTCTCAAGAACCACTGAGCCAAATTTAACCAAAGTTGGTACACAGCATCCTTGGGTGAAGGGGAGTTTGTTAAAATGAAGGACCAACCCCCTTTACAAAGGGAGATAATCAAGAGAAGACAAAAATAGGGTGGGGTCATTAAAAAATCTTCTCAAGAACCACAGGGCCAGAAAAGCTGAAAGCTATGCAGAAGCATCCTGGGGTAGTGTAGATTCTAAATTCTTCAAATCATGGCCCCCAGGGGTAGGGCGGGGCCACAATAGGGAATCAAAGTTTTACACTGAGATATATAGGCAAAATCTTTAAAAATCTTCTCAAGAACCACTGGGCCAGAAAAGCTGAAACTTATGTGGAAGCATCCTGGGGTAGTGTAGATTCTAAATTCTTCAAATCATGGCCCCCAGGGGTAGGGCAGGGCAATAATAGGGAATCAAAGTTTAAAATATATAGGCAAAGTCTTCAAAAATCTTCTTCTCAAGAACCACTGGGCCAGAAAAACTGAAACATATGTGGAATCATCCTGGGGTAGTGTAGATTCTAATTTTTCAAATCATGGCCCCCGGGGGTAGGGTGGGGCCGCAATAAGTATTACAAGGGAGGGAGGGTCTGGTGAAGAACAGCAGGATCAAAGTAACTCAGGTGAGCGTTGTGGCCCATGGGTCTCTTGTTAGAATATGGGCCATAACTCAAGAACCCCTTGGCCAATTATTGTCAAATTTGTCACAGTGTATCCATGGCCCAAGGGCTCCCGTTTATAGTAAACTTAGGGTTGTGACCCTTAAACAAGGGGAGATAATTAGGTAAATAAAACCAAAAGTACTGGTTGCTAAAAAATCGTCTTCTCAAGAACCACTGGGCAGATTATCACCAAACTTTCACAAAAGGATGACGATATATTGTAGATTAAAATTTGCACAGGGAATTGCTCTGAGACAAAGGGCTTGGTCTCAAGCTCACTTCAAAGTTGACCAAAAATTACATTTATTAAAATGTTGATATTTTGCTTACTATAAGGACTAGGATCATCAAATCTTGTCAGTTGATGCATCTAAGGACCTCGTATCATGTTGACTCAAAAGTAATTCATGGTTACCTACTTTTTAAATTTTGCAGCCATTCTTTTTCAAAATGATTTAGAGGCATATTTTGAACAGTTTCAGGCCTATTATCATCAAACTTTTTCAGTTGACAAATGACAGAATGAGACCACTATTCTTTAAATTTGCTTGTTGTGTCTTAGGCTCATAATTCACATTATATCTACTGCAATCAAATTCAATGGATTCAAATATTTTTAATGAATTCTTATTAAAAAAAATTTACTTGAATATATGTGTAATATACATGTACATGTAAAAGATTATTTTAACATGTTACAAAAATTTAAATATATGTGTCTTTTTCCCCCCTTGTAAAACATTTGAATAAATGAACCCAAGAAGTACAGTAAAACCATTTTTTCTCAATTTCAACTGGACCAAGATTAAACATCAAGATATCCAATGACTCCAGATAACCATGCAGGGTAAAAAACTTAAAGAATAAGGGGTTGGGAGTACCAACTCACTTCACCATATAAATGGTACATGTATTTAGATATCGGTTTTTAGCTCACCTGAGCCAAAGGCTCAAGTGAGCTTTTCTGATAAAAATTTGTCCGTTGTCTGTCGTCGTTGTTGTTGTAAACTTTTCACATTTTCATCTTCTTCTCAAGAACCACTGGGCCAATTTCAACCAAACTTGCCACAAAGTATCCTTGGGTAAAGGGGATTCAAGTTTGTTCAAATGAAGGGCCACACCTTCTTCCAAGGGGAGATAATTAAGAATTCGTGAAAAATTAATGGCATCATTAAAAAATCTTCTTCTCAAGAACCACTGTGCTTGAAAATATGAAACTTATGTGGAAGCATCCTCAGGTAGTGTAGATTCAAGTTTGTTCAAATCATGACCCCTGGGGGTCGGGTGGGGCCACAATGGGCGATAAAAGTTTTACATAGGAATATATAGGAATAATCTTTAAAAATCTTCTTCTCAAGAACAGCAAAGCCATGATTGCTCATATTTATATGGTAGCATCCTCAGATAGTGTAGATTCAAGTTTGTTCAAATCATGACCCCCGGGGGTCAGGTGGGGCCACAATGGGCGATCAAAGTTTTACATAGGAATATATAGGAATAATCTTTAAAAATCTTCTTCTCAAGAACAGCAAAGCCATGATTGGTCATATTTACATGGAAGCATCCTCAGATAGTGTAGATTCAAATTTGCTCAAATCATGACCCCCAGGGGTCGGGTGGGGCCACAATGGGCGATCAAAGTTTTACATAGGAATATATAGGAAAAATTTTTAAAAATCTTCTTCTCAAGAACAGCAAAGCCATGATTGGTCATATTTATGTGGTAGCATCCTCAGATAGTGTAGATTCAAGTTTGTTCAAATCATGACCCCCGGGTTTGTTTAAACTTTTCAACCTTTCAAGACTGATCTGATTTCTGCTTTTTCCTAGCCATAGTGCTCAGGTGAGCAATGTGGCCCCTGGGCCTCTTGTTGAGATAATGAAGTTTAACTTTTAAGTTAAAGGCTAAAAAAGATGTTATGTTAAAATTTTCCACAAGTGACACCATGTCTTACTGAAATCATCCCTGTGCATTTCTTGTAAGAGTATTTTTCTACTTACTGATTGTCAAACAATGGATATCCTCAATCAGTAACACATTGGGATTACTTACTGTGTAGTTATGCTGTGTAAATGTTTTGTCAAGCAATTATTATGACAGTGATGTAGCAAAACACTGATGATTCTGTAGTATGACACATATTACTAACATGATTGCATCAAAGATATTAGATGAATAGAAAAGTCTAGAAATTAAAAATCAAAAGTCGAAGTTCAAGAAATGAGGGTCTGGGAGTATTAGTGTTTTGGATACAATTTCAGGAGTACTGTTGGAGAGAGTACAGTTGAATTATATATCCTCATGCTCACTCCAGATTCAGAGTTCCGGAGATGAGGTCTTGATATTTGGGTCAAAGAAGAAAGAGAATGTTAGCAAAGTTGACAATATAAACAGAAACATGTAACCTTTAGGTGGAAATTAAACAAATATTTATCCTTTTATTACGACGTCAACTTACGAGCTGAGAAGGAAGACCCACTCGTTGCTTTGCAACGAGCTTTGCTCTAGTTAGGGTCTTCCGAGCTTCCTTCGGAAGACCCTACTGTTATTCTACTGTTTCTTATTATTATTTTATTTTTTTTCCCGCCGATTTTCAGCAGGCGATTTCTCGGAGACCTTTTGTCCAATTGCTATGAAACTTTCAGGGTAGATACAATGTGTTATTGCCTAAAAACGGTTTTTTCAAATTTTTGATATATACCTCCGTTCATGAGTTATTGCCCTTGAATCGATATTTGGAGGGTCTCTTGTCCAGTAGAATTCTCAATAACGACACATGATATTTGCATGAAAACTGGAGAACTTGTAACTAATACATTGCAGATGCGCAGAACATTAAAATTGTAGGCTATTTTTTTTAAGTTCGGAAGCTATGTGACGGCAAGTTTTAAGAATTATTTTTCCATGAAATTTTGCTGCTTTTTGTTTAATAACTTTTAAACTGATAAAAATTTGGTAAGACATATAGAATAAAAGTTGTGTGTAATTACGAGAGCTTTCAGATAACATCAAGAAAAAGGGGCTGGCCCCTATATTCAGGGGACAGCAGGTCATAAAAGTATTTTTTGGATAGCTAAAAATATTAAAATATTATGAAAAAGTTTGAATGACATAATTTCTAACAAATTAAATCTTGTCATGTGGTACAAAGAGAAACAAGCTCCGTGCTATATTTTATTCTATTTTATATAATAATTATTCGAGAATCGTACAGGAACAAGTTGTCTACAAACCAGCCACGCCTTTTAGGGCATCGTAACACATGCTTGTGCGGTTTTAGATAGTTGTTGTGTTTAAATAAATTGTTTTGATTCGATTTTTCTGTTTTCTGTTATTTAAATCGTTTATAAATGCAAGTTATTTACACAAGTAAAGGTAAATCAACATTTACAAATGCATCCGTATAGAAAGAGTCTTAATCGGGGCCTCTTGTTTGTAACCTGGATGTAAACAATCACGAGCGGCATTGTGGGAAGAAGATACTAAAGACCCGATATACGAAAAACGTGATTTGATCTGATGCTTTGTTGGCAAATATTTTTTAAAAAGTGTAGTTTAGTATAGCATAATGCTTCATAATCAATAATTTTTAAAAATAAATCATGTATAACACTCAGTCTGATTATTTTATTTTTTGAAAAATCATCAGGTCGAATATCAGGTCTTTAGTATATCAAGTCTTTAGTACGTCCCCGGAAGTAGCTATGCAAATCTGAATTACAGACAGAAAATGAGAAGAAAATATGTGAAGTTGACAGTTGTACATTTTCTTAACGTACGAGCCGTATGTGGACATGCACGTTTAATCCACATCTACGAAGCACATAAAATCCTTGGTTGCGTACAGGGAGCATTAGTTTTAAAGGGATATATATATTCTTGCGCAAATTGTTAACGAGGAAATTCTGACGATCACATTAACAGCGATGAACAGTCTTGTGTCGGAGTTTTCTGTGATAAATGTAGCGAGTGATGAAAGAGTTCACGGTGACATTTTAATATATGATTGGCGTGGACCATGGAAATGAAGGTTAGAATTTTTCTTATCTAAAAGTTTAACAGCTGCTTACAGCACTGATGTTTACATGTATAGGCCACAGGTACTTGGGTCTTGGTTTATAAATATGTATGTACCTTATTGATACTTTTTTACATATCAATAAGGTACATACATATTTATAAACCAAGACCCAAGTACCTGTGGTATATGCCAGCAAATGTATAAATGTACGCACAAACACTGATGTATGTTATCTATTTTATGGTTCAGTCTCTGTCTGTTAGCCCTGACATGACATCCCCATTGCTTTACCTTATATTTAAATGCATGAGAGCATGTAATTTCACCAAGACTTATTTTTTTTTATTGAAACAAAAAAATGCAAAAATTCAACAATACACTATCTAACATACTACATGTATAAACATGATAATTATTGTTATATATTCTTCAACAAGTATGAATAGCTGTTATAACTAGGGCCTTAATTAATATTATAATTTGTTATACCTTTAAAAATTTGTTCTTATATAAATCTATACCAGTGTACACTCAAAATGTCTAACATTTCCAAGGTTTTATGAGCAATCATAAAAAAATCTATGTTGAACCGCAAAGTGAGATATTGAACCTGTCGATGAGATCATTGGACTGCTTACATATTACAGTATGCGCGGGATTAGTTTAATCTCGTTTGCATTCGTTGGTGTTCGAAAGTTACGGAATTGAAAGAGTTTTACCTCAGTGCTGGTAAAGGAAATTTACATCACGGAAGCCACTACAAAATACATGCATGTCAAACAAAAAAAGAAAGTAAATGATATAACAAAACATTTATTGACCGTGTTCTCGGGGTAAAATGCAATTTGCTGACCCCTTGAACCAAACTGTTTCCCTTCGGCCTAATGGCCTCAGGCAAACAGTTTGGTTCTCGGGTCTGACAAAACACATGTTGCCCTCGAACCCAGTTAGTAAATGTGTATTATTATTGGAAAATCTCAAAAATGTCACTCAGTTAAATTGCAAAAGAAATTTGGAAATATATTTATACATAAAAGTTTGAATTATTTCTGTGATAAGACTGCAGGATTGATTTGTGTTTTGTTTATTGCCCCTTCAAATTTTTTTGTTATTCATATTATTATGCCACCACTTGTTGGTGGAGGCCTGCAAATATAGACCTGTACTTGACACTTATGGCCTTTGGGAAGTGAGGGATCTTTTTCGTGCCAGCACCTTCTGTGACACAGAACCTCGGTTCATACGGTATCATTCGAGGAACCTATCTCCACATCCAGCTGTGGGATTCGAACCTGCGACGTAAGGATCAGCTTCTTACTGACACTTTGATTGATTGTATGTTGTTTTACATCTTACTTGAGAATTTTTCTCTCGTATAGAGACATTACCACATACTGGTGAAGGGCTTCAAACATAGACCTTAATACTTGGCACTAAGGCCCATTGAGCAGTGAGGGTTCTTTATTGTCCCAACATCTACTGTGAGGTTTTTAAGGTCTCATCTGAAAAACCTTTGACTTTCATTCTAATGCTTGGCACTTGGTGAAGGAACCTTCATTACCTGTATGTTTATGTCTTAGGTTTGACACAGCAAATGAGAATCAAGCCCAGGCCTCCTGATTACAAAATGAATGCCCTACAACTAGGCTACCATTACAATAATGAACTAGATTAATTACCATGTAAAACATTGTTTAGTAAAAAATTAGTTATTGAAATTAGAATATAGAATTTTTTATGATTTGGGTATGTAAACTTAGAGTGGTATTTGGGTTATACAGTAAAACACGCTTACTGCGAACAGACTTAAATAAGGAATTGAGGCATATAGTGAAGTGATTTTCATTTCCTGTGGTTTTAAAACATACTGAAAACTAAACTGAAAAATGAATACATTTATAATGAATCAAAATTATTTGTCCCTGGCACTTATAAGCATGTTTTACTGTAATGACAAAATAATGGGGATTTGTTTTCACAGTGGCTGTATATTGTGAATAATTTGATAAGTCAATAGCAACTTTTCAGTTTTAAACTAATCTCGTTCAAGCAGATGCTTGTCTGTCTCCGTAAACTCCAACGAGCAGGAGTTTATGGAGACAGTCGAGCATCTGCTTGAATAAGACTAGTTTTACACATGCTATCTACATGATCTAAGTGGTAATTTTTTTAAAAAAAAATATGTATACTGGTATATTATTTAAAAAGTACATATTATACAAAAAATACCGACTAACCGGTTATGAAAATCATAACCCGTCATCCCATACTAAACCGGTTACTGTATTTCTGACTGATTAGATGGTTACCCAGTTGACCATTGCCATCCCTAATAATTTTTTTACATGTATAAGTTATGTGCATTTCCTTTGTGAAATGATGAAGAAAAAACTCCTAATTAATCCCTATTTATATTATATTTTGTAATTTCATCCTCAAAATTGACTGTGTGTAAACATCTATTTAATAGAGTACTTTTTACAAATAATACACGGAAAATGTGACAGTATCTTTGAACTCTGTTTGATGGTTTCATTAGGGATGTCAATGAATATTCGAGTACTCGACTATCATTCAATCATATTGACTATTGACTAAAATTTGTTAAGTCGGTTGTTCGTGTAAAATTTGCTACTCTTAAATTCAATGTAAAACAAGAGGCCCATGGACCACATCACTCACCTGAGCACATTGGCTAGGGAAAAAAAAGCAAAAATCAGTACAGTATTTAAAAGTTTACAAGGAGGGGGGTGTTGAATTTTAAACTACTTGATGATGCTTTCATATCAATATAACAAATGGCTTTGTTGTTCTTGAGCAGCAGATTTTTTTCCCATATATTCATTTGTAAAAATTTGATCCCCCATTGTGGCCCCACCCTACCCCCGGGGGCCCTCATTTGAACAAATTTCATTCTACACTACCCAAAGATGCCTCCATATCAATTTGACTAATCATGGCTTTTCTGTTCTTGAGAAAAAGACTTATATATTCCTCTGTAAACTTTGATCACCCATTGTGGCCCCATCCTATCCCTGGGGTAATGATTTGAACAAACTTGAATCTTCACTATCTGAGGATGCTTCCATATAAATATGACCAATCATGGCTTTACTGTTCTTAAGAAGAAAATTTTTAACGATATTTTCCTATATATTTCTTTGTAAAACTTTGATCCCCAATTGTGGCCCCACCCTACCCCCGGGGGTCATGATTTGAACAAACTTGAATCTACACTACCTGAGGATGATTCCATATAAATATGACCAATCTTGGCTTTAATGTTCTTAAGAAGAAGATTTTTAAAGATATTTTCCTATATATTTCTTTGTAAAACTTTGATCCCCAATTGTGGCCCCACCCTACCCCCGGGGGTCATGATTTGAACAAACTTGAATCTACACTACCTGAGGATGATTCCATATAAATATGACCAATCTTGGCTTTAATGTTCTTAAGAAGAAGATTTTTAAAGATATTTTCCTATATATATATCTATGTAAAACTTGGATCCCTCTTTGTGGCCCCAACCTACCCCCGGGGGTTATGATTTGAACAAATTTGAATCTTCACTACCTGAGGATGCTTCCATATAAATATGACCAATCATGGCTTTACTGTTTTTAAGAAGAAGATTTTTAAAGATATTTTCCTATATATTTCTATGTAAAACTTGGATCCTCCATTGTGTCCCCACCCTACCCCCTGGGGGTCATGATTTGAACAAACTTGAATCTACACTACCTGAGGATGCTTCCATATAAATATGACCAATCATGCCTTTGCTGTTCTTAAGAAGAAAATTTTTGAAGATATTTTCCTATATATATATCTATGTAAAACTTTTATCCCCCATTGTGGCCCCACCCTACCCCCGGGGGTCATGATTTGAACAAACTTGAATCTTCACTACCTGAGGATGCTTCCATATAAATAAGACCAATCATGGCTTTGCTGTTCTTAAGAAGAAGATTTTTTAAGATATTTTCCTATATATTTCTATGTAAAACTTGGATCCCCCATTGTGGCCCCACCCTACCCCCGGGGGTCATGATTTGAACAAACTTGAATCTACACTACCTGAGGATGCTTCCATATGAATATGACTTATCTTGGCTTCACTGTTCTTAAGAAGAAGATTTTTAAAGATATTTTCCTATATATTTCTATGTAAAACTTGGATTCCCCATTGTGGCCCCACCCTACCCCTGGGGGTCATGATTTGAACAAACTTGAATCTACACTACCTGAGGATGCTTCCATAAAAATATGAACAATCATGGCTTTGCTGTTCTTAAGAAGAAAATTTTTAAAGATATTTTCCTATATATTTCTTTGTAAAACTTTGATCCCCAATTGTGGCCCCACCCTACCCCCGGGGGTCATGATTTGAACAAACTTGAATCTACACTACCTGAGGATGCTTCCGTATAAATATGACCAATCTTGGCTTTACTGTTCTTAAGAAGAAGATTTTTAAAGATATTTTCCTATATATATATCTATGTAAAACTTGGATCCCCCATTGTGGCCCCACCCTACCCCCGGGGGTCATGATTTGAACAAACTTTAATCTACACTACCTGAGGATGTTTCCACATAAGTTTCATCTTTCCTGGCCCAGTGGTTCTTGAGAAGAAGATTTTTAAATGATGCCATTATTTTTTCACTAATTCCTAATTATCTCCCCTTGAAAGAGGGCATGGCCCTTCATTTGAACAAATTTGAATCCCCTTTACCCAAGGATGCTTTGTGGCAAGTTTGGTTGAATTTGGCCCAGTGCTTCTTGAGAAGAAGATGAAAATGTGAAAAGTTTACAACAACAACAACAACGACAATGACAACAACAACGACAGACAACGGACAAATTTTGATCAGAAAAGCTCACTTGAGCCTATGGCTCAGGTGAGCTAAAAAAATTGGATCTGCTCAGTTCATTTATTAACATATCAGTGTTCAAACTCAGGGAAGGGCTTAACCAGTCTTTGTTAATTGTTCAAAGGAATCTTGTTGTTCGACAAACATGCATTGGCATACTTTAAAAGATATCGGATCCAAATTGTAAAGTTTCAACCTGCAATTTCGTAAGATCTCAGATCTCATATAATGGAACTACCAATTAATGAAGAATAATAAAACTTTATAAATACATGTAAACTGGGGAATGGTTATGAGCATAAGGCCAAAAAAATAATAGTCTTGTTTCCTGCTACCCGACCTACCCTATTTTTTTGCACCCGACCCTAAAGTTTTTTTTAAGTTTTGGAAGAAAAAAAATCGAGAATTTCCGGAATTTCATCGTTCTGTCACCGTAATCAGTTTTCGTGTTAGCACAAAACAAGCATTTCATGAAATTCTTGTTTTAAATATGGACTTTCATAAAATACCACTTGAGTTGTGCATAAAAAGACATGAAATTCAATTTTAAAAAGACAATATTGTCCTGTGACATGTTTAATTTTATCTTGTATTAGTTCATATCCAAAAAATGCTGTCAGAAAAGAAATAAAATAAAAATATAAAATAAAATAATTTTCCTACCTACCGACCCTATTTTTTTCAGGCTGGTAGCAGGAAACAAGACTATTATTTTTTTTGGCCTAATTCAAAGGTGTTTCTTTCTAATATTAATATCAATCATTTTTAAATTGTATTGATTGAATGCAAAAAATCTCATAATTAAAATTTTGTTTTTATAAGAGTTACACTTTAATTGTTTAACAATCACGGGTCACTGACAAGACACATTCAAATGGCTTCAGGTAAGAAATCAATAACGGGTACATGTACTAGCAGCAGGAAAAGAAAGGATAAATACGAGCATTTGATGTTCTGTATATAGATAAAATGTGCAGTCAGTGATTTTTTTAGAACCGACTTGGGGCCGAAATTCGGCCCCAGTCCCAATTGAAAATATGCCTGTATTTTCCCAAAATGTAATGGAAGTTTTCCCAAAGAAAAACTTACAAAATATGTGATCAAATTTAGTTTGTTTATTGCATGTTTTTCAAGCAGGTTTTGTTGTTCAGGTGGCAGGGGATAGTTTCGTACTAAAGACCCAGTCAAATTTCTTAAAGAATTGAGATATCCCCTGTTTGATGTGATATTTTATGTAGAAAAATGATTAGAATAATTATGGGACACATTTGCAGTGTAGCAGAGTGCTTGCTGAAATAAATGATGTGCAACATGTAGGTGTCACTATGACGCTTATATACAGAGTTGTAAATGCGAACCTAAGACACATGGTCAGTTGCAGAGGAAATTCACTGAAAAGCAGTAGGCCTTAGAAGAAGGTGTGTATCTCAGAGGGAAGGTGAATGGCCACATATCAATTGGTGAATTTTCATTAGGGCATGCATTGATTTACAGACTACTGGGTGTTTTATCCTGCTCGCTCGGGCCTGGGGGTGGGTTGTATGGGTACGACTGAGGCCCAAATCTTGGAAAAACAAGCCAAAATTTGGGGAGACTCCAGGTGTATTTTTGGTACATGTGCACTTTACTAGGCAAATTACATGTAATTTCTTGACATAATTTGTGAGCCATGGGCATATGAAGTGTAATTAATTAGCCCCTGGAAAACTGTCCCCATGTACATGTTTTTATGGATCGCATGTATATGTGTACCCCCTCGGCACATGTTTGGCATTTAAAAAAATTATCCTCTGCCACCTTCAAGAAAACAGCAATTTTCAGAAATATGTAATTTAGTCTAATTCTTCTCTAAATAAGTTTATTGATGTATGCCATTTTCAAAACTCACCATATTTCTTTTATTTGACTCTTATTCATTTAGGTAGAGAGACCTAAACACAAGGGAGGTAAACCTTTCCCAGTACACATTTTCAAAGAGTTTGAAGCATCAGCATAACAAATCTTAACAGAGTAAGGCAATTTTTGTCTGAGAAAAATTTATTTGTTTGAAAATAATACTTTGGGCACTGTCACATATATTTTATCAAATTTTGATGCAATCACTTAGTATTAATTAAAATTAAAGGGGCTCAGTTATTGCGATATCACTGAAATTACAAATTATAAACTTACTCTTTTTTACATGTATTTTCACTAAATATCATTATTTTGAGAAAAGAATGAGTCAGTATGCAAAAATATCAGTTCACAGAACCACATTTATTCAAAGAATTGCTGTGCTTTAATTTTTTTTCAAATTAGACCCATCTTACTATTGATAATTACATAAAAAAAAAATACCCCCCTCCCCTTCATTTTCCCCCTCATTTGTCTTCTATAATGTGATAGAACTTAAACTTTTCATTATTTTTATATAGATTATATATTTTTCTTTAAATTATAACAAAACAGATGGTCTTTTTGCATATTTAATGAACAAAATATCAGAAATATGTACATTTTCATGTAATTATTGGATTCTACTAAACACCTGAAATTTACTCACAAATGCCAAGTAAGGACAGGATGATCACTTTAATTATTCAGGGGAATCAAATGCATGTATTTGATCACTCAGATACATTGAAATTGAATGGAA
This sequence comes from Saccostrea echinata, assembly GCF_033153115.1. NCBI lineage: Eukaryota > Metazoa > Mollusca > Bivalvia > Ostreida > Ostreidae > Saccostrea > Saccostrea echinata. Next base: position 317,592 of record NW_026889760.1, on the reverse strand, counting down.
ATATACTCAGAAAAAGGACAGTCAGTAAAATAAGATTTCCACAGTATATTTTCCATATAGAATCAGGTAATGGTTGGAGGGGTAGGGTAGATAACTGCAATTTTCAGGACACTTCTTCTTGAACCTTTGATGCAAGAGGGGTTTTTGTATATTACAATAAATATCCTGAAAAATAGATTAGGTTTTCTTTTTGCAAACAAGCTATAGATGTATAAATTCAAGCCATTAAGAGGTAAAATGGGATTTCTCAAAACATCAACAATAGGAGAGTATGTGTTTCATGTGAGTACATTTCATGAAGGCATGCAATTCTTATTGAATTTTTTTATATGTAGCTGCATTTGAAATTGATCAAAGTTACCATTAAACACTGTTTTGATAAGAAATAGATTCTTTTGGATTGTAGGAGTTGGTCATTTTTGAAGTAACACAAAGAATATGGGGTTAAGGTGGTTGACCGACAATTGGTGGGGTCACTTATTTGCCTCTAACTTTTTTATTTTTCATTGAAATAAGACATATTTAGTATATTTTTACTCAGAATTGATTGCACTTTCTAAATATGGAAAGTTATTTTAATTAAAAAGCAAACTTTGAAAGTTAAAGGTGGCAGGGGATAGTTTCGTACTAAAGACCCGGTCAAATTTCTTAAAAAATTGAGATATCCCCTGTTTGATGTGATATTTTATGTAGAAAAATGATTAGAATGATTATGGGACACATTTGCAGTGTAGCAAAAAAATTATGTGCAACTTGTACAGGTGTCACTATGACACATATCATATACAGAGTTGTAAATGCGAACCTAAGACACATGGTCAGTTGCAGAGGAAATTCAGCTGAAAAGCAGTAGGCCTTAGAAGAAGGTGTGTAACTCAGAGGGAAGATGAATGGCCCCATATCAATTGGTGAATTTTCATTAGGGCATGCATTGATTTACAGACTACTGGGTGTTTTATCCTGCTCGCTCGGGCCTGGGGATGGGTTGTATGGGTGCGACTGAGGCCCAAATCTTGGAAAAACAAGCCAAAATTTGGGGAGACCCCATGCAGGTGCATTTTTGGTACATGACATTGTGCACTCTACTAGGCAGATTACATGTAATTTGTTGACATAATTTGTGAGCCATGGGCATATGAAGTGTAATTAATTAGCCCCTGGAAAACTGTCCCCATGTACATGTTTTTATGGATCGCATGTATGTGTGTACCCCCTCGGCACATGTTTGGCATTAAAAAAAACTATCCTCTGCCACCTCAGCCAAGTTGGATTTCTTCATAATTAGATAATTCATACCACTATTGTTCTTGATGCAAGTAATTAGATAATTCATACCAAGAATAGTCTTGATTAGATATAACAATTGTTTGTTAAAGTAATACAAAGACAAAAACAAAGCTTTTTGACAATGCTTTTTAAGTGATTGGGCTTTCTGGGAGATTTCCAATTTAGCCCACTTGATGCTGAAATTCCCAATTCTGAGGGCCCCAGCCCCCAGTCCCAAAGTACTGAAAAAAAAAACACTGGCAGTAAATATTATATTTGAAATCAAATACATTTGATACATATATTTATTACTACGAAAATGTTAATGATTCAATAATTTGTTGTATAATGGTTATAATGTAGTTTAAATTTTGTACAGGCTAGCAGTCTCTTAAAGACAAAAAGGAAAATGACATGAAAAATTAATTTAAATTTCAACGAGTACTCGACTTTCATTTGACTAAAGCCTCTGACTGTGCGACTTAGCTGTCTGAGTAAAATTAACATCGCTATTTATCATTTATAAGTTGTACAGGTTTTTTTTTTAATTTTAAATGAGAAATTTCAATTTCTTTTGGATAGGTGTGACTGCCATCTGATAAGTGAAATTTGATACCAAGCATGACCATATTTGCCAGAAGAGCATCTGTTTGGAGATGACGAAGAATAAGCAGCATAGTGAAATTTAAACAGTCACACAAGGATAAAAGTCCTTCCATCTAGGATTATGGACACATCAGGCCTTAATACATTAAGAACTTGTAATATATGTATTTTTACAAAATAATTTAGAGAGAACTGCTATTTTGGCATATACAACAACAAATGTTAACATATGTGCATATTTCAAATGACTTCAGTGCTAAGGGCATGTACATGAACGAGGATTGTTAGAAAAGTTTGCGGACACATTGATTTACGGAAAATTTACTGTGCACTTTGAAAAATGACCTGTCTGAAGAAATAATTTTTTAATAGCTCGGTGCTCTCCAAGACTTTCAATGACATTGCAATTCTCAACTTTGTGTTTTCGCATTGATCATCTATAATTAGCGATGAAACAGTCATAACCCCTCTAATTTAATTCAAAATTTTGCAACACACCCTCTTTGAATATTGTAGCGACGTAAAATATTAATTTTTTTGCACTACAACAGTGCAATTTTTTATTTCAAGAATTTTAATATAGCTTTGATTACAAATAGACAACTCTAAGATACATAATTCTTTTTATCTTTTTAGCTCTTGTGAGCCAAAGGCTCAAAGAGCTAATGCTATGGCCATTTGTGCGGTGTACGTAAACTTTTTAGCTCACCTGAGCTGAAAGCTTAAGTGAGCTTTTCTGATCACCAGTTGTCCGTCGTCTGTCCGTCTGTCTGTCTGTCTGTCCATCCGTCTGTAAACTTTTCATATTTTTGTCTTCTTCTCAAGAACCACTGAGCCAAATTTAACCAAAGTTGGTACACAGCATCCTTGGGTGAAGGAGATTTTGTTAAAATGAAGGACCAACCCCCTTTACAAGGGGAGATAATCAAGAGAAGACAAAAATAGGGTGGGGTCATTAAAAAATCTTCTCAAGAACCACAGGGCCAGAAAAGCTGAAAGTTATGTGGAAGCATCCTGGGGTAGTGTAGATTCTAAATTCTTCAAATCATGGCCCCCAGGGGTAGGGCGGGGCCACAATAGGGAATCAAAGTTTTACATTGAAATATATAGGCAAAATCTTTAAAAATCTTCTTCTCAAGAACCACTGGGCCAGAAAAACTGAAACATATTTGGAGTCATCCTGGGGTAGTGTAGATTCTAATTTTTCAAATCATGGTCCCCAGGGGTAGGGTGGGGCCACAATAAGTATTACAAGGGAGGGAGGGTCTGGTGAAGAACAGCAGGGCTAAAGTAACTCAGGTGAGCATTGTGGCCCATGGGCCTCTTGTTAGAATATGGGCCATAACTCAAGAACCCCTTGGCCAATTATTGTCAAATTTGTCACAGTGTATCCATGGCCCAAGGGCTCCCATTTATAGTAAACTTAGGGTTGTGACCCTTAAACAAGGGGAGATAATTAGGTAAATAAAACCAAAAGTACTGGTTGCTAAAAAATCGTCTTCTCAAGAACCACTGGGCAGATTATCACCAAACTTTCACAAAAGGATGACGATATATTGTAGATTAAAATTTGCACAGGGAATCGCTCTGGGACAAAGGGCTTTGTCTCAAGGTCACTTCAAAGTTGATCAAAAATTACATTTATTAAAATGTTGATATTTTGCTTACTATAAGGACTAGGATCATCAAATCTTGTCAGTTGATGCATCTAAGGACCTCGTATCATGTTGACTCAAAAGTAGTTCATGGGCCTACTTTTTAAATTTTGCAGCCATTCTTTTTCAAAATGATTTAGAGGCATATTTTGAACAGTTTCAGGCCTATTATCATCAAATTTTTCAGTTGACAAATGACAGAATGAGACCACTATTCTTTAAATTTGCTTGTTGTGTCTTAGGCTCAAAATTCACATTATATCTACTGCAATCAACTTCAATGGATTCAAATATTTTTAATGAATTCTTATTAAAAAAATTTACTTGAATATATGTGTAATATACATATACATGTAAAAGATTATTTTAACATGTTACAAAAATATAAATATATGTGTCTTCCCCCCCCCCCCCCCCCCCCCCTTGTAAAACATTTGAATAAATGAACCCAAGAAGTACAGTAAAACCATTTTTTCTCAATTTCAACTGGACCAAGATTAAACATCAAGATATCCAATGACTCCAGATAACCATGCAGGGTAAAAAACTTAAAGAATAAGGGGTTGGGAGTACCAACTCACTTCACCATATAAATGGTACATGTATTTAGATATCGGTTTTTGAGATAATGAAGTTTAACTTTTAAGTTAAAGGCTAAAAAAGATGTTATGTTAAAATTTTCCACAAATGACACCGTGTCTTACTGAAATCATCCCTGTGCATTTCTTGTAAGAGTATTTTTCTACTTACTGATTGTCAAAGAATGGATATCCTCAATCAGTAACACATTTGGATTACTTACTATGTAGTTATGCTGTGTAAATGTTTTGTCAAGCAATTATTATGACAGTGATGTAGCAAAACACTGATGATTCTGTAGTATGACATGTGTTACTAACATGATTGCATCAAAGATGTTAGATGAATAGAAAAGTCTAGAAATTAAAAATCAAAAGTCAAAGTTCAAGAAATGAGGGTCTGGGAGTATTAGTGTTTTGGATACAATTTCAGGAGTACTGTTGGAGAGAGTGCAGTTGAATTATATATCCTCATGCTCACTCCAGATTCAGAGTTCCGGAGTTGAGATCTCTTGATATTTGGGTCAAAGAAGAAAGAGAATGTTAGCAAAGTTGACAATCTAAACAGAAACATGTAACCTTTAGGTGAAAATTAAACAAATATTTATCCTTCTATTACGACGTCAACTTACAAGCTAAGAAGGAAGACCCACTCGTTGCTTTGCAACGAGCTTTGCTCTAGTTATTAGGGTCTTCCGTCTTCAGCGGAAGACCCTTCTATTATTCTTATGTTTCTTTTTCAAGCTTATTATTATTATTATTAGGGTCTTCCGTCTTCTGCGGAAGACCCTTCTATTATTCTATTGTTGATTTTTCACTTTTCTTATTATTATTAAGGTCTTCCGTCTCCAACGGAAGACCTTATTGTTTTCGTTCGGTTTCTTTTTCCCTATTATTATTATTATTATTATTCTTACCGATTTTGTGCACGCAAGATCTCGGCAACGTCTTGGCCGATTTTCATGAAACTTTCAGATCTGATAGGTATTGATCTGAACCTTATTGGAAATTTTTTTCGTTGATGACGTCACTTTCCATCTCGAGATATTTAGGATTTTCTGATTTTTAGAGGGTCGGCTTGTCCTGGAAACTCCTCCGAAACGACTTAAGATATTGAGTCAAGATTTTCAGTGAAGGTAGGGGAAGGTTTGTAGATTTGCAGGCAGGTGTCCAAATCTCTCTAGCGCAAAAGGCACCGAAGCTCGGTAGGGCTCAAAAAATGTCTCACAAACATCTCACAAAATTTTACACCTTTTCTTTCATATCTTCACACATGTTAAGAATTTGTTAAAACATATTGAAGAAAAATTGTGCAGAATGATACGACCTTTCATTTGATATCAAGAAAAAGGGGCTGACCCCTCAAATTAGGGGCTCAGAGGGGCCAAAAGTCTTTCATCTTTAACTCTTTAACGATCAATAATTTGTAATACATTACTGAAGCAAAGATGTTTATCTTAATGATTTACATTAACATATGATAAGATTCTGATCATATGTTACGTAATAAGGGGTCACAAGGGGCCAAAATGCTAAATCTTTGACGCTTTATATCTCGAAAAGGGAGAATATTTTGATAAGCAATACTGAACAAAAGATGGTCAGAATAATGTTCTTAACAATATGCACCCTTTAAATTTTTATCAAATGGCCCCATTAAGGACTTGGAGGGGCGGCCCCTAAATATTTCCATTCAACATATCTCCACAACGAAAAGAAATCTCTGAATAGTTGTTGAACAAACAGTCTTCAAAACCACAAGACCTTTCAATTGATATCAAGAAAAAGGGGCTGACCCCTCAAATTAGGGGCTCAGAGGGGCCAAAAGTCTTTCATCTTTAACTCTTTAACGATCAATAATTTGTAATACATTACTGAAGCAAAGATGTTTATCTTAATGATTTACAACAATACATGATAAGATTCTGATCATATGTTACGTAATAAGGGGTCACAAGGGGCCAAAATGCTAAATCTTTGACGCTTTATATCTCGAAAAGGGAGAATATTTTGATAAGCAATACTGAACAAAAGATGGTCAGAATAATGTTTTAAACAATATGCACCCTTTTAATTTTTATCTAACGGCCCCATTAAGGACTTGGAGGGGTGGCTCCTAAATATTTCCATTCAGCATATCTCCACAACGAAAAGAAATCTCTGAATAGTTGTTGAACAAAAAGTCTTCAAAACCACAAGACCTTTCATTTGATACCAAGAAAAAGGGGCTGACCCCTCAAGTTAGGGGCTCAAAAGGGCCAAAAGTCTTTCATCTATAACTTTTTAAATATCAATATTTTGTTATCAGTTACTGAAGGAAAAATGTTCATCTTCAGGATTTGTAACTATATATTATAAAATTAGGATCATATACTGCGTAATAAAGGACCAAAAGGGACCAGAATGCTAAATCGTTGACGCATTATATCTCGAAAAGGGGGAATATTTTGATGAGCAATACTGAACAAAAGATGGTCAGAATAATGTTTTAAACAATATGCACCCTTTCAATTTTTGTCAAACGGCCCCATTAAGGACCTGAAGAGTTGGCCCCTAAATATTTCCATTCGGCATATCTCCACAACGAAAAGAAATCTCTGAATAGTTGTTGAACAAAAAGTATTCAAAATCACAAGACCTTTCATTTGATATCAAGAAGAAGGAGCTGACCCCTCAAATTAGGGGCTCAAAAGGGCCAAAAGTCTTTCATCTATAACTCTTTAAATATCAATATTTTGTTATCAGTTACTGAAGCAAAAATGTTCATCTTAATGATTTGTAACTATATATTATAATATAAAGATCATATGTTGCATAATAAGGGGCCAAAAGGGGCCAGAATGCTAAATATTTGACGCTTTATATCTCAACAAGGGGAGATATTTTAATAAGCAATATTGGACAAAAGATGGTCAGAATAATGTTCTGAACAATATGCATCCTTTCATTTTTTGCAAAACGGCTCCATTAAGGATTTGAAGGGTTGGCCCCTAAATATTTCTATTCTACATATCTCGAAAACGAGAAGAAACTTCTGCATAGTTGTTGAACAAAAAATGGTTAAAAACACAAGTCTTTTCATTTGATTTCAAGAAAAAGGGGCTGACCCTTCAAAGAAGGGGAACAAAAACTTCATCAAAATTACATCTCATCTCATCGAAAAATCGGACGGAAGACCTACTCGTTGCTCGCAACGAGATCTCATCTAGTTATTATTATTATTCTTTTTTTTTTCCTTACCGATTTTGTGCAGAAGATTTCTCGGAGATCGCTCGATCGATTTGCTCCAAATTTTCAGGGTTAATGCGTTGCTATCTGAAGTTTATAACGCCTCGTCAGTTTTTGAAAAATCACTTCCGGTCAGAAGTTATCGCCCTTTGATCGATTTTTAGATAGACCTTGTGTCTGCACAAAAACTCAGGAACGACAAATGCTAGAGTGTTGAAACTCTCAGTGGTGATAGAGGACATGTTCTAGATGTGCACCTTGGTTTTCATATTTTCCGGAAGTGCGAAGTATGGAAGCTCGGTAGGGGTCAAAATTTAGGACGTGATTTATGAGTGAATTTTAGAGACATTTCTGATAATAACATTTTAAATAGAAGTATTTTGTTAAAACATATTGAACAAAAAGTCCTCAAAATCACAAGACCTTTCATTTGATATCAAGAAAAAGGGGCTGACCCCTCAAACTAGGGGCTCAGAAGGGCCAAAAGTCTTTTATCTATAACTCTTTAATGATCAATATTTTGTTATAAATTACTGAAGCAAAAATGTTCATCTTAACATTCTGCAATTATATATTATAAAATTTTGATCATATGTTACGTAATAAGGGGCCATAAGGGGCCAGAATGCTAAATCTTTGACACTTTGTATCTCAAAAAGGAGAAATATTTTGATAAGCAATATAAAACAAAAGATGTTCAGAATAATGTTCTAAACAATATACACCGTTTTAATTTTTGCAAGACATCCCCATTAAGGAGTTGGAGGGCTGGCCCCTAAATATTGTTATTCTATATATCTCTTAAACGAAAGGAAATTTCTGAATAGTTGTTGAACAAAAAGTCTTCAAAATCACAAGACCTTTCATCTGATATCAAGAAAAAGGGGCTGACCCCTCAAACTAGGGGCTCAGAAGGGCCAAAAGTCTTTTATCTATAACTCTTTAATGATATATATTTTGTTATAAATTACTGAAGCAAAAATGTTTATCTTAACATTCTGCAATTATATATTATAAAATTTTGATCATATGTTACGTAATAAGGGGCCATAAGGGGCCAGAATGCTAAATCTTTGACACTTTGTATCTCAAAAAGGAGAAATATTTTGATAAGCAATATTGAACAAAAGATGTTCAGAATAATGTTCTAAACAATATACACCCTTTTAATTTTTGCAAGACATCCCCATTAAGGAGTTGGAGGGCTGGCCCCTAAATATTGTTATTCTATATATCTCTTAAACGAAAGGAAATTTCTGAATAGTTGTTGAACAAAAAGTCTTCAAAATCAGAAGACCTTTTATTTGATATCAAGAAAAAGGGGCTGACCCCTCAAATTAGGGGCTCAGAAGGGCCAAAAGTCTTTCATCTATAACTCTTTAATGATCAATATTTTGTATAAATTACTGAAGCAAAAATGTTCATCTTAACAATCTGCAACTATATATTATAAAATTTGGATCATATGTTACGTAATAAGGGGCCAGAATGCTAAATCTTTGACACTTTATTTCTCGAAAAGGGGAAATATTTTGATAAGCAATATTGAACAAAAGATGTTCAGAATAATGTTCTAAACAATATACACCCTTTTAATTTTTGCAAGACATCCCCATTAAGGAGTTGGAGGGCTGACCCCTAAATATTGTTATTCTATATATCTCTTAAAAGAAAGGAAATTTCTGAATAGTTGTTGAACAAAAAATCTTCAAAATCACAAGACCTTTTATTTGATATCAAGAAAAAGGGGCTGACCCCTCAAATTAGGGGCTCAGAAGGGCCAAAAGTCTTTCATCTATTACTTTTAATGATGAATATTTTGTTATAAATTACTGAAGCAAAAATATTCATCTAAACATTCTGCAACTATATATTATAAAATTTGGATCATATGTTACGTAATAAGGGGCCATAAGGGGCCAGAATGCAAAATTTTTGACACTTGATATCTCGAAAAGGGGAAATATTTTGATAAGCAATATTGAACAAAAGATGTTCAGAATAATGTTCTAAACAATATACACCCTTTTAATTTTTGCAAGACATCCCCATTAAGGAGTTGGAGGGCTGGCCCATAAATATTGTTATTCTATATATCTCTTAAACGAAAGGAAATTTCTGAATAGTTGTTGAACAAAAAATCTTCAAAATCACAAGACCTTTTATTTGATATCAAGAAAAAGGGGCTGACCCCTCAAATTAGGGGCTCAGAAGGGCCAAAAGTCTTTCATCTATAACTTTTTAATGATGAATATTTTGTTATAAATTACTGAAGCAAAAATGTTCATCATAACATTCTGCAGCTATATATTATAAAATTTGGATCATATGTTACGTAATAAGGGGCCATAAGGTGCCAGAGTGCTAAATCTTTGACACTTTGTATCTCGAAAAGGAGAAATATTTTGATAAGCAATATTGAACAAAAGATGTTCAGAATAATGTTCTAAACAATATACACCCTTTTAATTTTTGCAAGACATCCCCATCAAGGAGTTGGAGGGCTGGCCCCTAAATATTGTTATTCTATATATCTCTTAAACGAAAGGAAATTTCTGAATAGTTGTTGAACAAAAAGTCTTCAAAATCACAAGACCTTTTATTTGATATCAAGAAAAAGGGGCTGACCCCTTAAAGTAGGGGCTCAGAAGGGCCAAATGTCTTTAATCTAGAACTCTTTAATGATCAATATTTTGTTATAAATTACTGAAGCAAAAATGTTCATCTTAACATTCTGCAACTATATATTATAAAATTTTGATCATATGTTGCGTAATAAGGGACCTTAATGGACCAGAATTCTAAATCTTTGACACTTTATATCGCGAAAAGGGGAAATATTTTGATAAGCAATATTGAACAAAAGATGATCAGAATAATGTTTTTAACAATATGCATCCTTTAATTTTTTATAGACGAATATCTCAGTCAAGATCTTGACGAATCTTATCCAAAATCAGACGGAAGACCCACTCGTTGCTCGCAACGAGAACCATCTAGTTATTAGGGTCTTCCGTCTTCAGCGGAAGACCCTTCTATTATTCTTCGGTTTCTTTTTTACCTTTATTATTATTCTTTTTTCTTCTTACAAAATTTGTGCAGACGATTTCTCGGAGATGGCTCGTTCGATTTCATTCAAATTTTCATGGTAGATGCGTTGATATCTGAAGTTAATTCCGGCAATTTCGTTAAGTGATATTTACTTCCGGTCGGAAGTTATCGCCCTTTTATCAAAATTTAGAGGACCTCCTTGTCTGCGATGGAACTCAAAAACGGCTTAAGCTAGAGCGCTGAAATTTTCAGTGATGATAGAGGACATGTTGCCATTTTGCACCTGGGTTTGGATATTTTCCGGAAGTGCCTAGTATGGAAGCTCGGTAGGGTTCGAAATTTAGGACACGAATCATGAGTGAATTTTTGAGACATTTTGTGTCATATCTTTTAAAGTATAATAAATTTGTTAAAACATATTGAACAAAATTTGTGCAGAATGACACGATCTGTAACATGATATCAAGAAAAAAGGGCTGACTCATCACATTAGGGGCCGATAGGGGCCAAAAGTCTGAAATCGATAACTCTTAAACAAGCATTATTTTGGTATACATTACTGAAGCAAAAATATTTATCTTAACAATTTACAATTATATATTATGATTTTTACCTCGTATGGCACATAATTAGGGGCCACAAGGGGCCAGAATGCTAAATCTTTGACGCTTTATATCTCGAAAAGGGGAAACATTTTGAAAAGCAATATTGAACAAAAGTTGTTTAGAATGATGGTCTCAACAATGTGCACCCTTTGAATTTTTCCTAAACAATCCCTATAAGGACTTAAAGGGACGGCCCCTAAATATTTCAAGTCTACATATTTCGAAAACGAAACGAAACTTCTGAATACTTGTTGAACAAAAAGTCTTCAGAATTACAAGACCTTTCATGTGATATCAAGAAAAAGGGGCTGACCCCTCAAATTAGGGGCTCAAAGGGGCCAAAAGTCTTTCATCTATAACTCCTTAACGTTAAATATTTTGATATTAGTTATTGAAGCAAAAATGTTTATCTTCACAATCTGCAACTATATATCTTAAAATTTTCATCAAATAATACGTAATTAGGGGCCATAAGGGGCCCGAATGCTTAATCTTTGACGCTTTATATCTCGAAAAGGGGAAATATTTTGAAAAGCAATATTGAACAAAAGTTGTTTAGAATGATGGTCTCAACAATGTGCATCCTTTGAATTTTTCCTAAACAGTCCCTATAAGGACTTAAAGGGACGGCCCCTAAATATTTCAAGTCCACATATCTCGAAAATGAAACGAAACTTCTGAATACTTGTTGAACAAAAAGTCTTCAGAATTACAAGACCTTTCATGTGATATCAAGAAAAAGGGGCTGACCCCTCAAATTAGGGGCTCAAAGGGGCCAAAAGTCTTTCATCTATAACTCCTTAACGTTAAATATTTTGATATTAGTTATTGAAGCAAAAATGTTCATCTTCACAATCTGCAACTATATATCTTAAAATTTTCATCAAATAATACGTAATTAGGGGCCATAAGGGGCCCGAATGCTTAATCTTTGACGCTTTATATCTCGAAAAGGGGAAATATTTTGAAAAGCAATATTGAACAAAAGTTGTTTAGAATGATGGTCTCAACAATGCGCATCCTTTGAATTTTTCCTAAACAGCCCCCATAAGGACTTTAAGGGACGGCCCCTAAATATTTCAAGTCTACATATCTCGAAAACGAAACGAAACTTCTGAATAGTTGTTGAACAAAAAGTCTTCAGGATTACAAGACCTTTCATGTGATATCAAGAAAAAGGGGCTGACCCCTCCAATTAGGGGTTTAGAGGGGCCAAAAGTCTTTCATCTTTAACTCTTTAACGTTAAATATTTTGATATTAATTATTGAAGCAAAAATGTTCATCTTCACAATCTGCAACTATATATCTGAAAGTTTTCTTCAAATATTACGTAATTAGGGACCATAAGGGGTCAGAATGCTTAATCTTTGATGCTTTATATCTCGAAAGAAGGGAATATTTTGAAAAGCAATATTGAACAAAAGATGTTCAAAATAATGTTCTAAACAATATGCAACCTTTCATTTTTTGCTAAACATCCCCATTTAGGAGTTGAAGGGCCGGCCCCTAAATACTTCCTTTGCAAATATCTCAGAAACGAAAAAGAATTTCTGAGTAGTTGTTGAACAAAAAGTGTTCAAAATCATGAGAGCTTTAAAGTGATATGAAGAAAAAGGGGCTGGCCCCTCAAAATAGGGGCTGTGAGGGGCCGAAAGTCTTTGATCAATAACTCTTTAACGACCAATATTTTGTAATACATTACTGAAGCAAAAATGTTTATCTCAACAATTTACAACTATATATTATGATATTCACGTCATATGTTACATAATTAGGGGCCATAAGGGGCAAGAATGATAAATCTTTGAGGCCTTATATCTCAAAAGTGGGAAATATTTTGATAAGCAATATTGAACAAAAGATGTTCAAAATAATGTTCTAAACAATATGCAACGTTTCAATTTTTGCTAAACTTCCCCATTAAGGAGTTGAAGGGCTGGCCCCTAAATATATCTTTTGCATATAGGTCGGAAACGAAAAAGAATTTCTGAATAGTTGTTGAACAAAAAGTGTTCAAAATCATGAGAGCTTTAAAGTGATATGAAGAAAAAGGGGCTGGCCCCTCAAAATAGGGGCTGAGAGGGGCCGAAAGTCTTTGAACAATAACTCTTTAACGATCAATATTTTGTAATGCATTACTGAAGCAAAAACGTTCATCTCAACAATTTACAACTATATATTATGATATTCACATCATATGTTACATAATTAGGGGCCATAAGGGGCCAGAATGCTAAATCTTTGACGCTTTATATCTCAAAAGTGGGAAATATTTTGATAAGCAATATTGAAAAAAAGATGTTCAAAATAATGTTCTAAACAATATGCAACCTTTCATATTCTGCTAAACGTCCCCATTAAGGAGTTGAAGGGCCGGCCCCTAAATATATTCTTCGGATATATCTCGGAAACGAAAAAGAATTTTTGAATAATTCTTGAACAAAAAGTGTTCAAAATCATGAGAGCTTTAAGGTTATATCAAGTAAAAGGGTCTGACACATTAAATGAGGGGCTGAGAGGGGCCCAAAGTATACAATCAATAACTTTTTAATGATCAATATTTTGTAATATATTACTGAAGCGAAATAGTACATCTTCACACACTTTATCTAAATAACATGATGTTGATATCATATGTTACGCAGTAAGGGGTCTTTAGGGGGCCAGATTGCCTAATCTATGGCGCAATATATCTCGAAAAGGAAGAATATTTTTATGAACAGTATTGAACAAAAGACGATCAAAATAATATTCTGAACAATATGCACTCTTTCAATTTTTGCTAGACGTCCCCATTTAAGACTTGAAGGGCTGGCCTTTAATATTTCTTTTGCATGTATCCCGAAAACAAAAATGAATTTCTGACTAGTTGTTGAACAAAAAGTATTCAAAATCATGAGAGCTTTAAAATGATATCAAGAAAAAGGGGCTGACCTCTCACAGTAGGGGCCAAGAAGGGGTGAAAGTCTTTAATCTATATTCCTTTAATGATCAATATTTTGTAAAACATTATTAAAGCTAAATTGTTCGTCTTAACAATCTATTTATATCATTATATTTGAACGAAAATCTCAGTCAAATTCTTATCTCATCTTATCAAAAATCGGACGGAAGACCCACTCGTTGCTCGCAACGAGATCTCATCTAGTTATTATTATTATTATTATTTCCCATTTTTTGTCCAAGCGATTTCTCAGAGTTGTCTCAATGGATTTTCTTGAAACTTTCAGGGATTATGACAAATAAAATGAACTAAAAACATTTTCCCGTCGTCAGATATGTCCGATTTCCGTTTTTTCAAAAGAGATCATGTCCGGACGATATCTCAGAAACGGTAAAAGATTAAGACCTCAAACTTTCAGGGATTATAGATCATGACAAGTATATTTGTGGAACATGTTCAAATCCGTCAACCGTTACTTCCGGTCGTCAAAGGAAGTGATCAAAGAAATCGAAAATTTCAACTTTTCTTATTTTAATCAACTCTTGCATCACTTTCTTGCATCTGCTTTGCAGTTTCGAAATATTTTGGTCCCACCGGAAACAGAAACGTCAACTTCCGGTTACAAGCGAAAAACTACAGAATTTGAGTATTTTACATTCCCATAAATATCGCTTATAGATGAAGTATTTGAAATGATTTTTAGATATGTTATTAAGACTGCAAATGTCTAGAGTAACCTCAAATATCTTGGTAAAATTCACTTCCGGTCGCGTGTTTTACTGTCCGCAAAATGAGAACTTGTCAAAGTGAGATCTCAGAAACGGTAAGAGATTAAGACACCAAACTTATATGAATAATAGAGCTTAATGAGTAGGCAAAAACCTTTGGGTTAATAGCGTCATCCGTCACTTCCGGTCGTTACAGGAAGTGATCAAACAAATCAAAAGTTTAAACGTTTCTCTTTTGAAATAAAACTTGTATCATATAATTGAATCTCTTTCACAGTTTCTATATGTGTTTGTCTCACTGGAAACAAAAAACGACAACTTCCGGTTATAAGAGAGAAACTATGTAATTGGGATTTATAAATTTCACAAAAATATCACTTATTGATAAAGTTTTTGAAATGATTTTCACAAATGTTATTGAGACTGCAATTGTCTAATGTGAAGTCAACCATCTTAGGAAAATGCACTTCCGGTCGCGAGTTTTTCTGTCCTCAAATTGAGATTTTGTTCACCTTATTGCTCAAAAACAGTGCATGACTGAAGTCTAAAACTTTCAGAACTGATAGCCAGTCACCAGTTTATTTACATCATGTAAAAAACGTACGTTGCCGTCACTTCCGGTCGTGACAGGAAGCGATGCAAAAAAGTGAATTTTTAAAGTTGTTTTTTTTCTTTTTACAGAAATGTTTGGCTAATGCAGATGTTAGATAGACCATGACCATACAAATTATTTACATCGGAAGTGCCAACCAAAAAACCAGAAGTTGTCTCAAACATGAGTAGTTTTTCATGGAAACTTTTAGGGATGATCAGTTGTGAATAATTTAGGTGTAGAATGAACATTTTATTCGTTTGGAACACTTTCGTTTATGACGAAGTACATAAAGAAAACAGAAAAGTAATTCCGTTTGTTTTTATCTGTATCTACATATCTTTGGAAGCCTTGAGATAACTTTTGTTAATTATTTAGAGTAATCTTATTGAGAAGATTGTGTTTGTTTTTCAAAGAAGTCAAGAAAACGGAAGACTTGTTATTGCCTAGGCAATAAGTATCTAGTTATTATTCTTTTTTCATAGTACGGCCGATATCTCAGCTGTGAGTGGACGGATTTCAAAGATTTTTTTCAGGAAAGATGCATCATGAGAATATCTCCAGACATGTTTTTCATTTTTTTTTTTAAATTCACTTCCGTTCGCATTTTTGGGGGGAAATTTGTATTTTTTAAATGGAATTTTGTCCCATAATTTTCTCGAGAACGGCTAAAGATATGAAAGTGAAACTCACGGACATGATAGAGTATCACATGTAGATATGCTGTTCGACCTTTATTTTTCGTCGTTCATACTTCCGGTCGCGAACGGAAGTGAATTCAAAAAGTCCAATTTTTCAACTTTTTTGTTTTTCAATATTTTCCTATGAAATTTACATTGTTAATAAAGAATCTTATAAGAAGATTAAATATATAATTTGTTTTAAGATTGATTAACTCATACTCTAGATATTCGTCATTTTTCACTTCGAAGCTGTGGTCCTTGCTAGCGCAATGGTTAGTATGTTGGATTTTACGCAGGCGACCCCGGTTAAATCCTCAGAATGTCCGTAATAATTTTCTTTTTTCAGCTTAAATATAACATTTTATCTTCAAAATGATGTCTGGTATTTATTCTGTTCGAATTTTGTGATATTTGATCAATGTTACATTTTATGAAATTTAATGTAGGAATGCAAGCTACAGATTTCGGGAATACATAAAGTAAAACTTTACCTTATAAGTAAGGAATCATCTTCTCTGATGACATGTTATGGCTGATTCAAACTAAAGGCAAACTTTTTTTTCGTTTCCTCAACTCTTTTTTAATTAGAAATGACATTTATGTTTCGTACTTTTCACCAATGTTTTAAAGGTTTGTTTTTACGAACTTTATTGAAAAAAAAACTTGTAATAATGATGGTTTATTTCCGGAAACCTGTAGTACCTGAATACATAAGAAAATTTGACATTTAGGTATGTTTCCAATTTGGTATTGCAACATATTTTTTCAGCAAAGAGTCGGTCGGAAGACCACTTGTTGCCTTAGCAACAAGCACGCATCTAGTTATTATTATTTATTAGACAAAATTTTATGTATGCGATATCTCAAATACTATTCAGTGATTTTCTGCGAAACTTTCAGGGTTTGTGAGCAATGATATGTTCTTGTGGCGTGTTCAAGAAAATTTGGAAAATTCCCTTCTGGTTCCAAGTTATGGGCAATTTCCTGATTTGAAAATGAAATGTTGTCCGCAATTTTTTTCAAGAGTGGCTAAAGAGAGGAACTGAAGACATGTCAAAGATAAAAGAGCATGAGTTGTAGATCTGTGGAACAATTTTTTATGAGTCGCCAGTACTTCCGGTCCTCACCGGAAGTAATCAAAGAAATTGAAAATTTCAACATTTTTTTTAAATTAAAACTTGCATCACATTATTGCAACTCTTTCGCAGTTTTGAAATATGTTGGTCCCATCGGAAACAAAAACGACAACTTCCGCTTATAAGAGAAAATCTACATAATTTGAGTATTTAACTTTCCCATAAATATTCTTTATAGATAAAGTATTTGAAATGATTTTTAAATATGTTATTCAGGATTCGGTTGTATCAACGGTTTATTAACTTTAATGAGTTATTAAGCCTAATGAATCATTAAATTCCTAATGATGCATTAGTTAATGAAGGCATTAAAACGTGTTGTACAAAACCTTTATTAGAGTCTTATTAGTTAATGAATCATTAAACATTTAAGAATTCATTAAAGGTCTATTAACATTAGGAGAATATCCCTCAATGCAATGCGTTTCGACTTCCGGGGGCGTTTCCGTGGGCGTTTCCTTTGTTTAACATATACACGTACCAATTATTTAATAAATGAGCTTATAAGACCAATTAAAAGTCCGCCAAAATGGTCGCGGTTTTTAATTATGACGCAAAAAAATAAATTACGTCATTTTATGAAGTCTGTGAGCGTCTTGAAGGTTATAACATAAAGAAACGTCATTTCATAAAAAATTGTGCTACAATGACCGAAGGAATTCAATTTAAATGTAATAGAAATCGGGGGAAAAATTTTGATTCTAGCGAAATTCAACTTTTAGCCGAACTGGTTGAGAGATATATTAACATCATTAATAGCAAACTAACCAATAGTGTTACCAATGAGAAAAAGAAAAAAGTATGGGATAATATAACAGCGCAAATAAATGCGTTAGGAGTTTCAAGTCGCACTACTAAAGAGATTAAAACCAAATGGACCAATATGCATCAGACGGCAAAAAAGGAATTCAGCTACAACAAACTTTCACAGAGACAAACAGGGGGAGGACCCTGCGCAAAACCTCTTTCGACAGTCAGCGAAAAGATCGTTGATATCTACAAAGATTCTCCAACTTTTAATGGATTATCCGGATTCGAGACTCAGGCACCTGGTAAGTTAAAGTTCTCAATTTGCAAGAAATATAAAATACAAATTACTTATATTAAATATTATATGGACCAGATACAAGGATTGATAAATAAGGGTTTGATTTTTTTTAATTTTCGGTGGGGGGGGGGGGGTATATAAGTTTATCGGAATCAAGTTGCAGAATCATCTATACGTCATAAGAAATATTGTGTAAAGTAATAGTAAACATTTACCGGTAATATAAATCTGCGAAGAGGTTCTGAAAGGGTCAGGCAGTATAGACAAACAAATTGGAGTTTTCTTCCTTTGCTTACAGTAGTTTTCACAGGTGTGCAAATGACAACGATTGACTTGATTAGAATTGGTAAGAGCAAAAATTAATTTATGCGGGCATCAAATTCATTTTTACTCTCATTATAATTCATTTAATTTGTTTTGTTGAATTTAAATTTAGAACGCAAAATTAACATGAAGTTGGGGAGGGGGGCTGTTTGAGCGTCTTTTCTTCGCTTCTCAAGCTTCAAATATATACATGTATGACTCTTCCAAAGAACTTCAAAGGGGTCTGGACCTCCCCCCCCCCCCAGGTCTGCGCATGGCAATGAGGGTGGTTTGAAATGATGTCAATCTAAAACCTTTATGGTATACTGTAGTACTAGTATTAACTCTTTTTTTTTTTTTTTTACATGTAACCAAAGATGAAAGCAACATCAATTTGATTGGCTCGCCAAATACCGTCTCAATTCTTACTGATCTGCTGATTCCACTTGACCACCAGCAAAATGAATTAAAACTTCAGCCAGAACAAGTCACACCAATCCAGGAGACTCATTGCTCGCCCGTTCAGATGGTGGAAGAAATAACCAGCATAGAAAATAAAACTAGTACTGCAGCCACAAGCATGGAGACATGTGTGGAGTCAAGCATGTAATAAAACTTATAAAATTAGTAATTTAAATGAACAGTTCAACCGTAGAAAATACAATAACTTGCTCACCATTTCATGGTTTAATCATAAAATTACCCCAAATTTATTATGTTTTTTTTCAAATGTACATTATAATGCATAGACGTGTATCAATATATGAACTAATACATAATAGATTTATTTAGTTTGGTAAGATCTTCATAAGCTACTCTTAATCATAAAAAGGTAATTTTACATACATACGTGAATTTCAATCCCGCATGCACAATCACAACTGTAAAAGTTTACCCTTGTGCATTGTAGGTCAAAAAAAGTGGGAACTCCAAATGATCGAGGTCAACGTAAAAGAATAAGGCCCGAAGATGTTACAAGAATGCAGTACGAAGTTTTGGTAGAACAGAAGAAAAAGATACAGGAGCAAACAATTTATTACCAATTAATGAATAAAAAATTGCGATTGGAGTTAAATTTATCCAATGAAGATTAATAAATATATGAATCATGTTATCAAATAGTTCTTTTTTTAAAGAATTCTAAGCATCAATTTCATAAATTAACTGAAGACTTCGTGTTCATGTTCATGTATTTTCCCGATTCAGTGCGCGCTCGACAGTGATTTCTTTCAATCAATACATCGTAGGCTTTGAACATTTTTCCTGGTTGTATATGGCTTGACTACTACCCTGTGTTGAAAATGATATAAAAATAAAACTCAGTATTTACACCTTTATACGATATAATATTCTTGGTGTCCAACAGCATTATTATCAGTGTATAGTCTAGAGGGTCCTTAACTTGTTCTGTAGTGAATGTTCTTCAAATTTTAAAATCCTGTTTAAAATTCTGTTTAGAGAGATAAAAACACGTCAGTAGAATGTGAGTATTTAGCCAATGAAGTACTGTCCTATCTAGAAATAATGTTGTGTGATGTAATTCCTGATGTTCTTTCCATCCTCGGGTCCATTGTAATTTCCTTGTATATTTCCATTAACAGTTATATCTTCATCCATCGGTGGCTCGTTGTACATTATAGCCAGGTTATGCAAAACTGCACAAGCACCTAAAGTGTAGTTATGGAAACAAATGCATACATAAATTGTAAAGTTTTTAATTTTTTGATTTAAACTTCATTGTCAAGCTATATTTAAACGCATTTCATATAAGATTATGATGTACATGTAATCTTATTCGTCTGTCAATTTTTCTCTCTGTCACAAATACACTTATACTATAACATAATCTTTAATATGCTCATAACTTTTAAATGAAAGAGGATAAGGTTCAATATTTCACCTGTGCATACTTTGACCTTTGACTTATGATCTTTACCTTGAAATTTGACCTACAACTCTCTGAATTGCTTCCTTGTACCAGGCGCATGGTTAATTATAAATGACAGTATATTAACGAATTATATATTTACCAATAATAGAGATACCAGTGCCTGCGACACTTTCAGAACGATTCGAGAGACTGTTGACTTGTCGACCCCAGTTGTGTCACCAAGAACTTGAAGAAAACTTCCACTGGCATAAAATCTCAAGGCAATCAGAATCTAAATTTGAAAAAAAAAATAAAATTTGTAGACTTATTTATGCGCAATTTATAATCTGCAAACTGGTTTCATGTTTACTTTTCTGCGGAAAAAATACATAGGTGTACACGCATTATGTTAGATAAGTTAAATTAAAATAATTTAAAATTATTTATAAAATAATATCCAACAAAATTCCAATTTACACTACTTTATTTTGGTGTGGGTCTAAGAAAAAAAATGGATTTACTACTTTATGCTTATGAAAAATAGGGTCGGTTTTAGGCATAAGTTTGTTTTTATTTATTCATTTATTTTTCAAATAAAGGCATAACTTTGAAATGTAAATTTTTGAAAATGGTTTGAAGTTCTTTTATTTTACCCATAATATATATTTTTTCTCTCAGTGCGTTGATTTATTGATAATATCAAAACAATGGATATAAATTTTATATAATGTTCAATCTCTGAAATGATTTTTTTCTCGAGTGTTTCTTGTAAAATGTAAGAAGTATCAGGCATGTAGCATCATTTTTTTTTTTCAAAAAGGAGTAGGGGTGGGGACTACAGAAAATTATTTACGAGTAAAAAAAAACTTTAACAATAAAAAAAAAGCAATCCACGTAAATATATTGCGTGGTGGTGGGCGGGAAGGGGGGGGGGTTACAGTCTATAGATCTTTAACGTATCATATATATCTATATCTATATATATATATATATATATATATATATATATATATTATTTGTGATTTTATTGAGACCTATACATGTAGTCCTAATATTTATTAGGAAACTGTAACCAACTGTATTTATTTATTGATGATACTTATTTAGATCTGTCCCGCTTTTCTGCTTTTATCAACAGTACATGTATACAATATTAGATCCGCCTCATAGATGATGACGAAAGAAATGACGTCACAAATTGAACAAAGTCTATTTTGGATTCAGTGAATGATTACGCATTGACGCAGTGGGAATTTCTAATTTGTTTTTTATCCATAATTTGATTTTTTATGGAAATAAGCATGTTTATACCTGTAATTCTGTTGACAAAGAGTGCGATCTATTTGTGGAATGCCTTAGTGAAGGTTCCAGTAATGTGACAAGCCGTCCAATATTTTCTTTACGGAAACGGTATCGTTTCCGAATTTCCTCATCGTCCATAGTGTGCAGTGAAAAACGCTCACGAAAGACTCTGTCATTTCTCCGTCTGCCTAGCTGGCAAAACATAAGGCTGGCCGCCATACTTAATGACCACTTAATGAAGCCCCCTTACCTTCATTAAAGTTGAGGAGTTTAATGAAGCTTTAATGCACCGATTCGTTCATTAAAAGATTGATACAACGGAATTTAATGACACATTAAAAATGATCAGTTTAATGAAGCTTTAATCACTCATTAAATATTGATACAACCGGATCCAGACCTGCAAATGTCTAGAGTAACCTCAAATATCTTTCAAAAATTCACTTCCGGTCGTCTCTTTTTCTGTCCTCAAAATGAGAAATTGTCAGAGCGAGATCTCAAAAACAGGTAAGAGATTAAGACAACAAACTTTTATGTGTAATAGACTTTGAGGAGTAGGCAAAACCATTTGGATAAAACGCGTCAGTCATCACTTCCGGTCGTCACAGGAAGTGATCAAAGAAATCAAAAATTTTAACTTATTTTTTTTAATTTCAATTTTGCACCACTTTATTGCATCTCTTTCGCTGTTTTGAAATATGTTAGATTTCACCGGAAACAAAAACGTCAATTTCCGGTTTTAGGTGTTAAACTACGTTATTTCGGGATTTATTTTCTCATAAATATTGCTTATAGATAAAGTACTTAAAATGTTTTTTACGTATGTTGTAGATACTGCAAATGTCTAGAGAAACGTCAGAGATTTTTATTAAAATTCACTTCCCGTCGCGTGTTTACCTGTCCTCAAAATTAGAATTTGTTCTCACAATATTGCTGGGAAACAGTATACGACCGAAGTAAAAAAACTTTCAGTACTGATAGTCAGTCGTCAGTTTATTTGAATCGCGAGAAAATCTTGTATCACCGTTACTTCCGGTCGTGGCAGGAAGTGATGCAAAAAAGTGAATGGTTAATGGTTAGCGCGTGGGATTTTCACGCTGATGACCAGGGTTAAATCTCGAGAGTGTCTGAATTTCTTTTATCACTTTTTCAGCTTGAATTTACGTTTTTATTTTCAAAATCGGACGGAAGACCTCTCATTGCTCGCAATGAGTTTCTAGTTATTATTATTATTATCATTAATTGGCATTAATGGATTGGATACGTTCTGGCTGTCTTATCAATAACACAATGTAAAATCTAATTTCAAATCAAATTAAAAAAAATCTTTTTTGAAATTTTAATATACGCCAAAGTTGATTGATGACACAGAGAGGAGGGGGGATTCTAATTTATAAATAATTGTATAGATGTGCTTCCCTCAATAATTTGATTTTTTTTTCTTCCTTGTCAAATAATGTTTGCTTTGAGGCGCCCACCTGTTTGGTTTTACCCTTTTACTGTGCGAGAGAGAGAGAGAGAGAGATGTTGTAAAAATTTGCCCAACTGAAATACGAAAGCATTGGAAACTACGTATAACTGCCATCGCTCTAATCTACACTTAAGCCAATTGATAATCTTACTTCATACGCAGATTATAGCAATGTGGGAGGATTCCTATAGGTAAGTGGAAAATCAGTAATGTCTCATACCAGATGTCACGAGATCACGTTGCCTTTTCACCATCATCAGAACTATCATTTTATTTAAAACTGTTGTTTAAAAGCAGAATTTGATTGACAATTTCAGATGATAAACGAAGTAATAGAGACATTGAGAGTAGTTACACAGTTTGTATTGTTTTACCAAAAAAAATAAACACTAATATTCTAATTAGGATTTTTATATGTTTAAAAAGATAATATACCAAAACCTAAGAAGGGAGCATCTGCTTTTGATATGTAATTTAACAAGTGTACCCATGTCAAACTACGGATCAAACAATTAAATCACATATCCAATTTTAAAAACAAAAATACAATAATAGCTATATTTTATTGCTAGAATTAATAGCAGAGTATTGAATTGTGTAATTTGAATTTTATTATTGAAGCAGTTTCTGTTTTGATTTTGGATGATGGTGATGAAATAAATGCAGTCTTCATTTCTGCTTTTTCTTTTGTGTGATTAATAAAACTGTATGTCTTGCAATTCGTTTGTTTTTTTTTTTTTTTGTTTTTTTTTTTGTCGGAGTTTGTTTGACTAACAGCCATTTTAATTTCATAGAATAAGAAGATATTTATTACATTTTCAACATCAAAACACCATACAAATACAGTCTTTTGAGGTCAAGCCCTAGATATATAGACCTTAGAGAAAGCATATCGCCCGAGCAGAAAGAAATCAAAATAATCAAAATGCAATATTAGTTGTATTATTTTTAGGTCACCTGAGTAAACACAGATGACCTATTGCTATCTGTTTTTGTCCGTCGTCGTGCGATTTGCGTTAACATTTGAACATTTTTAGCTTCTTCTCGGAAACCGCTCAACCAATTTCAACCAATTTTGGCATATATAGCACCTATGAAGGAAAACAGAAATTGTGAATTTCATGGTACCTGTCTCCCTGGGGCCTGAGGGGTGGGGCCAAAACCACTAAGATAAATGCAATCCCTGAAAATCTTCTTCTTTACTCCTGGACATCAAGCAATCAAACTGTTGGCATGATTGTAACTAGCTTTGAACTCCTACCAAAACTGTGAAATTCATGGCCCCAGGGTCAGGGGTTTTGGTGTTAGGGTGGGGCTATGTTGAATATATAGTGAACGTACATTAATTTCTTTAAAAGTCTTCTTCTCTGCTCATGGGTATTATGCAAACAAACTAAATGCATAGTTATGATGAGGAAGGTTGCCTCTTCCAAAATTGTGAAATTCCTGGCCCAGCTGGATCAGAGGTTCTGGTGTTAGGGTGGGGCTCTAATTATCATATAGTGAAAATGCATAAATTCTTTAAAAATCTTCTCTCCCCCTGTATGTAAAGCAGATAAACTAGGTGCATGGTTATGGTGATCAAGGGTGCCTCTTCCAAAATTGTGAAATTTCTGGCCCCAGGTTGAGGGGTGCTGTGGGAGGGGGGCTCTATTGATTATATAGTGAAAGTGCATTATTTCTTTCTTCTCTGCTCCTAGTTATGTAGGACAAGTGCACCACTTCCAAAATTTTAAATTTCTTGGCCCCTGGGTCAAGGGTTCTTGTTATAGAAAGGGGCTCTATTCATCATCTAATAAAAATGCATTAATTCTTTAAATATCTTCATCTCTCCCCCTGTATAAAAAGCAGATAAACTAGGTGCATGGTTATGATAATCAACGGTGCCTCTTACAAGATTGTGAAATTTGTGGCCCCAGTTTGTAGGGTTCTCCAGGAAAGGGGGAGGGCTTTTTGATTATATAGTGAAAGTACATTAATTTTTTGAAAATCTTCATCTGTGCTCTTCTCCTAGGTATTAAGCAAATAAAACGAATATATAGTTATGATGAGTAAAGGCGTCTCTTACAAAATTGTGAAATTTTTAGCCCCAGGGTCAGGGGTTCTGGTGTTACATGGTAGGGTGGGGCTCTATTGATTATATAGTGAGAGTGCATTATTTCTTTGAAATCTACTGTTCTGTCCATGGGTATTTAGCAGATAAACAGTATATATTTATGATGAGCAAGGGCAACTATATCAAAATTGTGTTTATATTGGCCCCTTGGTCAGGGGCTTTGGTATCAGGGTGGGGCTATATTGAATCTATAGTGAAAATAAATATTTTCCTTGAAAATCTTCTCTGCTCCTGGTCATCTAGGAGGCAAATAGAGTATGTAAAGTTGTAATAAGCGGAGGTGTTTTTACCAGATTTTGAAATTCTGTACCCTTTTGTCAATTTACTAATTTCTACTGAAAGAAGTTATTCTCCTTTGCTATCCATCTATAATAGTTAATCACTATAAAAAAATTTGTAAATTAAAGGTCAAATATATATATATATATATATATATATATATATATATATATATATATATATATATATATATATATATATATATATATATATATTTGTTGAAAATACAAAATTATTCATGATTATCAGCCTTTAGGGCAATATGAATGACATTATTTGGTCTGTTTAATTTTTTTTTGTCACCAATGTCATTACTAGTCGTCGTTTAAATTTACCTGTGTGACAAGTTGAGCTATTTTGTGAATCGCTTCTCTCCCTTGTTGCGTGACGTCATAAGAGACAACGAGAAATATAGAAAGTACAAACTATAGGCCTATATTACCGGTTTTGGAACATTATCGTTGGCGAGCTGGTGCTATGTGCACTTATAGCTGTACCAATTGATCGGGTCAAGGCCTGAAAATGTATTTATTTCCTAAGGACCCGAAATTGGGGAAAATAAGGACGATATGGTTTTGAACTCAATCAACATACGCGAAGCTTTCTGAGCGACATTGTTACATGGATCAGCTAACAGTTTAATTAAACATAAAATGACTCACAAGTTCTTGGTTCTATTTAAAATTTATATTGTATTTTAGTTTGTCAGTTTTGGTATTTATAGCCGCAATACTGTTTGGAGGGAAAGGTTTTTCGGATTTTCGTTACTACACAAGATGGACGAATATTCCCGAGGCGCTGATATACCCATCCGACAAATCTGTGATAAACTGATAAACGAGATGCTTGTGGAGTAGGAAATACTAGTAATAAAGGAAATACCATTTGCATGTTTTTACTTATGTACATAAATGTTTTTCTTTCAAATACCTAAAGAAGAATTTTTTTTAACATGGGGGAAAAATCAATATACGGGGAGGGGGAAGGCTGAATATGGGGGGGGGGGATAATTGATAAGCCAAAAAGATGCCTTATAAAATTTAATTTTGACAAGCCAAAAAATAAATTCAAAGTTTAAAACTCAAAAAACTTTTTTTAAAAAAGTGAAGGGGTGTGAAATAATCTATTTCTGACTAAAAAAATTGGATATATTGAGGTTTGGGAGATTGCCTGTACTGTAACAAAACGGGGAGGGGGTTGTTACCAGCATTTCATAAAAATTTCCATTTTAAATTAAAGGTAAGGAATTACTTCAAGGAAAAAATATGGGTAAAAAGCAAGAAATTAATTCTAGGAAAAAGTCAGGGGAGCCCCCCCCCCCCCCGATACTTCGTACCTGTAAGACATTTTCCTCGGATATTATACAGATTTGGTGATTTCTGAGATTAATTTTTGAGAATTCATGAGGACATGAATTACTACGCTTCACGCCGGCATATTTCATGAAGCTCGTTGCGCTTCATGAAAAATATGCAGGCATGAAACGTCGTAGTTCATGTACCTCATGAATACTCAAAAATTAAATTAATATCTTATATTTACATCATTTTTCTGATGACTTGTCACATATGTTTTTCATTTAACGATCATTTTTGAAAAAAAAAATTGCACTTTTTTTTTCCTTCAAGAACATCACAATGGAAATATTCTTACTCATCCCACGGTAGTTCTTGAGAACATGAACTTTTTCTTATTTGCAAAGAATCTTAAGGAAAAATATTTGGAAATGAAAATATTATACAGATTTGGTGATTTCATTTCTTGTTAGAATATATAGTAAAATATCTATCTCAGAATTAACATACTCATGAATGCATTCATTTAATGTCCTGTCAAACCAAGCTGCGTCCCCACGGAGTTGTTACGGCATTGTTAAATTTTAAATTCGCTGTGGAATCGCAGGGAAATTGCACAAATTTCTGTAAAATTTTTACAATGGAGATCTCTTGGCGATTGACTGCGCTTCCGGGAGTTTTCACAGCGTGCTAGGAGTTGTCACCTCGCGCTGACAGCGTTCTCACTGCGCTGGCTGCGTTCTGCGGAAATCCGCGGATCTCCGTGGGGACGCAGTAGCACGTACGCCGCGAGAACGCCGTAGAAACGCGTCGGTTGCCTAAGGGACGCCGTGACATCTTCCCATTGTGAAAATTTTACAAAATTTGTGCAATTTCTCTGCGATTCCACGGCGATTTAAAAAAAAATTAACAACGCCGTAATAACTCCGTGGGGACGCAGCTTGGCGGGACAGGGCCTTTACCTCCAATTGTCCTTTTTTCTATAATATACTGAGTAAATTGTTTCAAACAGCTTACAATAAAACCTTCGTGTTCAACTATGCAAGCAAGTGATTGTTCCTCAATTTTACTGTCCACAATATTTGTTTTTCTGTAGCATTTATTTTCTCTTGGGGGCATAAGAAAAAGAAATGTTATTTCGGAGGGGTGGGGTGAGGGCTACCAAGCAAAAAATCCTTGCCACGGATAAAACAGTTATCAGACGTACGTAATTATAGGACAATCTTTGTTTTCTATAGTATACTTTATGTAGGAAAAAATTGCCGTGCACCCGGTTCCTACGGCCATGCAACTTAAAAAAAAAAATTATGCATGTATACGTTTTCATCCGCGACAGTTCTGATGCTTTGATGAATATGAAACAATACATGAAATCAATTTTCCTAACATTTTTCTGAAATATTGACTGCTTAGTGAAAGGGCTTGAATACCAGTTATCTGCATTCGCTAGGTGCTGCGATGATCCCTGGTCAGCTGTGTTATTTTCATTTCCACTTTCACCTTCGCCTGCTTCGGACAAAACAGAATCGAAGAATAATCATTTACAATTTGCGTAGTCTACTTTCCTTGATTGGCTCAAACCTGTAGGGCCTTTTCTTAACTAAAAGATCTCTGGTATATATCACCATCACTGTCGCTAAAATTTGCCCCCTTTTTATGATAATCGAGAGCACTATACTATAATTATATTACTATAGACTGATGTTGATTGTCTCTTATGACGTCACAAAAGGGGAAGTAACTCTATTGATAAGTGTTATTTTTAGCGATTTTTAAACAGGTAAACAAAGAAAACAACGAGGTTAAAAATTTTACGAACATTGTGGTTCCCTCTTTTTTACTATCCTTTACAACATATATCATTTGCAAGTGTATCTATTTCCTTTGAATTTGACCTTTAAAAGGACAATTGAATAACAGAATTATACAAGAAAATTTATAGTATTTAATACGAAAGTACTTTCATTGTTTTTAATGGTCAGGAAAAGTTTTATATAATAGATAAATGAAAATGATACAAAAATACCATATCTTTGTACAATAAATAATCTTTAAAGAAAAAGAGAGGCCAGTGCAATAAGGAATGAAATGAGTTAACTGATAGTGCTCTAGAACTGTTGTTTTGTTTAGTCCGCATGAGGATAGTGACAAATGGGGGAAAGTACAGGCAAATAAATGATTCAACTTTTAAGATTTTTTATTGAGCACTAAAATAATATTTTGCTGATCCCTAATCATCCAATTTCTCTTGGTTTTGGGCAACATAGCTTTATTTATCAGCTTATTTTGTTTTAATCTAGGGATGATATTTACATTATACTCAGGTGACCGTTAATGCCCTTGGGCCTCTTATTTTTTATATCGGTTAATTTTGACTGCAAGCAGAAATGTCTTTTTTTTTTAAAATCCACGTTTCTGATACTCAGTAGTTTCTAATATACATGGAAGGCATTCTTATGTCATACACACTATGACGCACAGTTATGAAGTTTATAAAAACTATTGTGACGTCATCACTATTGTTGCTTCACAGAAGAATGTTTCCAATTTTAGAAACACCAGCTGGTTCATAAGCTTTTTTAGAAGCTTAAAATAAAAACAACCAGATAATAAAGGTGCGGTCACACGATGCGATTTTTCATTCGATTTTCCATCCGATTTTTCCATTCGATTTGCTTTCGACTAAAATCGTACCGTGTGACCACCCAAGTCGAAAGCAAAATCTGAAAGTCGATTGGAAATCGGATGGCGTCCGATTTTCAATCGACTTTCTGGTGAAAATCGTGACGTCACAATGACATTTCCCGCGACGCGAAATGAATAGTCGTTATTTTTGTCATCTATAATGAATATATAAATTATTAATTGACAAAATATAAGGATACCCAGTAAACGACAATTATTGGGTACAAATGGCTCATTATATAAAGCATACAAGTCATAAACTATTATTTTATTACCGTAGTTTGCGAGGACGGAGATACATGTGTTTATAGAATGCCAATTTACGATTAAAGATTTTTTTTTTTGAATACCATAGATTTAGCTTGATTCAAATCATCGCATTTATCTTAAAAAAGGAAGTTTTAGCTATTACTTTTAAATCCAGCACGGATGTTTATAAATCTAATTAAAATTAGATCTTTCAAGTGCTTATGTTGCTGTAAATTAAGATCTGCGGTACACACCATATCAGTACTTCAGTATGATAGGGGTTCACGGCGAGATACTTTTGACTTGACGCCGTGTAAACACCCCTACTCTCCTTATATAGTGAACTACTAACGAAAAAAAAGACTGAAAAAAAACTATTTATGTTTGTTAGAAGAAATTACGTTGCTGTCTTTTCTCCTTGAATTATCTTCCTTTAGTTATTTCTTTTCACTTCGACGTGATGTAGCATTGTACATGTACCTCTAACTACTGTATATATGTTTGTATGTTATTAATTTTGTAACTCATGTACCAATGTTTTGGTTTGAATGAATAAATTGAACTTGGACTTGGACCCGAATCCCCACCCCCAACCCCCCAACCCCCCAAAAAAGATTCAACATTGAATTCTTTAAAAATATTAATGATTAGTTTACATATAATCAGGGAAGTTTTTAAGTCTAATTTTTATTCATTTTATTATTATTATTTTTTTTAGGAAGTGAACATTCTTTACTTACCTATTAAAAGTTACTTTTATTAAAATTTTGATTAACTTAATTATTGGAGCGTCTGGTGAATTTGATTTACAGTGTACCCAGTCACACATTTTAAATATACACAGAGTAATCAATGGGCTGTAAATATTTCACTTACAGTAATTTGTGAAAATAAAAAGGCGATATTTCAAATGTTTTCAATAATATTGTTTCGTCAACTGCTGGTCAACGGAAAAAGTTAAACTTTTGCGACGTAGCTATTTTACCTTTCCTGTAAGCGAAAGTCTAGTGCAGGTTCTTTTTTAAAATCTTTTTATGCCGAAATGAAAAAAAAAAATACATGTATTTTCCTTTATTAGTCAGTTTAAAAATCCTGGAAAACATCAGATACTTCGGACAAGTTCTTTACATGCGGTATGTTTTCTTCAGACATAACCTGTACTAGTCGATTACGTCAACATCAACGTCATAATGGGGCAAATGACGTAATATTAAACTGAACGAAGGGAAAAAATATTTTCATAATGATGCTTTTTAGGTTTATTACAATAATCAGAACAACTTCAAACTAAAAAAAAAAAAACAAGTACCTGTTCATTTCTTGTCAAAATCGTTTGTAAATCGAATGTAAAATCGTATCGTGTGACCAACCCACCAATCGACTTACCTGAGCAAGTCGAATGAAAATCGAATGAAAAATCGCATCGTGTGACCGCACCTTAAGACTTTTTATACTTGATCATGTGATCTAATTTGAGCCAGTCGGATAGCTGGCAGCAAGAGAGAAAAATTTTAATAAATTTTAATTCCTTGAATGAAGGTAATGTTTTTTGCAACTGATATTTTCACAGTGAAAATATAAAGATCGCAGTGAAACATTCGCTTTTCCTTCCATTCACGAAGAGTGTTATAAAGAAAATAGTGAGTGTAAATAAATTTACCTGACACGATCAAAACTGTTAAAGTTTCTCAATATTATTGTTAAAATTCATGTTAACAGTTTTCACTCTCACAATCACTTGGCTATTTTTTACGTTACGCAGCCACTCAGCTATCTATTACCTCACAACCTACAACACTGCGTTTCGAAAAGATACACAGGCAGAACGAAAACCAAATTAAATGTAATGAATAGAAAAATTCAATGTTGTAGTTGAATATGTAATTTATACAATCTTGAAACAGATTTTTTTTTTAATTATTTTTTTTTTACGTTTACACCCGTAAAATTAATACCATATCCAAGTACAAAACATTAAATATCCCGTTTTTATTATGAGAAGGAAGTTAATATAGTACAATGAAATAGAAATCAGACTGCAATCAGACCTTTAAGATAAAATAAACTTCATCTATGCCATGATTAGATTCTCTGTTAATTTAATTTTTTTATAGTCTAGATATACATGATTATCCCGTTTTCATGGAAACTGTTCAAAACTCTTTAAGATTAAACGATAAGAAAATAGAAAATAATGTTAAAAAATCCCTTACTTTAGCTTTATTTTCTTCAATATCATCCATTTAAGTCAAATTGAACTCACTTTGTACTAAAGTTTGATTGAGCTCCAATGACTATTTTTGATATCATTTGAAGTGATTGGGAAGGGCTTGAGCCACGCGTCATAGTCGCATTGAAGTGATAATTGGCGCAATAAATCAACCATTGGTGGTGCCAACGTGCAAATTCAAATTTTAGCGATGTTAATTTAAAATATATTGCGTACGACATTCTTGTTTGTTTTACTTTCGTTTTAAATGCAGTCATTTTGATAAAACAAATCTCATTGGTTAAAACCCGGCCAAAACTGCTTCCTGTTACATGAACCGCTTATATAGGACAACAAAGGTACATTACCTCACTCATTTCCAATTTTTAATCAAATTTTTGATATCATTGATCCAAAACACAAGAAAATTATATTGTTTGTGGGTTTCTTTAAATGTTCTGCACTGCATACGTGCAAAATAAAATTTGGTTAATGAAGAAATGCGTTTCTTTTCGTATTTGACGTTTGTCATTTTGTTTTTTCATAAAATGGCCCATCATTTTCAAAATG
This sequence comes from Saccostrea echinata, assembly GCF_033153115.1. Lineage (NCBI taxonomy): Eukaryota > Metazoa > Mollusca > Bivalvia > Ostreida > Ostreidae > Saccostrea > Saccostrea echinata. The sequence goes on along the minus strand of NW_026889760.1, from coordinate 285,122 downwards.
GCCCATTAAAAACTTTGACAGTTGCGCCATAGTCCCATTGACCTTTATGGCCTTCCCAATCACTACATTTGAGGTCTAACAGACAGATATTGTTGAAAATATAACAACTGTCAAAATTATTTGACGAATGTTATAATAAAATGACATTTTCATAAGAAGGATTAATGTGCAATTTTTATCATTATATATATATATATATATATATATATATATATATATATATATATATATATATATATATATATATATATATATATATATATATATATATATGTGTGTGTGTGTGTGTGTGGGTGTGTGTGTGTGTGTGTGTGTGTGTGTGTGTAGGTGTGTGTGTGTGTGTGTGTGTGTGTGGGTGGGTGTGTTTATTTATCATCTGATTACTTTACTATTGCATCTTTTGCAATCTTTTCAGATGTTTTTTCGCAATTTTGATTCATGACGTTGTCTTTCTATTGTATGTACATTGTGACGTCATATTACGTTGTTCAACGTTAGTTGCTAGGCATTTAACATAGGTCGCGGGTTTGCTGACGTCATTAAAACTGAGTACGCAATTTATATGGTTTGGGCGACTTTCTTGTGCACATTTGATTATGACGTCACAATGAAAAAGAAATTTCAGTACTGTATCATTATCTAACTATAACTTTTGTTGGAATTGGTATTTTATTGTTATTTTATCTAAGGCACAACTTATCACAAATAATGAAGGCTTTTTACGATTTGAATAGTCGATACAATATTTAGATATAACTTTTGTTGGAAATGGTAGTTTAGTGTAATATTATTTATAGAACAAACTGAAGTTATCAAATATAATGAAGGGTTATTACGATTCGAATCCAACACTGGAAGTATTAGAAAGCGTTTCATTATGTGTTATCAATCGCATCCGGAGAGCTCGGAATTTCCGGCTTGTCGGAAAGGTCCGCGAAATGGCGATTGATTAGATATCACGTGGTATCGCGAAAAGATATGGTCACAAGTTTCAACTGACCTCTTTTCCTTTGAACGTATTTGAATGAACAGTTTGTTTAATTAATAAAGAAATCATTATATAAACAATCACAAATACACCTATTCCACTAAACGTTTAACCTTTATTTTTAAAAAGGACATTTTAAAAATATATTTAAAGATTTATCATAAATTAACATCTGCTAAGGTACTATGAAACATAAACTAATACATTTTTTGAGCGACACTGATCTCCTGTAAGTAAACACAGGCACTTGGGATATGGATTCCCCCTTTCCATTTTTTTCTCTTTAAATCTGGGATCGAGTCACCTTTTTCCTATTTTTGTATTCTAATACCGACGATTTACCCGTAGGCCGTAAAGATGCCCTTAGATGTGGGCGAATTAATCGAAATATTTACTAATCGGGAGCACATGAAAATTAAATGGAAATATGAAACGGAAGAAGAATGTGTAAAAAAAATTATTGATGTCTGCATATTTCATGTTTTCTTATGCTTTAGATAAATAATCATGCGAAGTTTAAGTTTAAGAAGTGAGTTAAATGACTAAGAAATCTCTCTTTTTATGTATCAGTCGAAACGATATAATCATTTAAAACAGCTTATAGAGACAAAAGGGTTACATTATCGATAGCATATATAGTACATGTTAGAATACAAAAAAAGGAAAAAGGTGACTCGACCCAAGATTTAAAAAAATGGGGGGGGGGGGTATGTAGCAGTTGAAAACGATATATTTAAAAACAGCTTAAAGAGACAAAAGGGTTACATTATTTATCACATATGGTACATACATGTATTAGAATTCAAACATAAGAAAAAGGTGACTCGACCCCAGATTTAAAAAGAAAAAAAAATGGAAGGCGGCATTTTTATGTATCAGTCGAAAACGATATATTTAAAAACAGCTTTTAGAGACAAAAGGGTTACATTATTGATAACATACATTACATATTAGAATTCAAAAATAGGAAAAGGGTGACTCGACCCCAGATTTAAAAAGAAAAAAAAATGGAAGGGGGGGGGGGGGGCGTCAATACCCCAAGTGCCTATGTAAGTAACGGCTTACAATTCTGTTATCTATTCGCTACTTTGCTTTCCATGTCCAACCAGTCGAATTAATGTTATATACATTGAAAGTCTTTTGAAACCAAAAAAAAAAAAAAAAATCGGCCTGTTGATTACGTCAGATAAAATTAATTTTTAGATTCTCGTCCCATTTACCCTCTAAAAATGTCTCGTTCGTTTGTTTTTTTCTATTCTTATACGTATAATCATAAAATCGAGTTCAGATTTTTTTTTGAGTTATCCCCTGTCTCTATGTAAAATTAAAAACATTGTTTTTAAATATATATTGAAAATACAATGTATTTAGCCGGGACGTATTTGGCGGAAATTCATTCATTAAGAAGTTATCGTAGCTATGAGCGGATTGCTGAATGTTCTAAATAAAAACATTTCATATGTATACTTGAATAAGAGGATAACCGTTTTCCGCTAGCACGCTGAAAAAATACACAGCCAAATGTAGGATACTTATCTACGAAAAAGAAAACAAAACAAAAAGAAAAGAAACGGTAAGAAAACAACACATAAAGAAAATACATTGAAAGAAAGAAACTAAAGGACTGCTTGTCGTTTTACGTCCCTTGAGATAATTTTCACTAATATGAGACGTACAAAGAATATATTAGAAGAGAAACATGTCTAATAATCATTTCATTGCCATTGAATTATTATGATACGATTCGTGGGTCATATGAAAGCAGACAGACGTGAATTAAAAATATTTTAATTTGTTTTTCTGCTCTGTATACCAGATCGATATTCACGTCAAGCGTGACGTCGCGATATTTTATGACGTAGTTCTTAAAAATGTTAAATTTTGCGATATAAAAGCAATTATCTACATTTAAATTACGAGAAAACAAACCCGAAGACATATTAATTTTTTCATAAAGATTTATTTCAAATCAATTCTATTTTAAGATACCAAAGGGGGAAAAATTTCGTCTGCACCATTTAAAAGTTAATGATATTTTTTGAAAAAAAACTTATGCCTGAAAACGAGCCGAAATCGACGTTTTTCCTATATAATTCAATACAATAACGTCGAAAATGTTACTACAACAATGGCATCTTTGGGATTTAATTACTTAAAAACGATGCAGACGAATTTTATAAAATTTTCAGAGAATGTAAAACAAAGGTAGAGGAATCATATAACTAATTTTCATGGTATGTTTTCGGACATTTTTAAAAGGCCTGCAAACCCGCGACCTACGTTAAGGAATGAATTTAATCGGTACCCAATTTAATTTATACGGCATAAACTGGGTTGAGGCAGTTTTCGCTTTATAAACCGCGAAGCGGTTTATAAAAAAGCGTAAACTGTTCCAACCCAGTTTATACCGTATAAATTGGGTAGTTATTAAATTCATTCCTTATAATTTAATTTTCATTTATTTAGTGTAAGAAAAAAAAATGACTGTCCTTAAAAAATGAATTCATTTTGTGCAAAATTTGAATGTAACGTCAGGCGGATCGATAAGTTTTTGACGCAAGTCATTGTGACGTAGGAAACGCATTTTATACGATATAAAGTAAATTTTTTATCCAATCAAATGCAGCGTTACAAACAGAATTAAATTATTTAAAAATAAACGCGACTGATGAACGCCGGTAACAAGGTTAAAATATTTCAAAAAGTGTTTTAAAGTAGTTTTTTTTTATTCTATTACAAAGGAGAGACTTTGGATATCTTTTCCTGTCGAGAGGTCACACACGCCACGTGTCCTTTGTCATGATCGTGTAAATGGAGAAGTATGCAGTCAGTTCAGTATGAAAATTGGCCCATCAATTTGTACGAAAGACGTTAATCAACCATGAGATCATCGGTACCCTTATATCATCAACTTATTTGTTCGAAAATATAACATGCTCTTGTGTATCGAATCACCAGGGAGACACAAATCCGATAAAAGTAAATTTGTAGATGACAATGAGAACATTTGCTTGTTTCATTCTTATTAAAGAAGCAGTTTTCTATGATGTCAAATAGTCTGGATTTTTTATTTATCACGGGGACTGGTTGTGTAAAGTGATGAAAAATTAACGTTTCTTATTTATTTACTATTATTCCACAATCACCTGCTTATAGTGTTTATGTATCCAAACGTATTTGATACGCAACAGCATGCTTTGAGAGGAAGGGTACTGGCAAATAAGTAGATGTTACAGGAATTTCAACATCCTCGTTTAAAGTCAGCATTTTGGAAATTTTATATGGGCGTTATAATGTCATAGTTTGCGAATACAATCTGTCATTGGGTTATATTATTGCTTATATTTTTTCATACCCATTGTTAGGCCATTGTTTAGTACTTAAATGCTCCGTCTACATGATCAATACATAGAGCTCATGGCGGGTGAGACCGATCGACAGGGAATGCTTGCTACTCATAGGCATCTGATTTAATTTCTGGAGTTTTCAGGGGTCTTGTTGAAAAATTTGTCAGAAACCTTTTTCATTTCGGTTGAAAATTATGCGTACTGGTATATATTGTAAGGAAAATTCAGTCGGTTGATCTGACCCGTGCCTCAACTCATAAACTACCGTGGAAAGGGTACTTCTTTTTCAATTATTTCATTTCATAGAGAAAGATTATCAAATTTCAGATCTAAAGTATTTTAATTAGACCATGTGCCCTTGTCATTTCTGATTTCATTGCATATGTTTTGGCAGTCATAGGACATCAAAAATTCTTATATAATGAATTAATGAAAAGTAAACGAGAAAGGGTTGAAATTATTGAATAACGATCATAACAAAATAAAAATTAGGTGTCATATTTTTAACTGTGGGGTGCATTAAGTATGGAGAGTGTTAATAATATAAAGGGCTAAAGGTGTTGTGTAAAATTAATAAAAGTAGCTCTCAATTTTCAAGCTGGATAAAGTATTCAATAAGTATGAATCTGATTTCCTTTTTTTATTAAGTTTTGTAGGTCGTCCCTTCACAGGTATATAAAAATACTAGTACTCTCTATGGTGAATAATTATAAATCTATGCGAAACTTTCGCTTTATATAATTGAAAAATAGTACAAAATTGATTGCATATTAAAGCTTTCTATGTACAGATTAGAAATGAAATAAAATAATGATTTTTGCCATAGGTTTTCAGAAAATTCGAGACCTTCCTTTCTAAAGTGCTATATGTTTAGTATAAATTGACCATTTAGAATTTAACATGTATCAGTATTCACGTTCATCTCAAGAATGAAAATATATGCAGTGAACAACTCAGTAGAAAGAAAAATCAGTTTTAGTTTTTGGGGTTTTTTTTGGGGGGGCGGGGGGGGGGGGGGGGGCAATTGCACCAAAGTTCATTGACAAGCAAAAAGACCAAAGAAAGTTCAACAGAGTGACGGGTTTTTTTAGCTTTTTTTTTCTATTCGTATGTATTAAACTTAAGGGAACAGTCAAACCCCCCCCCCCTTCACCTGGTTCCTATAGACACGCTGAAACTTAAATATATGCATATGTTATATAAATAAGTAAATTTTTCATCAATTAATCATAATTGTAGATGTCATTTTAATTAAATGTGTTTTTATGCTGTTGAATTTTGATACGGTTTTATGATCAAAATTCAACGATCCGGTGTAAAGACGAATAATGACCCCCCATCAAATAATGACCGGGGGTCATTTTTCAACGACAAAAATGACCCCCCCCCCCAGCCGTAGAAAACAAATCAATCAATCAGGAGACCGTAGAAAAAATTCATTTTTTTTGTAGAAAAAGAGCCCTAGGGGTCATTTTTTTAATATGTGTGTCCTATAAAAAATTGACCCCCGTTGACCCCTTTTTACAACAGAGTGATGCAAAAATTATTACAGATGATTGATACCAAGGTTTGATCCTAAATGTTTAATTTTTTATGTCCTTTTGACCAACACTGGACGAACCCGGAATTGACCTGCATCGTGGAAATGATGTAGAATATGTATCGCAAATGACATAATACCTCCACACATACTATGGATGTATTTATTTATGGTATAAAAGGTGGAGATAGGGAACAGTAATGATTTAAAATATCCATAAACAATACAATTCTGTTAACAGGGTATAAAGAGGACCCACGAAGATTGCAGAGGTGGGATCAGGGGCCTAGAAAGAGTAAGCATCCCTCTCACCCGCCGTGAGCCCTATGAAAAAACAGGTAAACGGAACATTTCGTTGTCGAATTTAGTATAAAAAACAAAGGCCAAAAAATTGACCCAATTAAGAGTTATATTTGTTGACAGGGGCATTGGTACGACCATTGAATATACGAAATGCTGACTTTAAGCGAGGTTATTGAAACCCCTGTAACATCAGCTTATCTGTCAGTAGCCTGCCTCGATTTTAAAAATTAATCGTGCTCTTTCACATCTTTGGTATCGAATGAGATGGTAAACTTTAACATCATATGCAAATGATTACTGCATAAATACGGAAAGTTGATTGTGGAAAAGGCTAAAATCATCCTATTTGTCCGACAATTTAGTTGTTAGTTGGACTTCATCGTCTATAGTAATTAGAACGTCGAAATGTGAAGCAGACGTGACAAACATAAAAAGGACATAAAATTTCTGTATGTCTGAAATATATATACAATCGTATAATGTGCATTCAATTTTATTTTCTTTTCAAATATATAAAATTAATAAAAATGAATCCCAGTATAATGTAAATTCAAGTCTGTTAACATGGTCGTCTGAGAATAGGATACATACATATAAGAGGAATATGTTTTTACTCTATTTTAAAACAGTGATACATTTGACAAATCAATATATGGAAACATTTCAATACTGTGTATATTAAAGTAGATTGATATGTTTTCAATTTATCATTAAGGTAGACCATTTTATTGACATTCGAGGTGAACATAAGGATTTATTTTTCCTACATTGAACTAGAAATAGATTGAAAACAATTCTGAAAAGTTATTTCACCTGAATCAAAATTACACTCAAGTGAACATAATATTCAGGCACAGAGAATAGGAGAAGGGGGAAAGATTACCCTCTCCCCATTTTTCTGAATGTAAATTTTAGCAATTTCTAGTTTGAAAATGTTCATTGAAAGTCTTGTAGCCACCCTCTCTTTTTTATACAGTATGGTTAAAAAAAACTCTCTTACTTGAGTGGACAAGGTGCACATAGCATTCAGGAGCATAGAATCAGGGTGGGGTGGGGTGTCCTCCCCCTTCCATTTTCATGAACGTAAATTTTTATATATTTTTTTTTTTTTTTTTTTTAATTTTTTTTTTTTTTTTTTTTTTTTTTTTTTTTTTTTTTGCTTGAAAATGTTCCTTGTAAGTCTGGATGCTCTACCCCCAACTTTTTGATACAGTAGAGTAAAAGGAAATCACCGTTACATCAATAAACTTTCTGAGGGGTTCATCAAAGATATTTCAGAGGTAACTTGTCATTTTTTGCCTCTTATAATGCACCATCTACCTTTTTGATGCTATGCCTGATATTTATTTCCTACATTATGTTAACTCCGATTCTCTCACTTTGTTTGGCTGGGCCTTGGGCAAATGTAAACAAGAAACTTGACATGTCTGCTTATTAATAATCAGTTTGTATCAATTTACTCGTTGAATCATATAATAAAACAATTATTGCAGCTGTTTTTTTTTTTCTGTCAGTACGATGATTTTTCACCATCGAAAAACAATGTTCACTTTGCCTTTGGGCTCGATAAATATTTTACTCCTTTAGATTCTGAATTATCGCATTGTCCTTAAAATAGCAATAATTGTATAATGTAATGAGATCAACATATCGTCAATTTATTCCCAATTAAGCTTAGGTAAGCATTTTGGCCAATAGGTCTCTCGATTGATTGATTTGTTTTTGCCCCCTTAAAATTTCAACTTTAATCCATAAGGGGTCATTATTCTACGGAGGTCATTTTTCTTCAGGTAGGGTAAAATTTTAGGGTGATGACACTTTTTCTGTGGGCAAAAGGGTCATTTTTCGACGTCGAATAATGACCGGGGTAATTTTCTATGAGGTCATTCTAATATTCGTCTTTACAACGGCTCAAATTTCAACAGTCGGAATATTGCGTAATGTGAGGCTAGTAAAGTGAAATAGCTGAATATATGTATTCTGTCTTATTTCTTCCTGTTAGAATTCGAAGTATGTTTTTAGGAATACAAATCAATTTTTGCTATAATACAATTTCCACACAAAGCCCGGCTGAACTGTAGAAAATAAATATTCATTAAAGCATGCTATTCCCTAATTTTTGTAATTTTTTCCCCAAATATCGTAAACTACATAAGATTAGTACTGAAGTTGATGCATTTTGCAGCGTCTTTAATTTTTATGATCTTGATAAGTTGCTTCATCTACTGTATGGCAGGAAAAATTTATGTAAAATTCATTCCAAATAGAAAGTAGACAGTTAAGCAATGGAATTGAGTGTTCTACAGACAAGAAATGTATTTTTTTTTTTTTAAATCTTCTATGTATAATTTGATATGATTGAAATTTGACCTTATTTTTTTTTTTAGATTTGGCAAATATTTCTTCCGTAATTCAGGAAGGACATTGCATGGTGTAAGCAGCAGATGTAGCCATCTAATGGTATATCGTACGACTTGTGTTTCCCTCCTTCGAGAACTATAAATTTAATGGGCTCGGAAATGAGGATCCAGATGTGTTTTCCTTCTTGACGAGTAAGTTACTATTATAATCATTTCATATTAATAAACTATTCTTTTTTTACCTCTTAATGAACAAGTGTTTGATTAGAGTCAAAAAAATAAAAACTTATTAACAATTTAAATTTCTTTGGTTTAACACACTTGTAGAGTTTGTAGAAATATTCAAAAACTGGTAGAAAACAATGTAATTTGCGTGGACATGTATTTCAGGACTCTTTAAAATGGACCCTTCATTAATCCGAACATTGATGACCGTATTGCTTATGGTTTTTATTGGAACCCAATCAGACAATGCCTTGACTAAAAGGGGTTACGTAACGCAATTAAGTATGTCTATACAGATTAATGTTATGATTTACTTTGTACTGAAACTGCTTTCACAAATGTATTTCGTCCAAATAATTGATATTTCTTTGTAGTAAATGATCTGATTTCAAAGATCCGCAGTGCCCGGATTCCAAAAATGGAAAGGAAGGATGGTGATTTTGAGTACAAATTAAAAAAGTAAGCACATTTCCTTAACGTATTAAGTTGTATTTAAACAATGACCTTATCCAGTGATCAGTTTATATGACAATCATTTGAAAAGGCATTGTGTAACGGGTTCTTGTGGTATGAATTAATAAGATTGTATAGGCTAGGGTTCTTGGTTTTTCCGAAGAGATTTTAAAGTTGAAAGTTCCAATATAGTGAATGGAAAATTTTTTTCTTATTTAAAATAACAAAAATTTTTTGTCCCAAATCTTGGAATACAAGTTTAGTTTGTAGGAACCCGGTGTCACAATTTTATGGAACTTTAAAAGATACATTAAGGTATTCAATGTATAACGACCAAATTTTGTATCTAATAAATGAATGGTCCTATATTTTTTTTATGGTAGCATTTTGATGGTGTTGTGAAATAAAAATACTCCACCAAAGAAATTTAAAAAAAAAAATTATTATTGTCAAATTAATTGCACCTTGAATTTTACATTGAAGTCTATGGGCAATGCATGAGTTATTAGAATATTGTAGAAAGTATTTTGAATTTCATAAAAAGCTCTTGGTGAAAATATGCATATACTCTCTCATTATTAGAATATGAAATAAAATTAATCATTTACCACAGGTATTTTGACGAAATTAAAATTTTCTTCTTTGCTTCAAGGGCAGATAGCTCTTTAAAAACGTTAAAAGTGCAGAATGACCAGCTTCTTATATGTTATCAGTCATGTGACTTTCGTTCATTTCACTTTCATCGTTATCTAGCAATGCAGTTTTAACTATTTTAAAATGATTCAAAATACTTCAAAATCCCTTCATTATACATTGAATACCTTAAAACAATAAAAGCTAATAAATTAATGAGGAAAGATTTTGATTTATTACACAGAAGAACACCACATATGCATTCAACTTCAAAGTCTCTCTCATTATCAGACACAGTTTTGGTAACTTCAAAATTGCTTTAAGAGCAGCAAAAGGCACCTTCTTCACTTTCAAATGCCAAATTAGTTCTGGCACAGTAATGAAGGTCTTAAGTATATAAATGATTTTTGTGTCTTTTTTAGGCTTTCTCTGATTTTAAAAGTTTAGATTTCATTGTAAATTTTCCTGATACTCCTTACTGAATGCATTTTTCAGACGATAGGATTAGCTTTCATTGTGGCAAAGAGACAACTGCCTCACTAGATTTTTCAGCAACATCCCTTTTCTATACTAGTAATTAATAATGCATTGCAGAAAATATTTATTTTAAAATAGAATGTGTTTTTATCTCATGTTTACCCCTTTATATAGTGGATATCACTCACTGATTTTTTTTGGGGGGATATCCCACAGTTGTGACATCACAATGGTTTTGCGAAATAAAATAAAGTGAATTTCCAGGGCTCTCACACCACTTTTTTGGACTGGGTCAGGAGCTGTAAAAATTGGGAAAATAACCTTTTGGGGAAATTTGGGGAAATCATAACTAAATATTATTTATCAAATTCATTATATATTGAGCGTCTGGTGGCTGTTATCAACTATTTTTTTTTTTATTTTGTAATATAGAGAAATATGAATTAAAAGTTTAATAACTATACATATTTTACTTAATGTTCTCTAATATTTGGGGAAGCGAAATTCGGAAAATTATCACATTCAATTGGTAAAAAGGTACCTCTTTTTGAATTGGCAATGGGGGTTTTGAACGGCTGCAATTATAGAGAATCGAGACGCCTGATTCCTTTGTTACGACAGTGTTAACCATTGATTGTGATGTATGAAACATTGGATAAAAATCATACCCAACCACAAATCATGGGAGACTCTATATTTATTTAACATTTAAACAAATCTCTATAAAATGTACTTTCATATATAAAATTAACACAATATGTATTCATCTTCAAAATAGAAGTTTAAATAAACATTTTTAATTACTCTATTAAATCTTTTTGAAATTTTGGCAATATTTTATGCAAACTGTAGGCTTAACTAATGAAACCTGTCAAAATTACGAAATTTCTGTCCAAGTTAGATTTTTACATTCTAAAACTCCAATATGAACTTTCCTTCGGTTGGCTTCGCCTCCCTGAACCCCCGCCAGGGCTCCGCTCTGGACCTACTGGGGGCCTAAGGCGGCCCTCACACATCCGGCCGCAATAGTTTTGCCTCACTAGAATTTCATGTCAAGCTACCCCCCCCCCCCCCGAATATTCGTTAACACACAAGATTATTTTACTTACCCTGTCATTCATTTTGTCAACATTGAAAATACATGACATTACAGAAGTAGTTGAACATGAATGAATCGTTAAAATGTACACAGAAGTGATACCCTTATTCTTATTATTTTGTTCATCATCACTGTCATTTCATTAAAGCTAAACATCCTGAATTAATATTGTTGAGATTCCGGGTTTCTTATTGAGCATGGTGAAAATTGAAAGTAGTTTACCGAAAACAGGAAGTGCACACATTTGTATTTATGATAATATTTAATGAATATAATTCACTGAAAACTCCCAGGAGTGTTGCATTTATATCATTTTTAATTAGAATAATCATTTAAAACTGCTTAAGACTTGTTTTCATTTTAGCTTTTGTTTTACGACTTCGGTGCGTCATCATTTTAAACCCTCGACCAACCTTAATTAATACTTTGGACTGTCATGCATTTGATACTGATAATAAATGTATAACAATAAAATTAGAGTTTGCATTGTAACCACAGATTAAAGGACACAATACATGTAATGTATAAACAAATACTTCAAGCATTTCATTTTATGACTGTCTAATTGTCTCTGTGGATTAATTAAAGTAAGAAATGATGTTGAGATCTTTATTTATATTAATTGTATATATTATAGGGAAGTATTATTTTTTTAATACATATTTAACATATATACATTGTAAATTTTTGCTATTAATGAACATTAATATTGTCACTTTCTTTTTCATTAATTGTAGCTTTCAGATAACAAAGTATAATCCACCAGGATATAATATTAGAAATAAACAGAGAAGTCCTCTTATTGTAACATTAACTGTCAAAGACGCAGATTTGAAAGGAAATTGTGACCTTTGGTTCAGATATGATTCAGGGTGGTAAGTTTTCATATGCAAATAGGAGAAATTCATATGAACATGTATATATATATATATATATATATATATATATATATATATATATATATATATATATATATATATATATATATATATATATATATATTATCTTAAGTGTCGGATCTACTAAGTAGATACAAGGTCACAGATGGAAATTTATATAAAGAAACTAAAAATGACCAACGACACGAACACTAAAAATTGTCCAATTTTCGGGACTACCTTTCCCTTCCTCAGTACAAAGAAAAAAGTTCCTTGCCCTTTCTCTGAGCGTTTATCCATCTTGGAGTATGGTAAATAACCACTACTGTTATGTCCTCCCATTTGTGACCTTCAAGGTTGAAAATTTTCCCCAACGGGTTCATTGAGTTTTTTGGTCCTAATGGTAGATGGACTTGATTTACATTTAAGGGTGTGCCTAAGGGTCTAGCCACCAAAATTTGGCGCATCTGTTCACCCCCTGTCTTATATCAGGAACAAAGCGTTCTTCTCAAGTCCCACTTAGCAAGAAAGGCTACAATGCCGCACCGTACAAACTGCTATTGATGAGATTACGGGACATGACAGGCAAAACCTATTACGCGACAAGGAGAAAGATAATAGGGGCAGGGTCCCTCTGGTAACCACATACCATCCCGTCCTTAAGAACCTCAGCGGTATCCTTCAAAAGAACCTGCCAATTCTCCACTCAAAAAAACGAATGGCAGAGGTGTTTGAGAAGCCCCCATTGGCTTCATACAGACGCCCGAGGATCCTAAAGGACATGGTAGTAAGAACCAGATTGGACAATCCATTAACGGGGGCTTAAAAACATGCTCTGACAGAAGATGTCTTCTCTATAAGCACAGCTCTGACACACACAGCTTTAAAAACCCCGTTACAGGCCGCTGCTACAAAATACTAGGGAATTTGTCCTTTCAAACAGACAGCTTCATTTATCTCATCATTTGCAAAGTTTGCTCCAAACAGTATGTTGGTGAAACAGGAGATCTCCGCAGGAGAGTCAATAATTACCGTTCTACCATTAGGATAAAAAAACTCAATGAACCCGTTGGGGAACATTTCAACCTTCTTGAAGGTCACAAATGCATGGGAGGACATGACAGTAGTGGTTATTGACTATAATCCAAGATGGACAGACGCTCAGAGAAAAGGCAAGGAAAAGTTCTGGATGCACAGGCTGAAGTCATTCCGCTCTAATGGTATTAACAAACTAAATGACTTCACCAGGATAAACGTGAACTAGACCCAATCCCGGATTGTAACAAACACGTTCATACTCTCTATATAGTGTAAACTTTACCGTTAATTCACATTAACAATTCTGGAACAACCTACGCAAATATTTATAACTTACATTTTTGTTTATTTCTTTTATCTGATTTCCAAACTTATAATATATCCAATTCCATATTTAAAAATTGCCCTTCCAGATTATCTTCCTTTGGTTTCTTTTTATCACGCGGGTATGTTAAGGAAGCATATAAGTCAATTCTCTGGAAATTTAGACTTTTTAAAGAAAATTAGGTTTGATAATTTACCAAAACCGCTGATAAATGTAAACTATTATTATCTATTGCATAAAGATAAAAGAGTGTCTAACGCAAAGACGTGCACCACCACCACGGCATCACGTGACTTCTATTAATAGCGAAATTTTCCTTAGTAAAAAAGCTAACAGAACAACAATACCCCGAAGTATAATAATTTCTTTGAGTAAATAATATAGTTGGAAAACATCTATTTTGCCTAAAAAGTACTGCTAGAATCCCACTGTCCCGTCAGTAAAATAATAATTCCACACATTCGCACGAAACCTTACCCGATGTTTTGAATTTTATACATATAAACCTAGATTTTTCGTAAAACCATGCTTAACTCGGGATTCTAGCAGCACTTTCCAAGTATTTTAGGAGGCAAACTTTCCATCTGTAAAAATCTTATGTTTTGAAATATACAGCTTATTGTTGTTCTGCTGCATTATTTTTGTCACAAATGACAGAGGAAAGGCCGACCGGGATACGTATATAGCTGACTGTCTTCAAAGAGAATACAATCGATGAAAATAAATTAGAATACCTGTTTTATGAATTTCACAAAATATTCAGCATATTTGCTTTTAAACTCCATTTTACGTATCTTTGTACATGCCGTCTTAGCCAAATTCTCTTTACACGACATGATCAATTCCCAAGTTACTTGAAGTACACATATGACGTCATCGGTAGTAGATTTTAATCAAAATGACTGATACAGCATAACAAAATAAAAACGTTTTATTTTTCTTAATGTTTACACGTTTCTATTCATTTTCTAGAGTTAAATTACATCTCTAAATACGAATATTACGAAAACTTGTATTCTAAAATTGACGTCATCTCGCCTACTATGACGTCATAATGTAGCCCTGATTAAGTCAAGGTAGAATATTTTGTATGCTTCCTTATTACCCCTGCGCACGTATAGTTACACTATTTTGAGAGAATAAGGCGGTGTACGATTTACTACATGGTCGTGATTAATTAGCGATAATTAATTCGTTCAGTTATGTAAATCGCACTTCACCAGAATACAACCAAGAGACTGGACGCAATTCATAGCGTTCCAGATTTCTTTCTTCACAACTGTTTATAAACTTAAAATTAAAGATGTAACACTGTAAATATTTAGTGTTTGGTAGTTTAGTAGTAGTGCTAGTTGTTTTTGTTTCTCTGTTTTCTTTGTTTTTATGACTTCTAAATCTTAACTTACTTCTTTGTCCTGAGGAAGGGACAGGTAGTCCCGAAAATTTGACAATTTTTATTGTTCGTGTCGTTGGTCATTTTAGTTGCTATATATATATATATATATATATATATATATATATATATATATATATATATATATATATATATATATATATATATATATATATATATATATATATATAAAGGTTTCGGCATACAGACAGTGGAAAACTACATTTTAATGCTAAAAGGATTGGATTTAGCGTGGACATATCAACAGGTATGTACCATACATATCTTACGTGCATATAAAATTCGGATTTTTGTCCCAAAAATAAGTTCCCAAATCCTGGAATTAATTAGTTTTTTTTTTTCTGGAATAAAAGAAAAAAGCGCGGCAAATAAATGTTAAAATGGACATGTGATTTGCGTAAAATGGCATTATTTAAACATATAACAGACTTGGAAAATAAGACAATTCTGGCTGAGAATTGCAGAAGTAGACGTAGCAAAGTGGACATAAGTATTCATTCCGGTTGGAAGTGGCTTTATGATTTTTTGAAGTGGGCTTATGACTTAGTAGGCGAAACATCATCAAGTAAAATAGGAAAAAAACTAGGTGATGTGGTAAGTATTACATTTCTTTGAATTAAATGTGCAAGGTTTAAATATTTGACAATCTTAATGCATTTGTTATATTTAATGAAGTGGTTATCCCTAGATCTGTGAAAGTGTAACAAGGGTCATAAACACTGGAGGAAAGCTGGCATTAAAGGAGCTGGCAAAATACTAAGGTATTCAAAGATACCAATTTTACTAAAGCTTTTCTTTCAATCTGCCTTTCAATCAGTATTATTCAATAATAACATTAACAATGCGTCAATATATATATGATTTATATAATGGATTTGTAAAAAGGATGACTGCACTTAACGCCTGTTTTAGGGTCTTTTTCGGTTGCTTTTTTTTCTTTTATATCTAAACCTTATTTCACTTTTGTACGTGTATGAAAGGATCCTGTCAATTTGGAACCAAATTTAAATCTTAAAATGATTTTAGACTGTGATACAATAATATAATTCAATGTTTTTGTCCTTACTGTTTTCCAAATATGGTGAATTTACACTAACCTGCCCTTGATTGAACATTAGATATGCATGAGAGGTGGAGCCAACATTGGAAGATTGGGTCTAAAATTAAACTTGATGAATAACAATGACATATTTGAAAAAAGAACGTGATCACTCTTTCCAATCTCCCTTTCCATTCTGTATGGCATAAATACACTTCTGACAAAGGTTTCAAAACGAAATTAACAATATGAGCACGTCAATGTAATTAAAGCAGATTTTATATCAATACAAGCTGACTTAACGTGTTCGAAAACAGTGTCCTAGTTAGCACAAAACATGCTACCTTACAAGTCACGTGACGGAATTTAGTACTCACAAAGTTACCTGAGGTAAGAAATCACGTGGTGAATTAGAATATTCAACATGTCACAACCCTTGGTTACAACACAGAGAGCGAATGTAAGAAGAAGCATGTTTTTTTTTTTTCTCTTTATAACTATGAGCACATGTTTGTCTATTAATCTCCTTTTGACACATTATTATTTATGCAAATATACAACTACTGTTAAACGTAGAACAATAGATAAACATGCGCTGACTATGTATAAAGAAAGAAAAAATGTGGGAGTCCTCATTATCGAACGAATATTCAAGAAATTGTGATGATCCCAGCTGCCTTTGAAAACAGATTCGAACTTCGTAAATACTCACTTTTACTAGACGCAATTACATAAAGTTGTAGATTGGATGTTGGATATTCTTGCAATGCAAAGAAAAATGCTTGTTTTGAAAGTTTATTTTGTCGCAAATTTCCCATGTCCTTAAGTGCAGTCATCCTTTGATTAAAGCTGATCAAACATGTGAAATAATTTCGAATTTTTCATAACTTTCATTTACTCATGTAGACTTAAAATTTTTTTTTTATTTGATTCGTTGTATTATAGCGATCTAAAAAAGACAGGTTTCACAATTTCCATACTTGTTGCAGGGTAAAACTGGGCAAATCAAAACGACTATCTAGCTGGAAGTCTGATAACATAACAATTAAATCAGACGTATTGTATGTTTCTGTGAATACTATATTTTTTTTTCTTGAAGGAATAAATAATATCATTAACAGAGCATATGAATTTAATAAGTATATCTGGTTGTTTTTCTTTGAAATTTCGAGAATTTTGCTTTTAAAAAAATTATTTGGTTTATCTATTATTAGTTTAAATTATATGCATACATTTATAACAATCTAACTCTTTTCTATTCCCAGCTCATTATTTAAATAAAATGCAAGAACACGATTTGTCCGCGATGAATATTTCAATCTGACATTACAGTTTTACCAACGTTTGAGATGGCTAGATTTTTAGGTCACCTGAGTCACTCAGGTGACCTATTGCTATCTGTTTTCGTCTGTCGTCGTGCGTTGTGTGTTAACATTTGAACATTTTCATCTTCTTCTCTGAAACCGCTGAACTAATTTCAGCCAATTTTAGCATATGGCATCTATGTGTAAAGGGGAACAAAATTTGTGAATCTCATGGTCCCTGCCCCCCCCCCCCCCCTTGGGCCTGAGGGGTGGGGCTAAAACCACCAAAATCAATGCAATCTTAAAAAATCTTCTTCTTAACTCCTGGACATGATTGTAATAAGCATTGAGCCCTCTACCAAAATTGTAAAATTCATGGCCCCAGGGTCAGGGGTTCTAGTGCTAGGGCGGGGCTATATAGGTCATATAGTGAAAGTGCATTATTTCTTTGAAAATCTTCTTCTCTACTTTTGGGTATTATTGAAACAAATGAAATACATAGTTATGATAAACAAAGGTGACTCTACCAAAATTGTGAAATTCATGGCCCCAGGGTCACGCAGGTAGGTTAAGGCTTCCCGAAGAAATATCACAGTGCACTCTGTGCCTTCACATCTCTGAACTACCAAAATATGACGTCATAATGGAAAATGACGTCAAGTCACTGCAAACTTGAGATGTTATAGCTATTGCAAAATTCACGGGTCATCAAAAGTTTTTTTTAAGTCTTATATGTCCGATTATTTTAAAAATACACCGCTTACCTACCCTTGATTGAAATTCCACATGTTCAAAATGCTTATGAAAAATATACTTTTGAAATATACACTGTTTTATACCCGTGGTTGGAGGTAGAAATTATTTTGTGTGTATAAAAGAGTCTGGCGCAGGTGATTAATGAGGATTAATCTGAGAATTTTTGTGGAAATCTGTAAGAAGAGGTTGTTCTCTAACTGAATCTTGCTTGGGAAAAATGTGTGTTGGCTTTGTTTTAATACAGATTACGATATTGTGTGGAAAATACCCTCAAATTTGTAGGGAATTTGAATTTCTCACCAAATATTTTGTACCTAAGTAATACTATGACTTTTCCCAAGCACATTTCGGATACACAAGGATACGATGAGTTTATTTATATAACAAAATGTTAATAATTATTGTGTAAATCAGCTGCGCCGAAGCGATTTATATAAAACACATCAAAAAATTATGAATGACCGTCACGTGATCAACAAAGTCATGTGATATCATAACAAATATGTTAATATATAGCCGAGGAAACTCTCTATATAAATTGGAAGTACTAAAGTTTATTACTTAGAAATTAAAACCAAAACCGACCTTGCCATGACATATTATGTTTTGAGCACATTTTAAAGCTTCGGGAAGCCTTAACATAGCTGCACAGGGGTTCTGGTGCTAGGGCGGGGATGCCTCTTCTAAAATTGTGAATTTCATGGCCCCTGGATCAGAGGTTCTGGTGTTAGAGAGGGGTTCTATTTATTATACAGTGAAAATGCATTAATGCTTCATAAATCTTCTTCTCTGCTCCTGGGTATTATTTAAACAAAGAACATTTTTATGATAAGCAAGGATGCCTCTTCCAAAATTGTGAATTTCATGGCCCCAGGGTCAAGGGTTCTGGTGAAAAAGAAGGGGGGGGGGCTGTATTGATTATATAGTGATGGTGAATTATTTCTTTGAAAATCTTCTTCTCTGCCCCTGGGTATTATTTAAACAAACTAAGTACATTCTTATGATATGCAAGGATGCCTCTTCCAAAATTGTGAATTTCATGGCCCCAGGGTCAAGGGTTCTGGTGAAAAAAGGGGGAGCTCTATTTATTATATAGTGAAAAAGCAAACTTTCTTTGAAAATATTCTTTTCTGGATTAAAAGCAAAGAAGCTAAGTGTATAGTTATGATGAGCAAGAGTGCTTCTTCCAAAGTAGTGAATTGCATGACCCCTGGGTCAGATGTGCTGGTGTAGGGGTGGGGCTCTTGATAATGTAGTGAAAATGCATTAATTTTATTAAATAATTCTGTCTGCTCCTTAGTGTTAAGCAGATAAACAAAGTGATTACTTATGATGAGCAAACTTCTGGTCCCAGGGTGAGAGGCTCTGGTGTTTCTAGGTGGGGAGGGGGGGGGGGGCTCTATTGATAATATAGTGAATCTGTAGTAAAAATGCATTATTTCTTTAAAAATCTTCTCTGCATCTAGGAATATCAGAGGCAAAAAGAGTAAAAGGTTTAATAAGGAAGGGTATTTTTACCAGATTTTTGAACATCTGGACCATTTGGTTAATTGTTCTGGTCCTGGCTAGGGCTCTATTAATTTCTAATCTACTGAGAGGAGTTATTCCCCTATGCCATTTCCTTTTGATAATTAATCACTGTAAAAATGTTCTTGAAAGGTTAATAAAATAAGAGAATTATGCAAGAATTTTTATTGTATGATACAAAAAGTACTTTCATAGTTTTAATGATCAGGTAGACTTGTAAGTAATAGATAAATAAAAATGAGACAAAAATAACGTGTCCTATTAAATTTTCATCAAAGACAAGAGAGGCTAATGTAAGAGATTTCTTCAAGGACTAAGATAGTACAGAAGCACTGATAGTTTGTTAATATACTGTATGGTGATAGTGATAAATGGGGAACAGATCAGAACCTAATTTATGCATTCGTTAATGAATGCTAGACTAATTATTTTGTTGATCCTGATCATCCTATTTTTCTTGCTTTTGGGCAACAAAGCTTCACCTTTCAGTTCATTTTATACTCAGTCTATGGATTCTCTAAATTGTTGTATTATACTCAGGTGACCATTAAGGTCCCTGGGCCTCTTGTTCGTCTTTTTTGTCTATGAGAGTAATCAACCCGATTTATTTCTTATTTGCCCTTGAACTGAAATGTCTCCTCTCCTTGATTTAAACGTGACGTGAATCTACTCGAGTTTTTCTTTGTCTGGCAGTAAGGAATTTATATCCAACAATTTGGTTAATGCCAAATCATTTCGATATCTATAATCATTTCATACAGTGTATATGTCCCTCACATTATGGCCCTTGAGAAATACGATTAATTATCCGGTTTGTTACTGACTGTCTACGGAAATATATCTGGCAGATAAATCTCGAAGATAGTTTTCCTTTTCATATATTTTCGTATACAGCAAGTATCAAACCCAGTATAGGTGAATGTAGACAGTCAAGATCAAACAGAATATTAAGTGATAATATCTTGTTCGTAGCTGATGTGCTTTTAATTGGATTGAGCATGAGCTTTTTTTTCCAAATTAGAATATTATGTTGTAGTATTGGTCCAAAGCTTTTTCCCAGGTTCGGAAACAGAAATTTAATAAAAACATCAATATCTTACTGGTGTAATACTCAAGCTAATTTTTCTCTTGGCTCAATATTAGAGCAACTATTTTTCTCTTATGCGTAAAAAAATTGTCCTTAATTTTATATTTTGATGAAATTATTTAAAGACACGTAACTTGAAACATTATTGCAGAAAACTTTAAAATAGTAAATGTTCAAAGCGATCTGGATCATAAAAATGAATATCAATGGTTTAATGAATTATTAATGGATAGTTATATTCAACCCTCATAAACGTAGAATCTAACTAGCAGCATCAATCGAAATCAACTGCATGTCATGGTCTAATCGTGAATGGAAAATGAAGATACAACAAGCTTCCGAAGTTTACTCCCCTGTAATCGTGATCACATCATGTTAAAATCACTAAGCGAATGAGTATTTCAGGTTACATGTTTTAAGACAATTCTTTCTGGATTAAAAATCTTATACAGGTAAAATTGCAATATATATTCAACATACGTTTTGAATACCTTGTGTAGAACATACGTTGAACATACGTTGAATAAATGAATTTTCCACAGTACATTGAACGTATATATTTAAAAAATATGTTGAGCTTATGGCAAACTCAAAACATATCTTGAACATATATTTATGGTAATCATATGTTTAACATGAAATATGTGGAGATAACGAACAGTATTCGAGCTCAAAAGTCCATTAAACATTACAAAATAGGAGCAGAGCAAACATGGACCTGTAAGACATCAGAGGTGGGATCAGGTGCCATGGAGGAGTGAGCATCCCCTGCCGACCGGTCACACCCGCCGTGTGCTCCATGTCATGATCGGAAAATAACAGAAAAATCCGTCTACAATTCGGTGTGTAAATAATGGCCCAACAATTAGTATTAAAAAGTCGGTCAGCATTTGACTTAATGATAGATTGTATTTGCTGACAAGGTCATTGTATCGACCATAGAACCTACGAAATGATGACTTTAAACGAGACAGCTGATATTCTTGTTTCATCAACTTATTTGTCAATAATTTACCTCGTTTTAGAGGTAATTTATCATTGAGTCAAATGCTGACTGACGTTTTTCATACTAATTGTTAGGCCATTATTTACACACTGAATTGTCGACGGATTTTTCCGTTATTTCCCGATCATGACAAGGAGCACACGGCGGGTGTGACCGGTCGGCAGGGGATGCTCACTCCTCCATGGCACCTGGTCCCACCTCTGATGTTTGGAGGTCCGTATTTGCTCTGCTCCTATTTTGTATTGTATAATGGACTTTTGAGCTTGAATACTGTTCGTTATCTCCATATATTTCATTTTAACTTTATGTTAATATTAATAAGATAAAATGAGATCAAAAAAATTAACGTGAGTTTTATGTTCATCAGTTAACGTTTGTTTGGTATTAATATGAATATCACATGGTAAATGTCCACGTCAGAATTAGGCAGGTAATACAGAATGCAGAATACATTATTAGTTCAAGAGTTATTGTAAATTAAATGTGCTTTGATATAATGCTTATTTCATTGCAATGTATATCGGTAACGATCCTCTAATAAAGCTAAATTCGAAATAGCGGTATTTCACTTCCACTCTCGATGACAATGTAGTGAAGGGCGGTGCCGCAAGAAATCCATCGGCCTCTTAAGCAAGTTTTTTTGACTTGCCTAGGTAGCCGAGCTATTCCAGCACTGCTAGGTGACAGCTTCCGCAGGTCGAGAGTTCAACTCCGGGTTTGGACGACAGTGAGTATCCTTATAAAGTGCATTTATCTGCTCTCTCTCTCTCTCTCTCTAACGAAACCAAGCTCTTCTTAATTTTTATTCGGACACTTAAGTCATAAAGTGACAGCATACAACACCTATAAGTATAAACAAGAGGCCCATGGGCCACAACTCTCACCTGAGTCACTTTGGCCCTGCTCTTCCTAATTGGCACACTACCTGAGGATATTTCCATTTAGATAGGAGAAATCATGGGTAAGCTGTTCTTGAGAGAATGAATTTTAAAGGTTTTTATAACATATATTCTTTTTTAAAATATTAATTCCCTATTGTGGCCCCACCCTACCCCCAGGGGCCATAACAAACCCGAATCTACACTACGATAGGATGCTTTCCTTTTTATCATGCTGTTCTTGAGAAGATTTGTTAACTTTTTAATTCCGATTTATTTATTTTCAAAACTTTGATCACCAAATGTGGTCCTACCCTACCTCCGTGGGTCATGATTTGAACAAATTTAAATTTACACAACCTAAGACTGCTTCCATATTTATATGACTAAATCTTGAGAAGATTTTAGGTATTTTCTCCTACAAATTCTTATGTAAAATATTAATCTTATATTGTGGCCCCGTCTTAAACCGAGGGTCTTGATCCTAACAACATTTAATCTAAACGAGCGGAAAAAAGCTTCTGTGTTAATATGAATAATCATAGCTTTGATGTGCTTCGAAAGTCGATTTGTAAAAATTTTCTTCATATTTCAATGTAAAACTTTGATTAACTACTGTGGCCCTGTCCTACCCTTGGGGGGCATGATTTGAACATACTTAATTTTACACTACCTGAGAAATATATGACTTATCATGGCTTTACTGATCTTGAGAAGTTACTAAATATTTTCTCCTACATATTCCCATGTAAAATGTTGATATCCTATTGTGCCCCTACCCTAACCAGGGCCATGATTCAAACAACTTGAATGACAGAATCTAAATTTGCTGAGGATGCTTCTGTATAAATATGACTTATCTTAGCTTTGCTGTGCTTGAGAAGACGATTTGTAAAGATTTTCCTTTTATTTCGCTATAAAACTTTGATTTTCTATTGTGATCCCACCCTTCCTTTGGGGGCCGTAATTTGAACAATTTAGAACCTACTCTTCATCATGCAGGAAGCTTACTCATAAGTTTCATCTTTTCTGGTCTAGTGGTTATTGAGAGGATTTTTTAAAAAATTTCCTATAGATTTCAATGTAAAACTTTAATTATTTTAACCCTACCCTCCCAGGGGGCCATGGATTGAATAATTAAGAATTTACACTACCTCAGAATGTTTCGACCTACGTTTCATCTTTTCTGGTCAAATGGTTCTTAAGAATAAGATTTATAAAGCTGTTTCGTGTTTATTTCACTGTAAAAATTTGATTAACTATTGTGGTCCCACACTTCCCCGGGGGACCATAATTTGAACGATTTAAAATCAACACTATCACAAGAAGCTTTCACATAAGTTTCCTTTTTTCTGGCCTAAAGGCTCTTGAAAAGAAGATTTTAAAGATGTTTCATATATATTTCAATGTAAAACTTTCATTAACTATTGTGGTCCTACCCTACCCCCAGGGGCCATGGTTTTAACAGTGTAGAATCCAGTCCATCTTAGAAAGCTTTCAGATACGTTTCATCTTTCCTGGTCCAGTGGTTCTTGAGAAGAAGATTTTTAGATTTTTTCTATATATTTCAAAATTAAATTTTAACATTTGTGGCCCACTTCACCCCTGGAAGACATGATTTGATGAATTTAGAATTAACACTTTCTCAGGAAGCTTCCACTTAAGTTTCACTTTTTCTGGCCCAGTGGTTCTTAAGAAGAAGTTTTTTGCCTTTTGTTGATTATCTCCCATCGGAAGGGAGCTTGGCTCTTCATGTGAACAATTTAAAATTCTTTACCAAGGATGCTTTGTGCCAACTTGGATTAAAAATGGCTCAGTTGTTCTAGAGAATAAGTCGAAAATGTTAAAAAAAAATGACAGAGGGACGGATGAAAGGACGGACGGACGCCTGACAACGGGTGATCAGAAAGGTTCACTTGATCTTTTAGTTCAGTGAGCTAAATAAAAAAACAATTATAAATTAAAGATTTTTTTAAGCAAAACCTTTGACGTAAGACATTTGCTACTTTTAATAAATAGAATTTGAATTTTATTTTGATTTGAATTACTATAAACCTCTTCCCCCTCTATCCCTTTAAAATAGCCAATTTCAGTGATGATTTTATATGTAATTACTTATGTATGAGAGCAGAGACTATGTATCTGATGATGAGAGTTATATACAAAATAGACTTAAAGATGATACATGTTGGAACTGGCCACTGCTCCCCCTCCCGCTCAATAAATCTCCTAATACATACTTTATATGACGTGAAATGTGTATTAAATCAAACCTGTTCAAAAAGCTGTCCAAGTGTACGTTATCCCCTTTTGGGGGATTACTCTTGGATTCTGTTGGATTACCTTAGATTCTAAACATCTGACGTAGACTATACTAATATCAATGATATGGGAAAATGTCAATATCATGAATAACAGTAATTCATCTTCCAAGCACAGATTGCTTAAACTTGTAAGCTCATTTTCCCCTTTAGTTCATTTTCACTTAGTTACACTAGTGTTTATTCCCAATCTCTTCATGTACAATCCTTTCTATCACTTTATGTAAGTTCAGTCAGATATTTGCAATGAACACCACATGATGCATCAAAATAACTTTGCAAAACGCAGCTTGCTATATGGAGGCTGACATTTTTTAATGCTGCCACTTATATGAATTTCCAAATGGAAATAACTCAAACATGTACTAAGAATCTCAGACAATTTCATGATTTTAAATACCCCGCGTCTTTTTCATCATTCGTTTACACAAAGATTTGCATTTGCATGTTCCATTGTCACTATAATTATGTATCCAGATTTTACACATCTTTTGGGTTCTAAAGTAGACCTATACTCCCACTACGCCACTAATGAATAGTAAAACTGGAAACACATTTCCTATTTCCAAGATTTGATTTTTTAACTTTATTGACTGACTTGCTGGTTTGAAAAACCAGCAACGATTTTGCCCTAAGCTGGTCTCGTCAACAAACATAAGATTGAATTAACAGTTTAACGAGAAATTAAGAAAAAAGGAAGGATGGAAATAACTCTCGCTTTTGACAGAGACACGATGAGATAATAAAGATATAGCATAAACGACATTTCTGTGGATGAGAATGCACCGATAATGTGGAGCACGAGTATGCTACATATACCAAAGACAGACATGCCCACACTATTTTCGGCAGGCAAGCTGAAGCTAATACAGATAGCTCACAAGAAAAGGAATTAAATATTGGCAACGATTTGACAGCGACAAATTTGATGAATTTCATTATTTCAAACATTTAAATATCAACTTTATATAATTACCACATTTGACCATGATACACCCCCCCCCCCCCCCCCCGCCTTTGGCCCCGCAATCCCATCGCAATAAATCACAATGTAAAAGTGGGCTTTTTTTAAATCTAAAAAAAATGAAGTTTAGGACAGTCGATTTGGGTGTGTATAATTGTTTTATATATGTACAACTTTCTAAATACACTCAAATTACTTACATGTATAATAAAATGCTTCGAAATATTATTCTGGGGAGAAGAATTTCATGGGGGTCCTTTTAGTGCAGAGTTTATAACATGAAATGTAATGAGTCAACATATATTTTATAAAGCTAATTCTCTTTCTAAGATGTTATTTTGCAAAAAGAAAGCAAGTTTTCTAAGATTGAGTAAATAAAAATACTTAAACATGACCCAGATTGACCTATGCAGAACTTATGAAACGTTAGCCCAGCAAAGTTCACGTATTTATAATAATTCACGCAATACAATGATTTAATATCGTTTTAACAACAAGTTTTTATTCTGTTTTGTGTATTATAGTATGCCTGTCTAAAATTTAATTCTTATTTATAAACAAATTCGTGGATGGTTACATTTTCATTAGTTTCAATATTTTCCGTTTCGAGCTAAATACTGCTAAAAACCAGAACCTCTGACCCTGTGGCCACAAATTTCTCAATTTTGGAAAAGGCATCTTGTGTACTTAATTTATCTGTTTAATATCAGAAACAGAGAAGAATATTTTTCAAAGAAGTAATAAATTTTTACTGTAAAATAAAGAGCCATGCCCTAACACCAGAGCCCCTGAACTCAGGGGCCATATGCATGAAATGCACAATTTTGGAAAAGGCACCCTTGCTCTTCATAACTTTGCACTTACTTTCGATATATTGATATTGATTGATTGATTGTGTGTGTTTTTTCACACATATAGAGACGTCACCATATACCGATGAAGGGCTTCAAATTTTGACCTTTACTCGGCACTCGGGGCCATTGAGCAGTGAGGGATCTTTATCGTGCCAACGCCTGCCGTGACACGGGGCCTCGGTTTTTAAGATCTTACAACTTTCACTTCAAAGTGCCAGTGTATGGCGAAGGAACAGTTGGTACCTATTTTTTATCGACTTAGGCCAGTCGCGGCCGAGATTCGAACTCACGACGAAAATGAAAGTAGACTTTAATTAAATTGACGATAATTTATATGCAAATGAAATCTGAATATAATTTACGGACATCATCTCATACCTAGTATAATATAGGTGGAGTAATCATAAACTCTGATGCAGACGTTTCGGAGTTTGTTTGCAAAATTTATTAATTTTAAGTATAGATAATCTGCTTATTTTTTTACTTAGCAATTTTATTTTACTTATTCCTATAATACTGGTATAAAATTTATCTATTTTCGGGAAAAAAAATTGATTAAAATCAAAGCTAAAAAAATGACAAATTTTTGGGTCGATCGCGGTTCCTCCCAATTAATAGACTGTAAACTTTTCCATAATGTCACGGCGATTCATGAACGATAAACTTGATTATTATTAATGAATGTGTAGAAACCGAATTGTGACAAGGAAGAGTCTATTACTTAACCAGTCAGGCAGTTCGGAAAAACAAATTCCGGTATGACTCTAGATTATGTAATTGGAGAGGGAAGGCCTAACCCGATTGAATTGAATGACCTAATAGTTTATTTGGTTGTAAAATCCTTTTTAGTCTAGGTATCATTAAGTAAGGCAATTATTTGAACTTAGGTAAGGAAACTGTTTATATGATTTTAAAAAAGCACAAATATAAATTAATGGAATGGAATTAAGAATATTAAAGAATGGATTAAAATAGCTAAAAAAAAAAAAAACCCTGTCCGCATCCACCAATCAACAAAGGAATCTAAAAATTAAAAAATAACAATAACCCCAATCTCACCCCCGAAAACTAAACAAAGGTAGTTTAGAACTTGGTTATCAATTTCAAGCAGGTATATAAGGGAGTCCATTTGTTTCTTTCTGGCACGTTGTATCATCTTTCAAAAAAAAAAGAGGGGAGGAGGGGAAGAAAACAAAGGCAACTTGCTTAAAATAACTTTGACAAACCAACAAAAGAAAAAAAGAAGGGGGGGGGGCAAACTCGAAAATCTTTTGTTGTGTGTATGTGTGTGTGTAAGGGGGGGGGGGGGGTTAAGGTTAAGTCTTCTTTCACAGCAAAATAATGTTTATACTTATTCATACACATTTGCCTAGTTTGCCTATACTGCCAAAAAAAAGTGGTGGGCTAGGCAGCTTTTCAACGAACATTTTAAACAGTAAAAGGATGTGTCCCCTCCCCGCCCCGTGATATACTACGACCCTGTACATGTATTTAATAAGGAAACGGAACAAAAATACTAGTACATCTGATTTACACATGAAATAAACATAAAATATAAGTGAAAGTAACGGTTAAGCAGAACATAAACGGTCACTTTCATAGCTATCCCAGGTTGGTTAAATCCTATCCAGTCTGGAAGGAATAAAAACCATTTGCTAAGAACATAATCCGCTCAGGTAGAAACATTATCAAGTAACTTTTAAAACCTAAAACTGAACCTAAAACATTCAGTTTGAAACCTTACCAAGTCGGGCAGAAATTATGAATAAGGCAAATTAGAAACCTAATCCACTCATGCAGGAACTGCAAATAGTCAGTTTAGAATGTAACCCAGTCAGGCAGAAACATGAACAAGTCAGTGAAGAACCTAACCCAGTAAGGCAGAATCGTAAACAGTCAGTTAAGAACCTAGGCAGGAACATAGAACTGTCAGTTTAGAACCTAACCCAGTCAGGCAGAAACCTAACCCACTCAGGCAGACTTATAAAACAGTCAGTTTAAAACCTAACCCAGTCAGGCAGAAACCAAACCCACTCAGGCAGAGTCATACAACAGTCAGTTTAGAACCTAACCACTCAGGCAGAATCATAAAACAGTCAGTTTAGAACCTAACCCAGTCAGGCAGAAACCAAACCCACTCAGGCAGAGTCATAAAACAGTCAGTTTAGAACCTAACCCAGTCAGGCAGAAACCTAACCCACTCAGGCAGACTTATAAAACAGTCAGTTTAAAACTTAACCCAGTCAGGCAGAAACCAATCCCACTCAGGCAGAGTCATAAAACAGTTAGTTTAGAACCTAACCACTCAGGCAGAATCATAAAACAGTCAGTTTAGAACCTAACCACTCAGGCAGAAACCTTACCTAGTCAGGCAGAATCATAAAACAGTCAGTTTAGAACCTAACCACTCAGGCAGAATCATAAAACAGTCAATTTAGAACCTAACCCACTCAGGCAGAGTCATAAAACAGTCAGTTTAGAACCTAACCACTCACGCAGAATCATAAAACAGTCAGTTTAGAACCTTACCCAGTCAGGCAGAAACCTATCCCAGTCAGGCAGAATCATAAAACAGTCAGTTTAGAACCTAACCACTCAGGCAGAAACCTTACCCAGTCAGGCAGAGTCATAAAACAGTCAGTTTAGAACCTAACCACTCAGGCAGAAACCTTATCAACTCAGGCAGAGTCATAATACAGTCAGTTTAGAACCTAACCGCTCAGGCAGAAACCTTACCCACTCAGGCAGAATCATAAAACAGTCAGTTTAGAACCTAACCACTCACGCAGAATCATAAAACAGTCAGTTTAGAACCTTACCCAGTCAGGCAGAAACCTATCCCAGTCAGGCAGAATCATAAAACAGTCAGTTTAGAACCTAACCACTCAGGCAGAAACCTTATCCACTCAGGCAGAGTCATAATACAGTCAGTTTAGAACCTAACCACTCAGGCAGAAACCTTACCCAGTCAGGCAGAGTCATAAAACAGTCAATTTAGAACCTATCCACTCAGGCAGAAACCTAACCCACTCAGGCAGAGTCATAAAACAGTCAGTTTACAACCTAACCACTCAGGCAGAAACCTTACCTAGTCAGGCAGAATCATAAAACAGTCAGCTTAGAATCTAACCACTCAGGCAGAAACCTTATCCACTCAGGTAGAGTCATAAAACAGTCAGTTTAGAACCTAATCCACTCAGGCAGACTTATAAAACAGTCAGTTTAAAACCTAACCCAGTCAGGCAGAAACCAATCCCACTCAGGCAGAGTCATAAAACAGTTAGTTTAGAACCTAACCACTCAGGCAGAATCATAAAACAGTCAGTTTAGAACCTAACCACTCAGGCAGAAACCTTACCTAGTCAGGCAGAATCATAAAATAGTCAGTTTAGAACCTAACCACTCACGCAGAATCATAAAACAGTCAGTTTAGAACCTAACCCAGTCAGGCAGAAACCTATCCCAGTCAGGCAGAATCATAAAACAGTCAGTTTAGAACCTAACCACTCAGGCAGAAACCTTACCCAGTCAGGCAGAGTCATAAAACAGTCAATTTAGAACCTATCCACTCAGGCAGAATCATAAAACAGTCAGTTTAGAACCTAACCACTCAGGCAGAAACCTTATCAACTCAGGCAGAGTCATAATACAGTCAGTTTAGAACCTAACCGCTCAGGCAGAAACCTTACCCACTCAGGCAGAATCATAAAACAGTCAGTTTAGAACCTAACCACTCAGGCAGATTCATAAAACAGTCAGTTTAGAACCTAACCACTCAGGCAGAAACCTAACCCACTCAGGCAGAGTCATAAAACAGTCAATTTAGAACCTATCCACTCAGGCAGAAACCTAACCCACTCAGGCAGAGTCATAAAACAGTCAGTTTACAACCTAACCACTCAGGCAGAAACCTTACTTAGTCAGGCAGAATCATAAAACAGTCAGCTTAGAACCTAACCACTCAGGCAGAAACCTTATCCACTCAGGTAGAGTCATAAAACAGTCAGTTTAGAACCTAACCACTCAGGCAGAAACCTTACCCACTCAGGCAGAATCATAAAACAGTCAGTTTAGAACCTAACCACTCAGGCAGAAACCAAACCCACTCAGGCAGAGTCATAAAACAGTCAGCTTAGAACCTAACCACTCAGGCAGAAACCAAACCCACTCAGGCAGAGTCATAAAACAGTCAATTTAGAACCTAACCACTCAGGCAGAAACCTTACCCACTCAGGCAGAGTCATAAAACAGTCAGTTTAGAACCTAACCACTCAGGCAGAAACCTTACTAAGTCAGGCAGAGTCATAAAACAGTCAATTTAGAACCTATCCACTCAGGCAGAAACCTAACCCACTCAGGCAGAATCATAAAACAGTCAGTTTACAACCTAACCACTCAGGCAGAAACCTTACCTAGTCAGGTAGAATCATAAAACAGTCAGTTTAGAACCTAACCACTCAGGCAGAAACCTTATCCACTCAGGTAGAGTCATAAAACAGTCAGTTTAGAACCTAACCACTCAGGCAGAAACCTTACCCACTCAGGAAGAGTCATAAAACAGTCAGTTTAGAACCTAACCACTCAGACAGAAACCAAACCCACTCAAGCAGAGTCATAAAACAGTCAATTTAGAACCTAACCACTCAGGTAGAAACCTTACCCACTCAGGCAGAATCATAAAACAGTCAGTTTAGAACCTAACCACTCAGGCAGAAACCTTACCCACTCAGGCAGAGTCATAAAACAGTCATTTTAGAACCTAATTACTCAGGCAGAAACCTTACCCACTCAGGCAGAGTCATAAAACAGTCAGTTTAGAACCTAACCACTCAGGCAGAATTATAAAACAGTCAGTTTAGAACCTAACCACTCAGGCAGAATCATACAACAGTCAGTTTAGAACCTAACCCAGTCAGGCAGAAACCTATCCCAGTCAGGCAGAATCATAAAACAGTCAGTTTAGAACCTAACCACTCAGGCAGAAACCTTACCAACTCAGGCAGAGTCATAATACAGTCAGTTTAGAACCTAACCGCTCAGGCAGAAACCTTACCCACTCAGGCAGAATCATAAAACAGTCAGTTTAGAACCTAACCACTCAGGCAGAATCATAAAACAGTCAGTTTAGAACCTAACCCAGTCAGGCAGAAACCTATCCCAGTCAGGCAGAATCATAATACAGTCAGTTTAGAACCTAACCACTCAGGCAGAAACCTATCCCAGTCAGGCAGAATCATAAAACAGTCAGTTTAGAACCTAACCACTCAGGCAGAAATCTTATCCACTCAGGCAGAGTCATAATACAGTCAGTTTAGAACCTAACCACTCAGGCAGAAACCTTACCCAGTCAGGCAGAATCATAAAACAGTCAATTTAGAACCTAACCCAGTCAGACAGAATCATAAAACAGTCAGTTTAGAACCTAACCACTCAGGCAGAAACCGTACCCACTCAGGCAGAGTCATAAAACAGTCAGTTTAGAACCTAACCTCTCAGGCAGAATCATGAAAGAGTCAGTTTAGAACCTTACCACTCAGGCAGAATTAAAACAGTCAATTTAGAACCTAACCCAGTCAGGCGGAAACCTAACCCAATCAGATAAGTAGTGTCTGGAGTATAAATATCAAAATACTAGTATATCATTGAATAAACAACTGGTTCTTTATATGCAACAATTGGTCTTGTTAAAGCTGAACACAACTCTTAAATAGGCTTAATTAAGCCATATTATTTTTCTTGTTTCCTATGTCAGCACTGGAACCCACACCTGACTAATTTAACCTGGTCACTGTTGGGTGTAGTGCATGTATTTTTTGTTTACATTTTGTTTTATTGAGGATGCATTTATGTTTATTTTACTTTGTAATGCATTGACCAGTGCAACTGACATCGAATATCTTTGGTAATTATTTTTCTTGAAGTGGCAGAGGCACACAGATGTCATTTCTGTTGTGCTCAAGTCCATCATAATGACATGAAAGAGATGTCTGTTCAGGTAAACTCTGTAAAGCTAAATACATTGAACATGTTTTCTGTGCTTTCTACATCTTTATTCTTAAATTCTCCCATATCATTCTTGAGGTGTTGATTTCTCAAAGTTCAATTTTCACCATTTAAGGACAGTGCAATTATAGACTTACTCTGTTGTCCAATCCACTCAGTATATTTGTATTTTATATTTCACTTTATAATCACAATTCGTGTGTATAAAAAGGAAGTTTTTTTTTAAATCACCACCTTTTTCTTTAATTTGAACTGAAAATGAACACAAGAAAATCTACAGAAGTTCATAACTTTATTGCTTTCAATCCGTTTTGTATTCTCTGTGTACATTACTACATCATTCATCAAGTGAATTATAAAGGCCTAAAACAATGAAATTACAGTCAAACTTTGATACCTCGGACTCAACGGAACTGAGAAGAAACTTGGAGGAATTGAGAGACCAATGATGAAATATAAATACAAAAAAGTGACTGAAACTTCCAAATCACTTTGAATTATCCATGGTATTTGAGATATCAGTGTTCAAAATACTGAAGTTCAACTGTACTTAGAGTTCCCTTAATCCCCCAGTGAGGTTCTTAATGAAGCAAAATATAATCTAACAAACATGAAGTAATGTGACTGAGGTTACATCAAATTCTTCAAATAATAAACAACATAATATTATACAGTTATGGAATGGGTATGAGGGAAATAGCAAATTTATGGTTCCCCAAGGGAGGAAACTATTTCCCGAGGCAGCGAAGCCTCCGAGGGAAACAGTTTCCTACCGAGGGGAACCATAAATTTGATATTTCCCAAGTACCCATTCCATAACTGTTTTATTATACCGAAACAATCATGGGAGATTTATTAAACTAGAGACTCAGACATTTTTAAAAACAATACAGAGGTATTTAAATAATCACAATTGCATATGATCAAAAATACTGTAAGATAACTAATGCATCAATACCGAGGAAAATAAAATTATTAAAAAAAATATATAATAATTTCACTGACACTTCGAAGGATTATTGTTGCCTTCATTTTGCTAGAATATTTCAGTATGATTTTGACATCGCATGTCGAAATGTTTTGACGTCATACTTACATTGCTAATAACACTACGTCACAGACTCGAGATTCCTTGAATGCTCCGCCCACTGTTCATTTTAATTGGTTAAAATTATTAATATTCATGAGGGAGTAGTCCCAGGGAGTAGCTCCGATTTTTCAGGGAGTAGTCCTCAGATGAGGGAAATAGTATCTTCTCAGGGAAATAGACAGTTTTATGGTATTAATTTTATATAGAGTAATAACAGTAGAGGTATAATAATAAAATCTACAGTACAATGTTCTCTGTGTACACTTCTAGATCTTTCATTAGAATGGATTATATAGGCCTAAAATCAGTAGAATTTCGTGTTAAATGCTTCAGCCAATTTCCTTGAACAAAGTTGCCCATGTGGCACAGTAGTAAGAGCGTCCGCTCTAGAGTCACAAAGGAGTTGATCCTTACGTCATGGGTTCGAATCCCACTGTGGGACGTGGATACCAGTCCTTCGGATGAGACTGTATAAACCAAGGTCCTGTGATACAGTAGGTGCTGACAAAAAAGAGATCCCTCACTGCTCAATGGCCCCGAGTGCCGAGTATAGGTCAAAATTCGCAGCTCTCCACCAGCAAGTGGTGGCGTCTCCATATCAGTGAAAAATTCTCAAGAGGAACGTTAAACAACAAACAAACAAACAAACGATCAAAGTCTTTATGTACATGAAAATAATTAAATTATGAAAACAGAGCTTCTAACAAAATCTTCTATGAAATATACATGATGTAATACAAGAATTATATCTACAATACAACACACATGCACACATACATCTTTAACAATGATATGCTATACTATATACAGTGTTCAGTTTGTTTTACGATGTAAAGCTAATCTCAGCATCTTCTTAAAAATTATTGACAGGCTGGTTTCTTTCAAGCACTGGCACCAAGTGAAAAGAAGACGTTCACAGTAGGATTTAAACATTAATTAGCCCCAAAAAATGCAGATCAATAAGAGACAAGTATAAATCTAGTACAATAATACTGATTGTGCATCATAAAATGATATACATGTCACTGACATTGAAGAACAATAAATTGCATAAACACAATGAAAGTGCTGAAATTTTTAACTACATTTGATTTACAGTGAGTTGGCAATAAATAAACAAAACATTTCACTAAAACATAAACTCTCAATCGACTTATTGACCAGAATTTTTTTACACTACAATGATTATAAATATAGACTGGTGACTAGAAACCAAAATGTCTTAGATTTATACATAAGACTTATACATAGAATAGTGTGCCTAATCTTTCTGATCAAATTCTACAGCTGCATGCAGAGAATATGACAGATGATTTGGTGACAATAATTGACCTGCATGCCAACACTTTCACTGAAAGGGAGTGAATATTCCCTCGTAAGTGCAAACATGCTATATGTACATTTGCAATGCAACTGATTTGTTGTGTCTGATCTTAGTTAATCATACTTATAAGTTAAATTATAATTAACTTATCGATATGTAATTTTTTCTTATTTCAATGTACATATTTTTTCAAAAACTTATCAAAAAATAACTTAAATATGCGTGTCATCATCTACACATGTAAACACCCAATATAGCCTATGGCTGTGTATATACAGTAATTAGTGACCAATCACCTGGTACACAGCTGTTCTCACCTATTGTGGTCCTTAATTTTTTTATGGCTTCCATGATTGTTTTTCAGTGAACATTGTTTAATATGGTCTATTATCTTCAAATCATTTTTACATAATTTAGTTAATATACGGCAGCGAAATCGGACATGCATAGAAATGCCCCTACCCACTTCAAAATAAGTAAAGATTTAAAAAAAATGTTTAAAGTCAGTTTCCATAGTAAGTTTAGTGTATACGGGGGAAAAAACCAACATATGAAAAAATATTAGACTAGCGATCCAAACAACATCCGTTCCTTCTCTTTCGCTAGTCTAATCATCACAAATCTGCATAACAGATTGTCCTCCTTTTGCATTGATGAAATAGATCCTAAACAAGAACTGTAAACTATCTGTAATTTTGATGTATTAATTGCGTCATTTGTGTTAATTTAATAAATAAATTTAGTACCAAAAATCATTTCTGTTGGACTCCATGTCTCCATGTTTACATACATTCATAAAAAGCGATAAAAACAGCTTTGGGGTTTAACAAATTAACAATTAAAAATTAACAAACTTGTATTTACATTTATATATATATATATATATATATATATATATATATATATATATATATATATATATATATATATATATATATATATATATATATATATATATATATATATATATATATATATAAAAAATATATAAGCTGTGTACCAGGTGATTGGTCAACTAATTACTGTATATACACAGCCACAGGCGATAACGGGTGTTTTACAGGTGTAGATGATGACACGCCAATTATCGTATGCATATTTAAATTATTGATAAGTTTTTGATAAAAATATGTACATTGAAAAAAGAAAAAATACACTTCCGAGTAACCGAGTACCATTTTTAGTATTCGATACTCGGACGTTCGATCGAGTACCCGGTTAACCGGGTACTCGTTGACATCCCTAATAAATATATATTAGCTTACCTGCAAATGCGTTAATTCATAATTTCGCTTATAAGTTGATTAGGACGATTGTGCTAAATTTAGAATGCGCTAATTTGTGTACACCTTTACGGTATGGACTAAGGTAGGAGAGGGTTTACAGGTTCTATTGCATGAAGATGAAGAACAAGATAGGCTTAGACCTCTGTTTGATCCCTGGTTTTTAATTTCCTTGAACATTGTTGCCATGGTTACTAAAAAAGATATTTTGGTGAATCTCATTCAAACCGCTAATCCTCCTATAGTTTTGGTTCAAATCCAATGACTTGGTGCACAATCAACCTATACTAATATACATAACTCAGTGTTTATCGGTTTT
This sequence comes from Saccostrea echinata, assembly GCF_033153115.1. Classification (NCBI taxonomy): domain Eukaryota; kingdom Metazoa; phylum Mollusca; class Bivalvia; order Ostreida; family Ostreidae; genus Saccostrea; species Saccostrea echinata. The sequence continues at coordinate 248,287 of NW_026889760.1, read as the reverse complement.
TTGATTTCGACAAATGATGTTGCCATAGTTACTAAAAGTAGGTTAAATATGCTATTCCTCAAACATTTTTGGTGCAATTTTAATACAATTTGTGCACAAGTACACCATACTAAGATACATAATATCGTTTATCGTTCTTTAATTTCAATGAACAGTATTTCAATGGTTACTTAAAATTGAGAGCATTTTGATTTTTTTTTCGAATTGCCACTCCTCTTGCAGCTTTTGTCTGATTTCAGTATAACAAGTAGTTTTGGTCTGATTTTAATAAGTCTTGTTGTTCAAATAGACTATACTAAGATACATAATTTTTGTATCGGTTTATGGTTTCCAACAAAATATGTTGCCATCGTTACTGAAATAGAAATTCTTTTTAAAATTCTTTTAACAACACTAATTTTACAAAGATACATCTTTATCATAAGTACACACCAGTGGAGTATATGGCTGGGATGGTACAATTTCTATATTGATATGTTTTAAGATACTTGTGTCACGATACGATACCTTTCAGGATATTTTGAATTAGTAACAAAATCTTCTTTTTATAGTGAAATGAACAAATTATTTCTTCACAAATAAGAATGATTTATTCATAGAAGACTTTTATCTGTTGTAAAACAAAACTTTTAACAAAAGTGGTTTTAATTATTATGTATTTCATAATTATTGTTATACTTAAATGTTTTAAACACACAATGTTAAGAAACGAAGAAAAACCAAGTCTGAAATTTTGTTTGTGATATTTCCAAATTTTACACGTACTTATCGATATCACAAGGAATCAATATACATGTATTAATATTTTGTCCGAGCCCCACAGTTCTCTTCAAAGGCACTGTTGGGCAAGATGTAACACATCTCATTTAATAATTGTACAAATATCTAAAAATGTTTCAGATTCCATCCCTTAAAGTAAATAGTATATAGGATGTGATGCACATGACACAATGCACTTAGCACTTAATACATCTACAGGACACCAGCAATCATCTTTCATAAGATGATTTGACTATTTAATACGTAAAATGTAAGAACACCTCCGGGAGCCTGGGGGAGGGGGGTTGCAGAAAAAAGGTCGTTTTTCAACCAAATTTAACCCCATGGATGAAGATACAAATCCCAAAACATTATTGCTCATTTAGAGTACACTGCCATTATCTTCCAAAAGATAATTTGGCGACTGCTCAAAATGTAAGAAGAGTTCAGGGGGAACCAGGGTTTTTGTAGAAATAATGTTGGCATTTTTTACCCCATTTAGCCCCTAAGGCGAAAATGAAAATTCCAAAACCTTAAAACATATCTACAGGACACACAGGATGAACCAGTTACCTACACCATTCAGTCAACTGAAGGACAATGAAAGGTCTGAAAGATGACTGAATCGCAGAACTCTGCCATCCAGTCACCTTTCAGTGAATTGTCAGTCATCTTTCAGTTAACTGAATGGCATAGTTTTATTCAGTGACACCAGCAATCATCTTTCAAAAGATAATTTGGCTTTTTCGTAAAATGTAAGAGGAATTCTGGGAAACAGGTTTTTTTTATAGGAAAAAGTTTTTTGTAGAGTAAATGTCATTTTTCGACCCCGTTTGACCCCTAGGATGAAAACGAAAATTCCAAAATGGAATTGCACATCTAGATCTAGAGTACACTACCATTCATTATAGTGTAAGAGAGTTCTGGGAACAAGACTTTGACCCCTATGATTAAAGTAAAAATTCCAAAACACTATTGTCCATCTAGAGTACACTACCATTTATCTTCAAAAAGATGATTTAAGTGCTGCTTAAAATGTTAGAAGAATTCAGGGAATCAAGGATTTTTTTGTAGATAAAAAATCGTTTTTTTTTTACCCCAATGTATTCCCTAGGTTGAAATTGAACATTCTAAAACCTTGTTGCACATCTACAGGACTACAGCAATCATTTTTCTAAAGATGATTAGTCTACTGCATAAAATTTAAGAGGAGATTGAGTTCTGGGAACCAGGTTTATGTAGAAAAACGTCATTTTTGACACCCCCCCCCCTCATTGGATCCCAAGGGCAAAATTGAAAATTACAGAAACCTTATAGCACATCTGCAGGACACCATCTATCATATTCCAAAAGATCATTGGTTACTGTTTTTAGAAAAGAGGGGTTTGAGAATGAAGAACGTGTGACAGACGGACGGACTAGGGTAACAACAATATACCCGAGCTTTCTTTAGAAGATGCGGGTATAATAAAGGAACATAAAGTAAGAATATTCTCAATATCGATCATTGGTCTATCATTGTAAACAGAGATTTCTTGAACTTGATTGCTAAACATCAATGTAAACTTTCAAATGTTGGAGCTAGGTGAACTTTCATGAACAAATAACTTCTAGGTCACTGCTTGTCACAACATAGTGATACAGCGGGCGGTTTTTGTAATATGTGTATTCAAATATTCATCTCAAATCTACTGGGAAGATTTTCTGGCTTTATAACATGTTATTGTTTTAGCATACCTTTGTTTAGCTTCAAACATCTAGATTCTAAACAAAAATTATCAAAAAATGTACACCATATTAACGGTCATAAAATTATTATGCAAGCAAATAAATTATAAGATAGACAAGTAAACTCATACTGAATACACTTTTTTGTTGAAATATTATGCATTGCATAGAATGTATAGAGAAATGCTTTAATTGCAAAGAAAAAGGAAGTACTTGTCAAGTAATCACCGGTTTGATGATCAGTTGATAGGTTTGACTTGGTAAAATTAACAATACTGAAGAAATGTATCAGAACAATGTTCTTACTATAAAATATTAAGTAAACGATTCCTTAGGTGTCCATCTGTGGAACTTTTCCTCTTCTGGTATTCTGATTGACGATGTTTATTCTTTGTTCATTTGTTTCTAAGCAAGATTGCAGTTTTTTTTAAATTTCAGAACTTTACATGTCTTTCTTTTCGTGTGTTTATAATATGTGGAGCCTATCAATTGAGGTCCATTGACATAAAGGGTTTTTTTGTGGATATCAAAATAATTCATTAACATCATTATTTTTAAAAAAAGAGAACGTTATTGGTTGGAAATTAGATCAATCTGTTTTACATTATTCGAGTTTATTATAAACGGCACTTCTTCAAATTCCCAAAGATAACTTGTTGTCAGATGCATATATAATTACCGGTAGATTTTATCTAGTAGCAGAGGGTTGCTATGTCATTCCTAATATCTATTACTAGCATTTCTTCATGGCTGAACCTTTCCGTACGTTTGCTGAATTAATTCAAGCACTGTTATATCAGAATATCAAATTTTAGGAAGTATAAATATTAGTTTGATATTATCTGATGATTCGATGGTTTAGAAATTTCCAAAAAGCTTTGAATCTTTTAGAAATGGGGATCAGAACGAAAAAAAATTATAAATGGGTTAATTTTTTTAATTTCCTATGGCATGCACAACTTTCAAACAGATTTTAGTAGATCAGTTGACATGATTTTGCCATATGTACGAATAACACAGCAAAAATCAACAAGAATAATGTCCCTATTAATGAAAAAAAAGATAAATTAGGAATAGGGTGACTGTCTGAAAACCTAATACTTGTAATAAACATTTGCAACTTTAATTTTAATGAAGTTTGTCCGCGTGTATTTGTTTCTAAGCGAAAGCGGCGCAGTATTTTCAATTAATAATTTCAGTTTGTTATACTTTATTGGTGTGTATGTCCTCTACAAGTTAAACAACTCATAAATTCGTACAAAGATTTTTTTTTCTTTGGAACATTATACAAATATGCTTGAATTTCAGTCTAAACCTACATGTAGCAACTTTTCTCACATTGATTCAATAAAATTTCCAAATAAGTTTTTAAAAATGAAAGGAATCCTGGGATTCCATGTAGTTCCCGGTGATAAGACGAAGCATAAATAATCAATTACGTTCCGATTATATAGGTCTTCCTAGCCAACGGAAATCAGTGGATAGCTACTTGAGACTTGGAAACATGATTTTTTTACACAACCTTAAGGAATTTGATCGTAGTAGTACCTTGTCATAGATAATTTGCAAATTCATCAGAAACTACCCGGTAATAGGGGAAATTGTTGTACACGTAATTAAATGATCGGGTGATTTCTATCCGATTATCATTTTTTTTTTTTTTTTGTTTGTTGCTTAACGTCCCTCTCGAGAATTTTTCACTCATATGGAGACGCCACCACTTGCCGGTGGAGAGCTGCAAATTTTGTCCTATGCTCGGTACTTACGACCATTGAGCAGTGAGGGATCTTTTTCGTGCCAACACCTACTGCGACACGGGACCTCGGTTTATACGGTCTCATCCGAAGGACCGGTCTCCACGTCCCACAGTGGGATTCGAACCCTCGACGTAAGGATCAACTCCTTACTTCGTGACTCTAGAGCAAACGCTCTAACCACTGCGCCACGCGGGCGACCCGATTAAAGGTTTTTCAACTGATTGTTTTTACAAAACTATAACAAGAATACTCTAATACTCTGTGAAACACAATGTACATTATTTCTGCACCTGAAAATTATTCCTAACTAAGAAATTTCAATGGATTTTTTAGGTTAAGTGTTGTTGAAGAAGACTTCAGAAGAATCATCGGAAAGATTCCTTTAGAGTACTCCAAAACACATCTTCGCCAAACTCTTGATCATCATTTGGAAACTCTATGTATGTCTTTTGGTTGATTAGATCCATTAAGGTAAGAGGAATATCCTGCAAAGGCATAGTCTCATAGAGAATAAGGGAAATCACATTTTCTTCATTCCTACTGTAAATTTCTTCCATCTTGGCAATATGTAACTCATACATACACCAGCTGGACTTGATGAAGTTAGGGGAAAGGAGAATAATCGTTTTTCTACTTTTGTTTACAGCAGTTATAATGTTCTCAGCTATGTCGAATCCTGGTACAAAATCACGCTGATGAATACATAATTTTAGGCCTGCCTCCTCTTCCAGCTCTTTAATCAATCTCAGAACAAATACTCTGTCTTCATCAGCATAGGAAACGAATGCATCATACTGGTTAAGGGGAAGGTTTTCACTTCGCACGGATTTGTACTCATGGTAACGGCTTTTTGTCATATAATAAAAATAGCGAAGTTTCCACCTATATCTATAGACAATTCCAGTACAAAGTATGATAAGGAAACAAACGAATGTTCCTGTGGTTACAAAAATAATTGCTGTATATGAACGGCATTCTCTTTGTAAATCAAAAATATGTCTCTCAATTTCATCAAATTTTAAGATTTCTCCACCGTGTTCTGTATTTTTAGTGCAATTGTAATCTTCAAAATTCAAAAATGTTATTTTCTTGATTTTATTCCTTTCCGCCATCCATTTCATAAAGGTGATTGTTCTACAATTACACATAAAAGAATTTTTCAACAAGTTCAGAGTTAGTGTATTGGCTGTTCCTAACCTGTCAAAATCTTTCATGTATTCACCAGACAAAGAAGTTATTTCATTGCCCGATAGATCTATAAAGTTAACAGATCTCATATGGGTGGTGTCTATATCCCATGATTTGAGGAAATTGTTGCTCAAATCTAAATACTTTAAATAAATAAGACCCTGAAACGCAGCTTTTGGCAATGTTGAAATTCTATTTTCTTGTAAATCCAAAATTTCCAGTTTATTCAGGTTTCTGAATATTAAACCTCCAATGTCCCTTGCCAAGCTGAAGCCTAGGATATTGTTTCTAAGGTATAACTCTGTCGAACTTCCTGCATATTGGAAAAAGTGTTCTGAGACATAAGAGCAGAAATTATTTGAAAGATTGACAACATTTATGCAATCCAATCCATGAACTGGACCATCCCATACATAAAAGGCATTGTCCTGAAGATAGACATGAGTAATATTATTTAGAATAAAACGTACTTCATATATTTTGAATCGTAGATTACTTCTATTCGCATATATAATCTGCAATGATTCTGGTACAGGGACAACTTTTCCGGTATTATGGTTCACAGGATGAAAATTAATTGGATCATCCATAATTTTTACAACTTTTTGGTGACATGACATCACTTGAAGATTTCAAAATGTCGCTTTTTTCTTTTCGTTTGAATTTAGAAATTATGCCGAGATTATTTGAATTTAGATGGACACGACCTCTTGATATTTCGTGACATGAACTTTTCTCAGAGGCACAAAATGGCACTGGGTCATTCGAATTTTCATCACAATTAGACATTTCATCTAACAAATGAACAGAATGCTCGGAACTAATATTGATCAGCTGCAGTTTTTTCAGGCAAAAAACATCATAAACGTATTTTCCAAACGAGAATTTATTGTCAGATACCGATACGAACTCAATGGTCTTTGGTAGATAGCAGATTGCGGTTTTCTCAAACATTTCTATTCTGTTACTATCTAAATGTAATTCCTTTAACTTTGTATAATTTAAAAATTCAACATCCTCTACAAGAATTTTGGTCCCCATTCCAAATGCACAGTGAATTTTATTCAGAAGAAGGATCCTGATTGACGTGTTCTGTAGGTCAAAAGAAAGACTTCTAAGGATTTTAGATGTCAAATTTATGTTGTATGATAAATCCAGGATTTGAATGTTCCTTAGATCTTCAAATATTCCTTCTGTATGATTGTGTTTGCGTAATTTATTATGTTGTAATAAAAGTATAGTTAGGTTCCTGAGCCCCTGAAAAGAATCGCCTGACAGTGTGTATGTAAAATTATATGAAAGGTCTAAATGCACCAATCCATCTGGAATGCGTTCTCTTGAAGGCAAACACTTTAGTTTATTGTGACTGAGGTTGACGATTTTGACGTCTGGTGAAAAGATTGGTGATTCAGTGAGATTTTGATGGGAACAGTCTGCGTACAGTCCGTCACTGTCCATTAGACATTTGCAAGAAGGCTCTGATGAGCATTGCAACTTTGCCATTCCTGTGGCTAGGGAGAATGTCACTAATAGTGTTTGGAGACCAAGCTTCTTCATTTCAGAAACCTACAATGCACAAAACGGAAAATAAGGTTGGTCTTGTGAGATTATTTTTATACCAACAAATAAAATAACTCTTCTGTGCGTGGGTGTAATTACTGTTCTATATAAGTATAGAATTGCATATACACTGTAATTGTACTAATTTAGCGGTGATCATATTTCAGTACCTTCCGCGCTGCATCTTGTTCCCCTTATTCAAGAACAAATTAATTAATAATTAACACAAATACAAAGAAAAGTTTACCTCCAAATGCGCTTATTTATAATTGCGCGTACCAATTGATTAGGATGATTTTGTCAAATTTTGATTTTTAATTTATGAACGACATAACAGAATTGACCAAGGAAGGGATAGTGTTAACAGGTTCTATTGCATAAAGATAAAGGGCAAGATAGGCTAGGACCTCTTTTTGGCCCCTGGTTTGGGGTGTCTCTTAGAAATGTTTAATAGTTCTTAATTTAAAAAGAAACAGTTGTCATCCCTGTTTCAAAACGTATATTGAATTTACGTGATATGATACACACAGGACACAGGAAGGTCCAACAATCTGTCAATTTCCACATTTTCTCGTTTAAAATCATATTTTCATCAATTCTAAAGCAACATTGTCTCAATACAGAAAGCACAAGCTTATCTATCCAAATTTATATACCATATGCAACAGTATGAGATACACATTGTGTATTTCAGATAGGCTAGCTTTACTCTTTGTTTTTTTTTTTCAAGGTATAAAATACATGTAAATATAATGTATCTCAAATTTGAATTTTATACGAATTGAAGAAATTCGTTAAAATGTCCTACTTTGTAATCCTCTTGTTGCCTCCAAGGAAGCTTTGAATCATAATCAATAATGGTTGTAAAATACTGAATAAAGCAGAATTTAAAGTTCTTCATTGCAAACTATAGACATATTAATTTAATACTGTTTAAATTTTTGTATCAAATAAGAGGTCGTATTCGGCTATTACCTTACTTTGCCCTTTATGCAGTGTTTTAATTAATGCAAAATATGCTTCACGAAAAGGTGAAACTGTGCATATAATGCTTTTAACTGAACAATAAAATCTGACGCTATATCAGCTAGAATTGCACCAAGACATTTAATTCCTCATTAACATCTTCAAACCAATGCTATAATAGTTAAGATTAGGGTATTGTTAATTTTGTTTTAATACGAACCCAATATTAATTAGACGTTTTAAGACGTTACATGCAAAATGAATAGAAGACGAAACTGTGACAACAATATTATCTACTTTACCAAACAGAAAAAAACGTATATGTTATATTAGTATTTAACCAAGATATTTACATTCTTCATTGCATCTGAAAACCCATACACGCTCTAATCACCAGCTTAGGGCATGCATGATTTTGTTTGTGATATGTACTAGAATGTAAAACGTATTAACCAAAAATACGACTTTTTAGTCATTTCAAATTCTAATGTATTTGTGGGGTTTTATAACATAACTTAAGGTAGATTAACCCTTTATGTGGACAACAGAAGTCACAGAAGTCATTCATTTTGTAGATTTTTGCTTTGGTTGCTGTTTATTAATAAATGTTAACTTTCAATTCTACTCAGGCGATGTATCGTTCTATATATATATTGTATTCTCTTTAGAGAATTGGACAGGCTGTCCACTTCTCTTAAAAGAATATATATATAAGTCTGAATCGATATCAATTGACATATGAAAGAACATTTCGCTGTGATTGAATTTACATTTTTCACCTGTTTTTATTTTCTTCAACACTGACCATATTTAGCTTATCTTCCTTCTTTTAATCAAATTAGAAATAATCATTTCATTAAGAAAAATAAACTTCATTGTTTGATAGATTTAATATAACCTACCTAAATGTCTGACTTCCAGGATGTATTACCGCATATTGGTTCCTTAGTTATGTCAGAATTTAAACGCCCGCTTAAGGTTTTCCATCCCTAATAAGACCAAATTCTCTATCCTTAAATGTCCATCACGTACATAATACTCTGATATTAATATAAAGCATTTGACAGAAGAAAAGGATTTACAAGATAAAGTTTCAAAAATGTAATTAACTAAGCAGTAATTAATTCACAAAGATTGCATTGAAGTCTATGGGGACAAGCGATTTATTTAAAAATAAAAAATTAATGCAAATGATAAAAATATTAATAAATACTGTGGTGGAAAGATGCATTAAAACATTTGAAATAGAAGGAGAATTGCATGAGTACATTTTTTTTTCATCAGATAAGTTTTTTTAATTGATTTTTTTAATTAATTAAAAACAGAGGGAGATAACTCTTACCAAAATACAAGGTCAAAAATTAGGACACATCCCACCCTTACATGCTAATGGTTATAAATGGGAATTATGTCTAAATATATTGAGTATTCAAACCCGTACACATCTGTTATGTATTCAATTTCATTGAATCTGTTGCTTTTAGGGATAGAATGCCTAAAGGTATTGTCTTTTCTGCATAAACAAATTCACCTGCTACATGTAACCTATGGGTGTTTTTAATTGGTTGATGTTCCCACATTAAACTGAGTGCATATTGATTTGAATTGAAAAATTTGGTGAGTGATCACTAACCAATCATGATGTTTGTTTTTTCGAACATATTTTATTGTATCATATACACAAAAGAATTTGATTCAAATTCTTTCAATTCCATTAATCTTTTCCTTGTAAAATACGTATACATACAATGTTGACCATGATTGTCGAACAAATAAATTACAAGTATACGAAAAATAAACATTATACATTTTTATGTTAAGAAGATTATTTAAAGACACATTCAGAGTTGAAAATCTACTTGAGTATATAATGTAATATTATATATATACAATGATTATAATGACTGTGTGATATTTGTATATATACACTACACAAAATTGCTAACGCATCACTTGTCATTCTTGTTTGTTAAAAGAACATTTGCCTAATTGGTACGTATATCTAATATGTCATCTTTTCCAATACGGTGCACAAATGTCTTGGTGTCATAACAGGACCCTAAAATAACCTTTATTGCCCAAAAATCAATTTCCCGACGTGCACTGCGCACCGTTTTTGCCCAGATATGAGGTTGGTGATTATTGATGACCAGTGATCCGAGAGGTTGCACCAGAAGCAGCCTCCCTGTACAAAATCAAATAATATATAGAGATTGACTGTCATTCGCTTAGTTTTCATCCAGTGCCTTGGTGTCCAAACCAAGTCCACCCAACTTCCTGTTGCCCCAGTTTTATGGAACAATCTCGAAATTGTTGTGTGGTGCTTACTTAATGTCGTGGCTATCTAAACTTTTTTATGTTTGTTAATCCATTTTCAACAATGTGCATGTGGATTGCATAATCTTTTTATTGCTATTTTTTTTTTTACAAATTTCTCCAAAAGAACCCCTGTAGACACTATACTAATTGCTTTAGCGCGTTCTTCTAGGGTCAAACACTGCATATTGTGGATTTTTTTCTGAGTATTTAAATAGTACAAACATAAAAAACACAAACACAAAGAAAAAACTAGAAATTTATTCCTACAAAAAAGTAGGAAATGGTTACGCTTCAGTTTACATTGTAATTATTCATCAATGATTTTTCACTGAAGTTACATAATTATATATCAATCACTTCATAAAAAAGTTTTAAAAAGTAAAATATTAATTTTCTGTGGTATTGCGTTAGCAATTTTATCTAGTGTGTATGAATATTCACATCGGTGATGGACGTTCATTTTAATTTCTTACATACAGAGAAAGAAATACATGTATATACATGTAAATTGTACATCCATTTAAGCTGTTTATCCAATGCAAAAAGTTTATATAACTTCACTTTCATTTTTATGAAAAGGGATAACAAACATGGTAGATTTTTAAAAAAAAAAAAAATACAAACAATACAAATCTTGAACAGAGCATAAAACATGGACCTCTGGAAAAATATTTAAAACATGATAATTTTCTTTTTAGCATGCTTGAAATAACTTGAACAATGTATTATATGTATTCTAACATTTGTACATGGATGTAAATAAGTGGTTGGTTACAATGAATATTATATACACCATTTTTAAAAAAGAATGTACTTCATTGAAGACTATCAAATATTCCAATAAGAAATTTACTCATTTTGACATCTTTAAGTTTTAATGCGGTGCACGCATCACTAATAGAAGATGATACTTTGCCAATGATATCATTTACATTTGAAAACAACAAATTAAAGACTGCATTTGTTTGCATTTACATTTTCATAACATCTGCAAACCCATACGGTGCAATCGCTAAGCTTAGGGCATTTAAATGAATGATTTTGTTTCTGATATGTATTAAAATGTACGAAAACGACTTTTTTAGTCAAGTTGAATTAATGTATAGTGTGCTGTCCTTACTTCCTGTTATATATTTCAACTCAGCGATTCACTCAAGTGGAAAACATTAGTACAAGAAAGTCTTCAATAGGACAGACTTTCGCGTACGTTGTTATTTTATAAAATGTTAACTTTCTATTCAAATCAGATTGTATCCTTCATTTTGCAATTATTTTGTATCGAATTAATTGAAATATTATTAAGAGCATTTTGCAATGCTTAAGTTTACATTATTCATCCAGTTAAAAGTTTTTAAAGGTTATAACCTCTTTTTTAATCATTTTTTTTTAAATACTTATGTAAAAAATGTATCTTTTAACTGAAAGGTCCGATATTAACTTACCATGCAGTCTGACATCCATGGTAAATAACCCCTATTGGTTCCCTTTTTGAATTTCCAGGGGTCCGTGTTTAAGCCCGGCCCGGTCCACAGATTTGTGTTGTGTGAAGTTTTTATGACATCGATCACTGTTCGTTATTTTCACCCTTTTTCGTTAGCTATGCAAGAAATTTCACCTCCGTTAATAACATTTTTTTAAGTAATGTTTTTTTTTCTTTCGGCAAAAATAAAAACATGCAAATTAAAGTATTTTACATTCAAACGTTTTGCATCATGTACAACTCAGTGACATTTATAATTCGAATTACTAGTATTCTGTTGTAAAATTAAAAAAAAAAAAAGACTGGTGTTAAAAATAATATACTGACAAAGAGACGGTAATTTTCAAAATGTCCTTAATTTGAAGACATCAAGTATACCTATCCTATCGCCGCTCATTTACTGATTTGTCAAGTAATGCCACAAATGTACGTGCAATTAACCGCATGTAAACCGAAAGGATGATTTTTACTGTTGTAGAACTATTTTCTACGGAGTATACATGTGCATAATACTAATTTTCTTAATATACAGTCAAACCTCGTTATCTCGAACTCGATGGGACCTACAAAAACTTCGAGATATCCAAGGGTTCGAGATATTGAAGGTAAAATACTTAAAGAAAAAGTACTTGGGACTTCCACATCACTTCCACATATCCATGTATTCGAGACATCTGTGTTCGAGATACCGAAGTTCAACTTTATATACTTTCATGAATTCTTTCTGGTAAAGTCTTATTGTTGCAGATTGTATTGCATCATTTTTCATTGGTCGAAGTTATCCACTGACCTGATATTCATGCATAGATAAATTCGGCCGATTTCTGTCCAGCTGTTTTGCATTTTAATTTGTAAAAACTAAATACTTTAAATTAAAAAGAATGTTTTTTAGTTGTAAAAACATATTTGATAAATGTCATACCAGGGATATCTATTGATTAGCTTTCTATACAGATATTTTCAGAAGTGATAATTTTTCGGATGATAAATCCTCTTATTAGTCCCCTTCCGCTGAAACCAGAGGGGACTATAAGTTTCCTCTAAGTCTGTCCTTCTGTCTGTCTGTCAGTCTGTCCCACTTGGTTTTCCGCATTGTTTTCTAAACGCTTGCAGATACTGAGCTGATTTTAGGCATGTGGGTTAAACTTGATGAGTTAAAGATCAAGTTTGCATTTCTTTCCGCTTCAATGATTTTTGACAGAATTACGACCTTTTCATTTTTTCAGGGTTTTCCGCATTTTTTTTTCTAAATTCTTGCAGATATTGAGCTGATTTTGATATGTAACTTTACCTTGATGAGTTATAGATCAAGTTTGCATTTCGTTCCGCTTCATTGATTTTTGACAGCATTATGGCATTTTCAATTTTTAGCGGGAACCAGATTACACTTGCCGGTAGGGGACTAGTATTGCTAATGCAATACTCTCAGAATGCTTGTTGAATATCGTAATATTCCAGTAAACAACTTAATTAAGCTCATAAAAATGAAATTATTATCGATAATACAGTATACAATAATTAAAAATGCATTTTGATTCTGCATAAAATAGATGTACGTACATAATAGGCTATATATAAACAAAATATTTACAGGTATTTAGATGATTGACCGAAATTACCCAGGTTGTCTTAGTTACACCACTCTACCCTAAAAATTATAATGCCGAAATCTTGACGAAATGACATGCTAGTGAACATAAAAAAGGAAGAAATGGATGGACTTTTTTCCTTTTGGAACCAAATGCAAATTATCAGTAAAATCAAAAACTTCAGGTAAGGCTCAAGACGACAAAATTCGAAAGCATCGAAAGTACCTCGCTGTGAAAATTATAGAATCGATTGACAATTACCTTTTATCTTTGCAAAAAGCAAACATATATATATATATATATATATATATATATATATATATATATATATATATATATATATATATATATATATATATATATATATATATATATATATATATATATATATATATGCCCAAATTTATTAATGCACCAATGATTCATAGTGAAAAAAAAAACTATATTTTTCACAAGGTTTTACACTACCCATCATGCAGTGTTTGCTGTCGGTATATTTTAAGCATCAGTACCTGTACATATTATACATCGGCAGGCACATAAAATCTCTGAACATTACTGTTGAAAACCTCGTTGATGATTGACAAGACATTCGTCCCTAACTCCACCCCTTTCCCACCGATTCGATGCAATAGAAGTACTTCACCTTGAATTCAATCTTTAACGATTATCTAATTCATCCGCTCATAAATTTCTTTTCTTATGACAATAGTGGATGAGATTGTGCATATTTTCCCCCTTTTTATTGGTGTACAACATTTTTAACTCTATTGAAACTGTATTAAAGAAAAGTTAATATTTATGGGGGGAGGGTTTAAAAAAAAAAAATTGTGAAAAATCTAAATTTGTTCTAATTGGTGAGGGTATAAAAAAAAATGTCGAAATTTTGTATTGATTTGAAATGATTAGAGCAACTTGCATGTTTTCTTCATTAATTTTATTTATTGGTCTAGAAAACTAGGGCTTCTACATAACATGAATTCCAGTAAGCTGAATGCTTTAAGTATTGCTTTGAATTTAAACCAGGGTGACCATATACAAGAGGGTTTTTTCTTTCGAACTTATTTTATGGTATACGTATCTGCATGATCATGAATGTTGATATAAGCAAGTGATGTTTACACGAACATTCTATATATCAATAGTTATAAAACAAAATATCCTTCAACTAAAGATATCGTATTATCCAAAATGAAATGTATTCATTTTGACATCCTCAAGTTTTAATGCAGTTCACGAATCAAGAACAGGAGATGAAACTTTGAAACATTATTTTTTATGGAACAGAAAAAACAAAAGCTGCATACATCTTAACATTGAACCACAGGCCTTTGGATCGCTTAAATCCGACTTTAAAAGAAATGGGGTGTATAAAAAAGATAAATTTTTTAACACCTTATTTTTTTAAAGCGATCTAATTATTAAGGACCTGTGCATTGAACCAAGACATTTACATTCTTTATTACATCTGTAAACGTTTGCAAGCTGCAATCGCTAAGCTTAGGGCATTTATGATAATTTTTGTGATATGTATTTAAACGTAAAAAAAAAAAAGGTACGATTTTTTAAGTCATTTGTAATTGTGGGGTCCTAGCTCTGTGTTTTATATTCAAACTCGTGCTAGAGGGATTGACTTTCAATGTTACACTACTCTATCACTGTTAACTTTTTTTTTTTTTTTTTTGCAAATAGCTGACTCATTGATTATAATTTTTACATTAAGTCCATAAAATTCACATCAAGTCCATTTCGAGATTTCTTGACGTATCAAAGAATATTTCGTTAAATTTAAAGTTTTCACTTTTCTTTGAAGTATGTAACAAAGAACGTTTCCTGGGCTAAATAATCCTTTTTTTTTCAAATAAAAAATAATCATTTCATTATTTTAAAAAACACGGAACAGTTCAAATAATCTTCTTTTTTTTCAAATTGAAAATAATCGTCTCATTATATAAAAAAAACACGGAATGTTCCTGATAAGTTTAATAGCAATCTGATTAAAATTAGATCTTTGTTACGCTTTGAACAGCGACTATCAGTATTTCGGAGCGTAACAAAGATCTGATTTTAATCAGATTTGTCTAATACTGCAGGAATATTTCTTCCGCATTGAATTTTTACGCTATGTATACGGTAACAAATTCTCCTCTAAATTGTCAAAGCGCATGTAAAGTACACTGAAGACATGCAATGGCAATCTAAGAAAACCGCGTAATTTTTCACCGGCATATTGAACAGAATTTGTTATTTTCTCCGAATTTCGACCCTGTGGAAAAAAGTACAGTTACAGTATATAAGTTACAGATGTACCATACTTCGGCTTACTGTCTGGACTTCCAGAAAGTTTGCTGCTGGTTCCTTAGCTATGTCAGGATTTTGATTTCTGCTAAGGGTATTGTCTTTTCTGCTGATGTGTATTTTAATGCCAGCTTACGGCAGAACAAAGCATATTTTAAAAGTTATTTTGGTTGCTTATCTTTTGCTTATAAATCTATACTTATAAATTAATAAATTTTGCAAATAAACTCCGAAACGGATGCACCAGAGTTTTTACTTACTCCTCTAAGAATACACTAGATACAATATGATGTCCGTAAACTAATAACTCTCCACAAGCACCTGTGCTAAAAATAGTGCCATGCGACTTTTAATACAATACATGTAAATAATAATTAAAAAACGGGGCGGGACACTGTATTTAGATTTCGCTCGCATTGTGAGTATCGTACATTAAATTAAAAGTCTACTTTTATTTTCTATAAACAGCCGTGAAATAGCAAAAACGTGAGTACGGTGGCGTTTCCGGTTGGCGGATCTGAGTTTCTGGCAATTTTCAATGAAACTGACAACAATCGAACGTTTATTTATTTCATAAAACGTCATCACTGAATTATTCAAACAAAACTTGATTTGAATGACATAAAAGAAATAAGATGTGATAACCGATTAAAAAGGGAAATGTGCAAATTATTTTTGTCATTCACCGATCTTAATATTAATATTGACGGAAGCTTCTAGAACATCATATAGCATCGAGCCCGATGTTAAAAAGAAAAACGAGACAATTATAGCTGTAGGAACATAAGAAAAGCTTATGTGTGAATGGTCATTGAAATAATGGTAAATCATTGATAACACTATAAGTTGTGAATATATTTATATATCGGAAGACTATTACTTATATGTAGTAGGTTTTCCTAATAAATTTATCGGTAAAATGTGTATATATTCCTCACTGCTTACACGAAAAGAGAAAATTAATGAATAAGATATTGTTCAAATACAATTAAAGCTGTAAAATTTTGTGCTTTAATCAATACACTTCAGTTTTTTTTTTCTTTTTTGAATACATTCTGTTGTATCAAATACTCGGCCTATTCATAGGGCATTAAAAGGCACAGATACTTGCGTCTTGGTTTATATATACATGTATGTTTGAACCTTATTGATATGTAAAAAAAGTAAAGTACATTTTTTACAAATCAATAAGGAACATACATATTTATAAACCAAGACAAAAGTACCTGTGAATTTTACCCCCCCCCCCCAAAAAAAATCAATTTATCAGTAAAATGTGCATATTCTCTGCTTTTAATTTATCCTTGACGGAAATGAAATAAGAGCATACAACATATCCATTACATAGTATAACAGGTTTCACAATAAACACCAATTAATGAAATTGTTATTTTTTCAAAATTTTACAAAGGGGGGGGGGGAGACACACATGCGGCATTTTGAACAAAGTATTTCTTCCTGCTATAACCCTGTAGGCTGTCAGTAGAAACTACAATATATTTTCTGTCGGTAGTGGTATAAATTCAATTCCCCGCGCTTGCGCGGGATTTCATCTAGTTATATATATATTGTCGCCAAAAGTATCAAAATATTTTTTTGAAATATTTCGACAATGCACCTACAAGAATTTTTTCTTCATGGCATGTATTTCTGACCATAGAATTTCTAGATTCTTTACGCTCATAAAATTCAAGTTCATCGAATATATACTTTTCAACTCCTCCTCCATGCCTACGTGTATTTCGGCGAAAACGAATAGATGGATGATATCCTTTAACTAATAATGAGTTATTTTCTTTGCTATTATCAAAATGTATGTGTTTCACTAATCGTTATAATATCAAAATTTGATTGTTCTGCAGTACTGCAATAACAAGTTTTGATAGTAAGCTACATGTACAGGCGCGAGGTACACGTTTTCTGGGGGGGGGGGGGGGGGGTCCGAAATCATTTTTTATTTGCTTCAGTGCATACTTTAAACACTCTGCAAATTCGGGGGGGGGGGGCAATAAATAAATTAATTGGAAGGGGTGGAGAGAGATAAATTTTCCTCAAATATCGTTTTTTACATATACACTCCCAAAAAAATGCGTACCATTTGTTCAAAAAATGTAATTTTTTTAAGTCTTCGAATTTGAATGAATTTATCAAAACAAGTAGTGATGTTCTATTACCACTATTAGCAAAAGTATTTAATGTTATACTGAATAATGGCAAAATGCCGGAATCATGGAACTTATCAATGATCACATCCCTGTACAAAAGTGGAGACCCTAATGACACAAATAACTACAGAGGTTTATGTGTCACTAGTTGTATGGGGAAACTTTTCACAAGTATATTACAACAACGTTTAAATAACTTCATAGAAAATAATAATCTATTAAGTCAAGATCAATGTGGATTTAGGAAAAATCATAGAACCACTGATAACATTTTTATACTCAAAACTTGTCAATAAGTATTTGTGTAAAAAGAAAGAAAACCTGGATGTATGTTATGTTGACTTTTCAAAGCATTTGATACTGTATGGAGATCTGCATTAATGTATAAAATCTATAAGAAAGGTATTGGTGGAAACTTTCATAAACTTCTATTTGGTATGTACTCTAATACGAGGGTTGTTCGAAAAGTTCGTGGACAAAGTCAATCCTCGTTGTACTACTTTCAAGAAATTTAATACAAGCACATTATCACATGTAAAAATATTTATTTTGTTGATGTGTGAAGTTTCATTCCATTCGATTTAATAGAAATCAATTTACTTTATTTTAAAATCAACATGTTTGGTTACCTCGGAGCAAACTAAGTAATATTATAACGTCAAAAATATAGCGTCATGAGATTCTCAGAATATTCCCCCTATGCATTTCACACAGTCTGGTGCAATATCTGCTCATTTAAAACGTGTCTCTATCAATTGAAATTCATTTTGTTAACAATTGTTCCGGTAGCATAATTTTGATTGTCAATGTTTTCTTTTTTCACCGCTTAACTATGCTTTCACAAGACCAGCAACCGTGAAACGCCTTTCTCTTTCCAAGACATTACTAACTGAACGTTTTTGGGTTGATTCTTTACAGAAAACCGTTTTCTCACAGATCATCCTCGTCTGATAGAGAGTCTCTATCATTCAAATACCGCCTGGGCCATTTACACACACATATGCATGAACCGTTTTGAGATATTTCATGTTTCTTACAAGCTTTTCAGATTTTATTCTGACGTTTTCCAGAGTACAACAGAAAATTGTATCGTAAACTGCTGCTCTGTGACGTTCTACGACGTCACCTTTTTCGCCTTTTTCAATGAGAACTACCTATCTTCAGAAATTGATTTCTTTTCCATGAAGCAAACTATTCAGTCATAATTTGGAATATGAAACGATGTACAGTACCCGCAACGTTATTCTTGACAATTCTATCGTGTCCTATCGTGCGTGTATCCGGCCTATCGTATCGTGCGTGTAGCCTATCAGGTTTTCCGTTTTTCCTATCGTGTTTTGCGTTTATCAGTAATCCTATCGTGTTGTGCGTTTATCAGGTTTTGCGTTTATCGTGTTTTGCGTTTATCGTATTCTGCGTCTATCAGGTTTTGCGTTTATCGTGTTTTGCGTTTATCAGGTTTTCCGTTTATCGTTTTCTCCGTTTATCAGGTTTTCTTTCGTTTTGTTAAAAAAAATCATATTTCGGAATCATTCAGAACAATGGCGCCGAAGTCGAAAGGAGGTAGAATGTCAACTGGAGAAAAATTAGCGATCGTCCGATACCACGCAGCTAATATGCCTATCCAGAAAATTAGAGAAAGACTACGTGTTCACCACAACTGCATGATAAGTCGCCAGGGAATATATGATTTCTTAGAACGCTGGAAATGTGGCCGAGGTTTTGTAAGGAAAACAAGGACTGTCGGTGCTAATTCCGTGAAATTGAAACCTCTGCATTTGAAGTTCATGGACAGTTGGATTTCTAAAAACAATGAACTTACAACCCAAACACTAAAAAGAAAACTATTTGAGGTCTTTGGCTTGAAAGTGTCTTGCAGCCTTATCAGAAAAAGACGGCAGGAGCTCGGATGGAAGACAGTAGTGTCCAAGACATGTCAGCTCATCAGCAACAAGAACAAACTGGTATGTATTATTATTATAAATGCTTTTCTGTAATTTTTTATAATGTGCTTTTGGCAACGTTACTTATTTGGACATTGAAATATTCAGTCAGTTTTAGAATGTAAGGAATATGTTGTCTACAAAACAGCTGCTAAAGAACGGAAAATATAGATCTTTAGACATGTTACTGTAGATTAATGCACATATGATATGTATAAGTTATAATATAAAAAGATGATAGTTGATTGGAATATAATAATGCATGTGCATTTGTTTCTTGTGTATCTCTCTCTCTCTCTCTCTCTGTATATATATATATAAATATTAGTTAATGTTATGGTTGTTGCTCAAGAATACCCAGGTCCCTGTAACTTTGTAAATCAAAATGAAATTTACTGTAAGAAATTTCACATACTCTGTACTTGCCGTAATATGTTTTTTAATAATTCATTTTTTTTTAGATTCGGCTTCAGTGGTGCTTAGATTCACTTAATCGTAAGGACGACTTTAGAGATGTGATTTTTGTTGATGAGAGCACTGTTGAAATGTCTGCAAATGGGAGGCTTTTCTTTCATCAGGAGGGCTCGAAAATCCAAAAGAAATGTTCCAGAAAACCCAAACCCAAACATGCTTATAAGGTGTGATAATCTGATAAATAAATCATATTTTACACTAAAAATATATATGAGCCAGTGTATGAGAAAAGGGGTCTTATGACATAAAAATCACAAAATCAGATTTTTGCTGATTCTTGTAGAATAAAACGCAAGGAATCAGAATATATAAGTTTTAATAGTATATCTTAATGATAAGTGCTTCATTTTATGGTTACAAAAGAGTGCAAAAATGGCTAAAACGTCATAATCCTGTATTTTGACGTCAAAAACGTCATATATCAACCCCGGTGAAATTACGGTTTTAATGAACAGAGTACTATTTAAAATTGTTTTTCTTTTGCATTAATTCTATTTTTCAAAAAAATGTTTAACAATCAATATTTGTTGTTTGTGAAATAAACAAAATATGGCATTTGTCACATTTTTAATGGAAAATAAATAGCCTAGGTAAGCTATTCTTCAGTCTGGGCTGGAGGGCATAATTCATCTTGACATCTTGGACGTACATACGGTCTGACCTTCTTATAAAGATACTGAGCTCTTTCTCTAGACATTCCGAGGGGTGCAAGTTCCCTAGGAAAATTTCCCGGAATCTGCTGAAGTCCATCTGGTTTTGATATTTTGATTTTTTTCTCGGCCGAATCACTATTTTCTTTTACAAATACAAATCCTGGAAAGTCCACATGAAATCGGAAAGAGTGGTATTTTGAAATACCAGGTAATGAGTTGAAAAAACGGCCCAAAAACTCTTTCCAACCGTAGTATTTCCATGTAGACTCTCTTCCGTTGTCGTAGAGAATACCTTTGTTTGTTGTTGAAGAATGATCAAAAACTCTCTGAAGTTCACTCATACTATCACAGTCTGTGCGACGGAACAGCTTTTTTGCCCTTGCAAAACCTGCGTCAATCAGACATCGTGTATGACCAACTACCTGCATCAGGTAAGTAATTTGATGATGCAAACCAGTAATCACTCGCCATGCAAAGTACGCAATCAAAAACTTGTTCTTGTTTTGACCTGAAAATACAGGAACAATAATTTACTAGAAAATGTTGTATTTATCTTTAAATGGCATTTTATCTTGATGTAAGTGAAACGTACAAATACTTTTTTTCATTCATGCACTCAAACATGATTCAAACCCAAATGAAAATTAACAAATACTGTCCATATACTGCTTAAAATTCTCGCCATTTAGTTTTAAATATACAAGCCCCTAGGTTGCCTTCATACAGAGTCAATATGTCATAAATTATAATATCCCCCCCCACCCCCACCCCTGGAAATTAACATTAGAGATTTAATATTCTAAAGGCGGAATATTTATTAAAAAAAAATTATAAATGGTATTGCAACAAAATAATATATTAGATTCTTTGTGTTTAAAAAACTTACAACGCATCAATGAGATGAGGTGCTGTTGTAAAACTGCTTTCTTTTGCTTAGTAATATTTCTACATTTAATATTGTACACTGGATTAAAAGATTATTACACATAATCGTGATACGGTTTACGGTTATAAACAGAGAGAGAGAGAGAGTGTGTGTGTGTGTACCTGCACAATTATCAGCATGTATCAAGCACTCTTTTTCTCCATAACCATAGTTGCCAAGGCCATGATGCACCAAGGAAATAACAGTATCTGGACCATGCGAATGCGTTCCATCCAGTCCAAGTGTTTCATTTTCCCCGATCAAGTAGTTATATTGCATAGGTTTGTCGTCAACTCGAAAACCAAATATGTGTACTTTCTTTAAAGTAAGAAAATATAGGGGTCCCATCTGACGTGCATGATGAGGCAAAGCAACACTTTGGCTAAAATCAAACGTATAGTGAACTTTAGTCATATCAGAGGATAACGGTTGGTTATGGTGTTCCTGGCGATCGATATCTTGCAATTCTTCTAGCGAATCTTTAACCAGTTTTTTGTAGAGATATCTTTCCTTCTGTGCTATATCGATGTGATTTTGAAATTGTCTTAAGGCCTCTAATTTGTCTTCTTCTGATCTTGCATCAAGTACCCTCTTCCTCAGCAATTCACATTTATGACAAACATCAAATCGAGGACCGCATATTTTAATATGTGAACAGCAGGAGTTCCATATATTTGTAAATGTGTGGTACTCTACTTTCCTTACATCATCTGTATCACATGCCGACTTGTACTGGCCATGAATAGCTTTCTTCGTCGAATTACAAGGAAGAAAAATGGGAGGCTCATCATCCCTACCTCTAGGGGCTGCAGGCTGAGGGAGGCCGTGTTCCTCGGCGTAGCCCAAAATGAAATTTACCACTCTCTGTACATCGTCAAAACTGACTGCATGCTTCGGCTTCCTTCCATGATTTCCATGTCGTCTAGGGACGGCCCCATTTGCTGAATAATGTTTCAAGAGATTAGAGAGAGACTTTTTCCCGACATCAAATAAACACTGGAAAGTCGATCTACAAATTTTCACATTTCTAAAACTGTAGTGGTACGAGTTCCGGACTCTTGATCCTTTTCGAGTGACAGATGACCCGGCAATGCTAATAGAACCCATGATGTATAAATCTTTTACATCTTTTTCCATTTCTCTAACATTAAATACATGGTCAAGAATTACGGAATTCTCAAACTTTGAAAAGCAACGCTGACCACATTTACAATTTTGTTTAATGTCATTCAGTTCTGAAGGGGTGTCATTTTCATTTTCACTCTCACAGTCAGACAATTCATTTCCTGATTGAGAGAGAACAAAATTGCGTATTCGGTCTAATCTATTCGGATCAGAGGGTGTATCGTCCTGATCGCTTGTTGAACGATCTTCCTCAAAATCTGAGTGTGAATTGGCAGCTGATTCCAACCCAAAGTGTGTATTGAAAAGATCATCTAGTTCCTAAAAATTAAAAGACTATTAAATCTTTGAAATCGACGAAATATAATAAATTACTTGATTTATTTAACGAATCTATCCCCTAAATGTACTTCATGTTCATTTATAATTATTAAATGTATTAGTCCTATATAAATGACATAGAATTAAATTTGAAAGATCCACTTTGATTTTAAATAGTAGAATTTTGCAAAAAATGTATGGTTTTCTTATTATTATAATTTTTTTTTTAATTTCTATTCTTTTAATCTTGATTTGTGTTCAACTATTTAAAACTGGAGAAAAGAATATGATTTACTTTTTAATTCGTATATACTCTCTTTCTCTAATTTTATTTATTTATCTTCATTATTATTTTTATTTATTTGATTTTTTGTAGACTTTATCTAGTCTGTCCGTCAATATTCTGAGAGTTATGACAACTCTGATGCTAAGCACCGCGTAAACAGAGGGAAATTTAAAATATCTATTGGACGTTTTTATTCATTAATGTTCATGTAACTATTTAAAGAAAGTACAAGGATTAATTTAAAGCAATTTGTAAACGTAAAATTGAAAATACTGTACAAAACGTAATTGTGTGTTAAAATCTTAATATATAACATCTAATCTGAAAGTTGTAGTTCTGTAAGAAATCCAAACACTCGTCCGACTAGTTACCATATATGTGAACATTTATTGTGCCGGTGACTTGTTTTTCTTCTTTTTATAATAACGTGGATATGGACTAAAAGTTATTTATAAGTAAATTCCTTGTAGTGATTTCTCACATCACTTGTAAAACTGCATTGTTCGGTAATAAACTTATAAAACAATACACACGCGCACATTGCAGTGTGCGCGTGTGTATTGTTTTCTCAGTTTATTACCGAACAATGCAGTTTTACAAGTGATGTGAGAAATTACTTTAACGCATCATAGCTGCATTATTCTGACAGGGGCGTAGCTTGACTTTAAATACATTCTATAGAGTCAAACCATAGGGTCCGGGGTTATGGGCCGCTTCAAGCCCCCAGTAGGTCCAAAAGTTAAACAGAGCCCTGGTAGAGGTTTAGTGGACTGACCCCCCCCCCCGGGCAGAAAATGGATTTAGGGGTTTTAAAATGCAATTATCATACTTGTCCTGCACAGAATTTTCGTCAACTTTACCAATTTCATAGCGTGGATATGATACTATACATTATATATGAAAGTATTTAAAAGCTCACCGACCTCGGATTTCTGGTGATGTTAAAAAGTTAATCAATATGTTTACTAAAACTGTAACGCATTTTCAGATGAATACACATTTTATCAAACTTAGTTTTTATTTCGTCAAAACTATAATTGTCAAACATTCATCGATTTTTAATATTTTCCCATCACTACCTGCCTGGAGTTTTTCGGTAAAGGAGGTAGAGCCCAATCTTGATGATATGAACGTACATTAAAGATTTGCTGATAATATTACAAAATATTTTCTGCAATGTATTGTTAATTATGGGAGGGGGTGATGGCAGTTACCTTATTGCCACAATGGAAGCTACGCCCCTGTCTGACCGAGAAAATAAGACTCACATGCTCATGTTGATTCATTTTTTGCAGTTCATTTCGGATTTAATCTTATATTTATTTCCTTGGTATTAAATTAATATATTGATGTTTCATAAAACTTGTAATACCTGTTATCTATAGCAGCTATACAATATCTTATTCCATGCCGGTCTTTATAGCTGTACGTAGCGTCGGTAGGTTACATAATCGATCTTAATAATTGTTGACTAAATTGTACATACATGTGTAAAATTATCTTAAATAAATACCTGAAATTCAGAATTGACCTCATCCATGATCACATGATGGTGGTGACTACTATGGTCAACTGATAACGTTCAATAGCGTAGGTAATCTATTTCCACTTTGAAATGGAGCGTCTTTGAAAATGCAGACGTCGCGCAATATTCTGACGTTTATGACGTTTTCTGTGCATTATGACGTTATGTCATAAGACCCCTTTTCTCATACACTGGCTCATATTATTTCTTTAAAATTAAATGTCCCTTTTTCAAAACAGAAAGAAGCACATAATCTGTTTCTCTTTTATCAGATGGTAATAATGTTGAAGTTACAGTCAAAATACTCCTTTCCCATTCTGTAATTTACATATTACATCAATGTATTTTCCAATAAAAGGGAAATAGGAACATTTCAAATTCATATATAATGACATGTGTATTTTAGGTCCACGTATGGGCAGGCATTTCCTACCATGGACGAACAAACATCTGTATTTTTAATGGAGTCATGGACTCTCTGATTTACCAGGGGATATTGCAACAGAATTTTCTGCCTTTTGTGGAAGACAAATTTCCTAATGGGTATCGATTGTACCAGGTGAGAGTTTACTTATCATTTCAAGTATGTTACTTTAACAATGCAACTATAGAAAATAAACCCTGTATTTTAATTGTGATTTATTTTGTAGTATTAAAGATTTTGTTATGTTTATAGCATGAATTGGATGTTTTTCATGTAATAAAGGCTAACAGTATATAGACGTAGTAGATGTCCAGTATGCTATGATTTGCACTTAAATTTGAATATCTTTGTTATCATAGGATAACGACAGCAAACACACATCGAAGTCAACTAAGGAATGGATGGCAGAAAAAGGAATGTTGGATAAAGTAATGAAGACTCCAGCCTCTTCGCCAGACTTAAACCCCATCGAGAATGTGTGGGCTTCTATGAAGTATCACCTGCAAACAGTGACAAAGCCAAGAACAAAGGATCAGCTTGTTCAAGGAATTCGAAGTTTCTGGGAGTCGCTCTCTACAAGACAGTGTTCTAGGTATATAGACCACATCCATAAAGTCATACCATTTGTTGTCCTCAATGATGGTGAAGCCTCAGGATTTTGACATCGTCATTGACTGATATTGTGACTGAATTTTTTGTGTCATACTTTGTCAGGGTTCTCATTAACGCAAGAATCTGCGTCCTAGACGCAGTAAAATTCCTTGGGACGCAAGGTTCTTAAAAACGATGCGTCCGCGGACTCGTGATCGGACGCGTCCTCGTTAGCGAGAAAATTCGGGAGATTTCGAAAACGGGGAATTTAGATGTTAGGATTTGTCAAAGAAATATTTAATCGAAACCTTCATGTAACTATCATAAAGTTTATCCATTAGAAACAACTTTTCTTGTACTTATTTCACTTTTTTTAAACAGGGATTGATCATAAGATATTTCATGTTTATTAGTCCAGTCATAATAGTGTCGCATGCCAAACTTAAAAAAAAAAACACTTTTGAATCTTGAGTGTTATCTACATGCAGAAACCATAATTACTGCTTGTATACACAATGGGGCTTGATTATCTCGTGAATTTCACCCAGTGCAGACGACCGACAGGATTAGTTACGCCTCATTGCACATGACACCTGTGATTGTACACAGTCAACTTTTGGGTACTAGTTGATTATGCAACAGTTAATTTTAGCTTTATAATCACCAAGTTATTTTTATGGCAATTGATTACGCGTGTATTTTAGAATATGGCTTGAATGCATTACCAGTTTATATACTTGAATATGTTAATATTGCGTAAACAAACTGATAAAATGATAAAGATTTTTATTGATGTTTGGATGGAAGAATACTGCAATATTTTAGTTGGGACTCAACATAATTTTTCTGGGACGCATCAAATTTAGCTGGGACGCAACCTTCTCAGAAATCTTGAGTCCTGGGACTCAAGTTAGCAAAATCCTAGTGAGAACCCTGCTTTGTTAATGTGATATATGGTGATATATGGTCATGCCATTTGTTGTCCTCAATGATGGTGAAGCCTTGGGATTTTGACATTGTCATTGACTACCGTAATTGCGACTAAATGTTTTGCGTCTTACTTTGTTGAATTTTGTTAATGTGATATATTACATTTTCAGATCATCATTGTATTCAATGTATTGTCAATTACTGTAGTTTACAAAAGTCAGAACTCTTGTAAGCATTTTTCATTTCATGTTTTTGTTCAAGATAACATTGATTTTCCATTCATGTTTGGTTTGAGTACTCCATACTTTTGAAAAACACTTCCAATTTATTAAATTTTTAGTAATGATTTATTTTTAAAATTCAGTTTTTTGTTTACCATAAATTTCATCTTACTCCCTTTGAACACCGAGTCATCAAAACGGTTATTAAAATATTCTCTAGAATTACAGTTGTTTGGTGTTTGAAACATATTTTTTATCTTAGCTGATGTCTTTGATACAATTTAGATTGTACTGTATATAGACACAATATTTATACATAAATGCTGAAAAATTCTACTTAGTTATGTATTTTCTACTGTAAACATGGTAAACTAGCACATATTCATTACATGCTCCATGGGTCCTCTTCTCAGGATTTAATATGGCTAAATATTCCTTCTTGATTGATTTTAAGAATGTCTCTGTTTTAATACCAAGATTATTTAGATGGAAACAGTAATTTAATTGGCACAAAACTTTCAATATGAAGTGGAAACCAATACCTTGGGGTTAAAATTTCAGAAGATTCTCAGGAACAAGTACCACATGGTATTCAATAGAGCCTCTGGATCTTAAGTTATAATAAACAAGAGGCCCATGGGCCACATTGCTTACCGAGCACATTGGCTAGGTAAAAGCACAACTCAGTTCAGTATTGAAAAGTTACCGGGGGGGGATCCCCCATTGTGGACCCATCTATCCCTGGGGGTCATCAATTAAACAAACTTGAATCTACACTAGCTGATGATGCTTCCATATCAATATGACTGATCACACCTTTGTTGTACTTGAGAAGAAGATTTCAAATTTTCCCATGTAAAATTTTGATCCCCACCCTACCCCCGGGGTCATGATTTGTACAAATTTGAATCTACACTATGTAATGAAGGTTTCACATAAGTTTAAACATTTCTGGCCTAATGGTTCTGTAGAAGATTTTTGAAAGATGACACAAAATTTTCACTAATTATTATCTCCCCTTGAAAGAGGGTGTTACCCTTTATTTGAATTACCTTGAAACCCCTTAGCCAAGAGATGCTTTGTATCAACTCTGGTTAAAATCAGCCCTTTGGTTCTTGAGAAGAAGTCAATAATGTGAAAAGTTTACAGACAGACGCCAGACAAAATATAATCAGAAAAACTCAATCGAGTTTTCAGCTCAGGTTAGCTAAAAAGTCATCAGATCACCAACACATTTTGAAGTAGATTTATATTGTTGTCTGGTTTCTAACAGAGATGGTCTTCATCAGAATGCAAATTGTCAAGTTGGTCAAAAAGGAGAGACATAAAACCTTAGGAGGTCAAGCAGAAGTTGTACTTGTGTACAATTTTAATTCATCTTAGATGCAAAGTTAAATATGGTAGTAGGGACTATAGCAACAGGAATATAAAATTTATTACCTTGGTACATGTATCAATTATTTTTATGATCTTTTTTTTTTATTTAGTTCAAATGCATAAAATTAAATTCGTTGCATTCCATACTTATCACGTGATCACATACTATATATATCCTCACTCATTCATGTTCGATTATCGAGTCTCGCTATAACCTACGGGTATACGTGATACACGAGTTCCACGAAATGATTGATGAACAGGGACAAGATCTGGATTTTGACGATAAAATTCTGCAAGAAGAACAAGATATTTCTACAGCAGATGCTGTTTCGTTATTTAATACATCACTTGCTAAAGCACTAGCACAACAGAAGGAAGATATTCTGGGAGAAATACGCAAAACTCAGTCTGCCGAACCAGTACCTCCGGGACCTTCTACTAGCGTGAGTTATAACTTTAATGAAAAAAACAGAATTGAAAGATTCAAATGCTTGTCAGCCAAAGAAGTTCGAGTTTAAACAAGAGGGAACAAAAATTCAGTTTGTCTTTAATTCAGAAAGAATAATAACATTAAAGAATATAGAATCGCTCGTGCATGCAGGCAAAACTCAAGAAATTGAAAAAACTAATCAAGTCAGAGATAAACACGTTAAACCAAAGAAATAAGATTTTAAAGATTGCAGACAGACATGGTTGGGATACCGTACAAGAGTATCTTGACGATCCTCTCGCTGATAATAGTGAAGACGCTAATAAGCTACGAACAGCAGTTATACGAGCATCTCGAAAGAGGAACCAATACAAGCCGTACACAAGAGAATCCAACAGGAGTGGATTCAATGCACGTTCCTTTTTTCGTGGCTTCAGCCAAAGCTATTCACAACAGCGCAACGATAACTTCAGCCAAGGAGCATCCCAGCAATTTAACGACGGACTCTGCTTCTATTGTAAAAGGCCCGGACACACAGCAAGAATCTGTCCGTTCAAGCCAGTTCTCCCTCGTGGAAAACAAGCAGCTGTCGCAAGCGCAGGTTCCAGTTCACAGCAGTCAAGTTGAACAAGTTGAGTATAATACACATGATAAGTTCGAATTTGCTAAAAGTGAAAATGTTGTAAAAAAAAAAAAAACAAAACAAAACAGATTGACCAATCATTCTGATTTTTGGGAGAAAAATTTACTCCTCAGAACTAGTGTTAAGCACAATTAAATATGGCTATGTAATACCTTTCATTCAAGAGCCTTCTTCAAAAATTTTAAAATACAACAGATCTGCTTTTGATAATGCTGATTTTGTTGCAAAAGCTATAAATGAATTAGTTTGCAATGGATGTGTAATAGAAGTTACAGATATTCCATATATTGTAAATCCGTTGACAGTTTCAGTCAGTGAGACCAGAAAACAAAGATTAGTGCTAGATTTAAGACACCTAAACGAGTTTGTATTAAAACAAAAAATCAAATTCGAGGGGGTCAATGAAGCTAAACAGTACGCCAGAAAAGGTTATTACATGATCAAGTTCGATTTGCGCTCCGGTTATCATCGTATAAACATTCATCCTGATCATCAGAAATATCTCGGGTTTTCATGGTTTAAAGACGGTATTCAAAAGTATTACGTATTTACAGTTTTGCCGTTTGGTCTTTCTTCAGCTGGTCACATTTTTACAAAAATTGTACGGACTTTAGTAAACTACTGGAGGTCTCAAAGTTTCCCTATCATAGTGTATTTAGATGACGGCTGGGCATGCGCCACACAAGAAAAATGTAATCACATTTCTAATTCTGTATTATTGACTCTTTTACAAGCCGGGTTTTTGCCTAATTATGAAAAGTCAATGTTTTATCCTACACAAAAGTTAGACTGGCTAGGATTTACCTGGGATTTACAGAAAGGTGTCATACAGGTACCAAATACACAACGTAATAAGATTCAAAATATTCTAGATAAGATAAAGGCTATTCTTTTACAGCAGAATACAACGGCAAGAAATTTAGCCTCAGTTTTAGGTAAGATCATTTCACTCATTCCAGCGTTTGGTAACATATGTCAGATGATGTCAAGACATTTATGCATGGCAGTTTGTCAGAGAATTACTTGGGATTTGCATTTTAAGATTCCACATAATGTTAGAGCAGAATTAGAGTTTTGGTTAAAGAACTGTGAGTTATTACCAAATATGGTTGTTAGTCCCATCAATAAAACACCAGAGCGAATATTTTTTTCTGATGCAAGCGCATGTGCAAGTGCAGGCTTCATACAAGGGGACATTTTAGAGATTGTACAGAACATGTTTTCAGAAAACGAATGTAAGAAAAGTTCCACATGGAGAGAATTGAAATCAGTACAGTTTATTTTAGAAAGTTTAAAAAATCATTTAACAGGCAAACTTGTTAAAATTTACAGTGATAATCAAAATGTCATTCATATTTCTCAAGCAGGTAGCATGAAGCATGATCTACACGAATTAGCTGTAAATATCTATGATATTTGCATAAGAAATTGTATTTCATTAGAAATGGAGTGGATCCCAAGAACAGAAAACGTTCAAGCAGATTATTTTAGTAAAATTTTTGATTATGATACTTGGTCTATCTCTGAAAATATTTTTCAATTGCGCGATAAAAAATGGGGTCCATTTACAATCGACAGATTTGCTGACGATAAAAATAAAAAAGTCAAGAGATTCAATTCAAGATTTTGGGTTCCAGATACCTATGGTGTAGATGCTTTTGCTTTCGACTGGTCATGTGAAAACAATTGGTTAGTACCACCTATCGGATTAGTATCTAGAGTTTTAAATTATATGATAATATGTAAAGCAAAAGGTGTATTGATAGTACCAAAGTGGAAATCAGCATTATTCTGGCATTTGTTGTGGAATTACGCAGAACAAAAGTATTATGATTTCGTGAAAGAAGTCATAAAATTTAATATGCCGACAAACTTTTTTAAGAGCGGTTCGGATAAAGCAAGTATTTTCGCAAAGTCACCATTCAATTCAAACGTTTTGATTTTAAGAATAGATTGTGTATGAATTATGCTGAAAAATCGATGCATATGATGAGTGTGAGCAGAGTGGATCCAGTATAATTATGTAGTTCCAGTAGAATGCAGCTGATAATACAGTGACGGTGTCGCAGTTTATAGGTACATCATGCAAGCATATGATTGGCATGTGAAAGATTCAGTTATGAAACAAACAAGTTGTTCCAGTAAAAGTATCAGTGATAATTTAATTCTGTTAAAAACTGTAGTTGCCGGAGAGAAGCAGAAGTTAAAAGTTCCTGATTTGACGCAGCAGCATTTTGATTCAATTGTTCCAGTACATGTCTTAGAGATTTAGAACTAAAGATCTACTTTGAATCATTCATTTTTATAAATTTGGGAAATTAACAAATGTTTATACGGTAGTAGTTTGGTATTAAAAAAAAGTAGTAATAGCAGATTGTTGTAAAAAAAAGGTTAATGCATGATAGTAAGCTAGCAGATGTTTTTTTTATATTGATATAATAGAAATGAAATTGAAAGAATAATTTAAATCAAAATTTCAGGTGAAGTTTCATGGGACACGATACAACGATTCACATATAGAGATAAGAAATTTTCTGGGTACGATGAAGAGATTCTACAAATCATCAAGAGCAGCAAATCAACATCGACCAACAAAAAATACAACGGATATATTTCAAGAAGTTCAAAGAATGGTTCATCGAAAATCATTGTCAATATCTACCCGAAACTGTTACATCAGTGGCCGTGTATTTAAATGGATTAGTGCAACAATCAGTGTCATATTCAGTTTTGTGTGCTCATTTTTATAGCATTAAGTGGTTTCACGATCTAAGCTTGTTAAAAAACCCATGTGACGACAAATTATTCCAAATGATGATGGAAGGAGCCAGGAGGATTCTTGCAAGGCCTTCCGTTAAAAAAGAACCAATTACTGCAACGCATCTACAGAAAATCATCCAGAAGTTCGGAAATGGTCGTTCACATTTACCAAATGTATAAGATTATGTACAATTATGTTGTTAGCGTTTGCAGGATTTCTACGCTATAGTGAGCTAGCAAATCTTAAAATGTGCAACGTAAAATTTCATGACAGTTATGTGATTGTGAATGTCGAACGCTCCAAGACCGATGTTTATAGGCGTGCAAATAATATTATAATTTCAAAAACAGGTCATTCCACATGTCCAGTTACTTGGTTACTGAATTACATAAAGCTTGCTGATTTGAATTTCAATTCCGATCAATATATTTTTAGATCAGTGAGTTATTTTAGATCTAAGAAAGTGTACAAGCTAGTTGTGAGAAATACTCCTCTTTCGTACACGAGAGCAAGGGAAATTTTTCTAGATGCTTTGACAGCTTTTTGATTAAACAGGAAAGAATTTTGTCTTCACAGTTTACGTAGTGGTGGGGCAACGGCCGCAGCGAACAACAATTTACCGGACAGACTAATTAAAGAACACGGGAAATGGCGTTCTGACATTGCTAAGGACGGATACATAAAAGACAACGTTGAAAATCAATGTGTTATATCTAAAAATTTGGGAATATAAATTTATAACCATTACATTATATATTGTAAATAATAATAAACAAATAAAATAAAATAACCATAATATTTTACCCTTTGAATCGAGGTTATAGCGAGTACCATTCCTAAAATATGAGTTCTTTTCATTACTATCATACTTAGAATATAATTGTTTTATATTCGGACGAACATAGTGAGGGAGAATATAAAATATCCTACTATACGGTGTAAGACACTGTAATTAATTATTGTCATCTCCCTCGGGAGATGACACATTAAGTTCGTTTTCCGGAAGTGAAGTCCTAGTGTAAGCTGCCATTGCATCGATAAGCTGGTGGTCTGGCAAATGACCTGACGATGACACGATTTCTAAATATAGAGATGTAAACAAAACTGAGCGTTCTGCCTTATTATTACAAAATGGTCCATCTTAAAGTAAAACTACACAGGGTTCATTAGGATAATAGAGGTTAGACTGCTGGGGTGGTGGTCTTCAAAATACACATAAACATTGTATCTAGGTTATTGCGTAAAAAGTTTTCCTATTTCCCTTGGACCATCAAAGAATGGAATGATAGTCTCGGCGAATACACCTGACACCTTTAGGTCTCAGGTGATCATCTTCTAACCATAAGTAAGAAATATTATTAATATTAACCTTTCAAAGTTTTAATTTTTGGTCATATCATGCGCACCAAATTTGCCATAATAATCAGCTTGTTGATTGTGGGCAATACTTGGCAGAAGCAGAAACGATGGTCAGCGCGCGGGGATCAAAATACACAAAACGTGGCATATTGAATGTATAAGCCAAGGCGTGGATCCAAGATTTACTGACGAAAGAAAACAGTGAAAACATTCACGTTAAATGCGTATATGTAATGGCAAATACTTAACTTTTATATGTACTTACTGCCGTATATGAAAAATAAAACAGAACTTATTCAAAAAAATAAATTTCGAAGAAAAGAAATTTTACCTAAAAGCACAATTTAAGCAGAAACATAAATTAATGTCTCTGATTTAAGTAGCTCAGTGCTGCAGGCATTGGAATAAAAATAGTAAAGAATCATTTGAGTATTTTCTCGGATGTCTTCACTATTCTTTTTTTCTTTAAAATTACTCCTGCGGAAAAGTTTTAGGAAAAACACAATTTTCTTGACCTGGCTCAGGTTTTTTAAGGATTAATAAATAAAGCAACTTATCAATTTAATTCTTTATGCAATTCTAATTTGCATTTTTTTGTTAATGGAAAAAAGTTATAAAAAAAAAATCACTCCTCGTATTCTTGAAATAAAGCCAAAATTATAAAATGTGTGTCTCGTGAAACAGCGTATAAAATCGATGTTGGTAGATTGAGGTTCTTTTCAGTGTGCCAATACTTAATTTTAAATGGTAACTTTTCAATTTTATAACCTTTCTATGCATGCTATTTTCCCACAAGCGTATACGTGTACATGTACTTATATTATATAAACACAATATAGCGTTAACACATGAATCTGCATATTGGCAGCAGAAGGATATGATGCAGGAGTGTCTCAATGTTTTCCTTGATATTCCCAGTGGTTCGATAGCCAAGTCACTTCAGAGGATACGTTTAAAATAAGGAAAATCTTTGGAAATTATAATTGAGGTTCGGATTAATTTAAGTTAGCGCTTTAAAACTGCTTTGCTGTTGTAGTAGGCGACTACAAACTAAAGTCAAAAGAAACGCTAAGGTTTTATCCATCTTCATACAGAACAATTGTTTTATATCTAATTTTTACGAATATTACTCAGTGGTTAGATTTTTTTTTACAGACATTGTACAAAAAATATTCAAAATGAATAAAGCATATTTACAACAAGTAAAATAATATAGGCATGTAGCAACAGGAGGGTCGTCCCCCTTCCATGTTTTTCCCAAACATTAAAAATATTCATTCAAAGGCGCGTCCTTGCCCCATCTTCCATCTTTTGTTGCAGTATGGTACGTCAAATCATCCCATGGGAATGTACTATAATATAAAATATGTTTGTTGGAAAAGTTTTAATCCTCCCTTTCAAGAAATGAAAATGTGGAGTTTGGACAGCCCCTTTTTCCCCTTGTCAAAGATTGTTCAGATAAGTCGTCGATTTCCCCCCCCCTTTTTTTTCAAAAGCGATACTACTGCATGTAATAGCTGAAAAAATAATGTAACATTCCACTGTTTATTCTGTGACATTCATGAAGCCAAAGAGATGACATTTATGGCTTTCTGGAAAGCCAAACTTGTAAACATCTTAAATTGAATATTTTTCATTCTTTTCTTCTCTGTCTCTCTTTGCTTATTCATTCTGCAATCAGTCTTTCGGGTCCTAAACTTATGGACAGCGTAATGAAAAGGGCAGAACACAAATGATTTGCAATCGATGTCTGACTAAAAAATCTCTTCTGTGCACACACACAGTTTAAAAGAGAAAGTGAAAGTAAACGTGTGCAACTTTAACAAGCTAAACTTTGTTATTTCGTAAGAAATTTTCTCTGAGATAGCTCACGCGATAATCATATACATATTCTAAAATAAAATAAGAAGGATGAATTGCAAGGAATACCCCAAAACCTAAAATAGTCATGGAAAAAAGATTACAACCAAAAAAGAAGAAAATTACCGATCGGGGAAGGGGGGGGGGCTATGCAAATCCCACACTACATGCAGTCGTCAATTAATACAACACGGCAACAGTCCGATAATTAGTTTTATTTACACTTTGGGTTTAAGCACCCCCCCCCCCCCTTTCAATTAAGAGAAACCTAATACCATGAATACGGATGAAAATAATCATGCAGGTTTGAAGTGAGTTATAAATACACTGTAATACGTCTTTCAGTACTGATTTATGGCAGTGACACATTTTGTGATTACAATGATAGTCAAATTTTCAAAAAAAAATTATAAAGGAGTCCTTAGGATGATCAAGAAGTTTTGGATGACTGCATGTCAGGTTACGACCATATAGAGATTTAATTGTTTGTTTGTTTGTTTGTTTGTTTGTTTGTTTGTTTGTTTGTTTGTTTGTTTTTGTTTTTTTGTTTTTTTTTTTTTTTTTTTGTTTTTTTTTTAAACACATAAACTTTGAATTGTAAACTTTGAAACTCTAAAATGTTATAATTAATATTTCTTTCCTCTCATGTTCAATTTTCAAATAATTTAAGTTTTCAATATTGTCATGTAGTTATATATATATATTTTTTTTTGAATGAGGGAGATTGATATGCTGTCCACATTTTTTTTCTTCTTTTTTGTAAATATTTATCCTATTTCTGTAGTTTGCTTAACGTAACGCAGCAAGTATTTTTATGTATTAGGTATGGCACAAACAGGTATATAAAGCACTATAAATCAAATTTAATAAAACTTGCAACATATATGAAGTGACGATAATAAAGGGGATGATTTTTTTTAGAATATTTATATAGTTCGGATACTTTACCAGTATACACATGTATTTAGATTCAATGCCTGTTAAACACATGTTTTTGCTGAAGACTTAAGTATTAATTTCTGAATATCCATCTGGGCTTCAACATTGTCTGAATGCTTTGGAAAAATATTGTACAGATTGGGAGTTACAAGTTAATATGGGAAAAACCAATGCAATGATTTTCTCTAGAAAAGCATCAGTGAATGATATGTATGGATTTTATTTTAAGCATAACATCGTACCAATAACAGATCAATATAAATATTTAGGACATGTGTTTCCATGCTAAAAAGGCATATTATGCACTGAAATCAAGTATACCTGGAAATAACAATCTTCCAGTTCAAGTTTTACTTAAACTATACAATTCAATGATTGTTCCAATTATAACATATGGATCTAAAATATGGATCACAGACTATAAATTAAATATTAAATCTTCAGAATGTTTTCCATTTGAAAAAATTGAAAATCATATTCTCAAAGATATTCTAGGTGTACATAGAAAAGCACCAAATTTAGCAGTGAATGCTGAACTAGGTTCTTATCCACTTTACTATTTATGTTATGAAAACATGTTTAAATATTATATCAGGTTAAAAAATATGGAATCAAATACCACATATAATAATGTATTTTTAGTATCAGTTTTCAAAGAGGACAAAGAGTTAGCTCTGAAAAAGGGTTATATTTCATGGCAAAGCAAGATTTTCAGTCTTCAACAAAAACTAAACTTGACATCTTTAAATATTTCCCATAAGGATTAGAGGTTTAAGTTAAATAAAACTTTTGTTGATATGACCTTTGAACAATTGAGCAAAATCTCATCTTCTAACCCAGGAAAACCTTATTTTTTTATAGTAAAATCTTAAACTGTACTGATTATAAATTGCAGGATAACGTAAAGTTTCCTTTGAAAAAGCATGAAAGATCACAGCTCACAAAATTAAGAATCAGTGCACATTC
Organism: Saccostrea echinata; assembly: GCF_033153115.1. Lineage (NCBI taxonomy): Eukaryota > Metazoa > Mollusca > Bivalvia > Ostreida > Ostreidae > Saccostrea > Saccostrea echinata. Next base: position 210,725 of record NW_026889760.1, on the reverse strand, counting down.
ACTATTCATTGAAACAGGTAGATGCTGTAAACCAATAATCCCTAAAGAAAAACGTTTATGCTATGCTTGTAAATTATTGGTGGAAAATGAAAAACACTTCGTACTTTACTGTCCTGTGTCTTTGATTTCAACATTGTGATATTTTTTTATGATAAAGTACTGATCCCATTTGATTATAATACTACAAAACGTTTATGTATCTACTTAAATAAATGCTTTAAGCAGAGGAAACAATCCCAAAGACTATAAGGAATTGTGTAAAATTGAATTGCATGTAATTATGTTATAATATTCTTCTTTTTTCTGTTATCTGTCATTTGATTTCTTATTTTGACTGTATGTCAACATGGTGATGTCAATAAATTGAATTGAATTGAATATACATGTACTTATGCACTCAAAAATAAAACTGAGAGCCTCTTGTTCATATAAATATAGGGGGTTTTTTTCTTTTTTTTTCTGTCTTTCAAAAAATGTCTTCGAATTCCATATATACCTGTCATAAGATTTTTTTTTATCTAGAAGTCATAGACAAATTACTTATTGCAAAGGGATTAAATTTGATTTTTTTAATTTTTTTTTGTGCATTCAGTATTAGTCTTAATTGACAGTAACAGAAATCATATTTCTTTGGAATTCCATATACGACACCCAACTGTTTACTGCCAACTGCTCACTGCTTCCTACCAACTGCTCACCGCTTACTGCCAACTGTCACACATATTTGAATAAATGTTCATATTTCTATTGATATTTATGTGAATTTTCATAAAACCAGGCGCAGATTCAGGAATTTTTTACAGGAGGGATCCACGTGTTTAAAGATTAAAAACAGGAAAATAGTCATTTATTACTACTTTCAAATGAGATAACAAATAAAAAATGTACTTTTATCACTTTATCAATCTCATATGTTGAATTTACATAAGTTAAAACATACGGTGAGATTTAAGAGTCATTTATCCATTTTCATTTTCATGACTATTTGAAAATGGTGATGTTTACAGCCTGATTTCAATTGATAAAATTGTCTGCCCCCTTATGAAAAGAGATGGAAATAAGAGCAATTAACTTTTTGTCACTGGTTTTAAATTAAGTACTTTAAATATGAACTTTCCCTTGCATTCAAACAAGTTTTAATGTCCAAATTGCCATTTATATTGAATTAAATGGATGGAAAATGTAGACGGGAATCGAGAGTTAGTGTGCGTAGTTTTACAATAATAACAAAATTTGGCGGATTTACATGTACATTATAGGAATTTTTAAACTGTAAAGTCGAGGAAGGAGTAAATCGGAAAAAGGAGTATTTCCTCTTATAAACAAAACATTTAATTTCTACGAAAGCCCATTGAGCTCATTTTCGCAGATTTAAAAAATATTTTTTTTGCGTTATAACGCGAAATTTTCGCGAATAAACGCGAAATTAAACATATATAGTCATGTTACTCAGGAACCTGTGATCTTGACTGACAGATAAGAAACATGAACGCAGACCGGGACTTCTATGAATTTATAAATGACATTTCTATAGAAGATCTTAAAGAGAATTGATGCGAAAAATGGATAGATTAGTGTTAAATTTGCATTTAACCTTAAAACCCTACTTATTAATAAAATGAATATTTCTTTTAAGATTTTATTGTTTTTCACTCGTTGAATCCAAGAAATTCTTTATATATATATATATATATATATATATATATATATATATATATATATATATATATATATATATATATATATATATATATATATATATATATCGGAAAGTTCGTGGACCATGTAAATCTTCGCTATACTATCTTCAAAAAATTTAAAATGAGCACATTATTATATGTTAAAATATTTATTTTGTTGATGTGTGAAGTTTCATTCCATGTGATTTAATAGATTCATGTTATTTAATTTTAAAATCTACATGTTTGGTACCCACGAAGCAAACTCAACAATATTGTAACGTCAAAAACATAGCGTCATGAACTTCTCAAAAATATTCTCCCTATACATGACCACGTCGCGCAATCTTAAAATACGATTTTGTATTTCAAAAGTGAGTCAAAATTTGTCATATAAATTTCACATTAGGATACTCATGTGATGTGACACAATTGTTCCGAAAAATATACAAATTTACCTCGATCATTGTTGTCAAATTTCTGATATCTTTAGGTATTCAGTGTATAATAACAATATTTTGTACCTAATAAATAAATGGTCCGATATTTTTAATCATGGTAGCATTTTGAAGGTGTTATTAAATAAAAATACTCCACCAAAGGAATTTACAAAATTTTGATTATTATCAAATAAATTTCACCTTGAATTTTATATTGAAGTCTGTGGGCAGCGCAGGTTATATTAAGATATTGTAAAAAGTAATTTGAATTTCATACAGATCTCTCGGTGAAAATTTGCATAAACTCTCTCTTTATTAAAATATGAAATAAAATAAATCATTTACAACAGATATTTTGACAAAATTAAAATTTTAATTTTTTGTCAAGGGCAGATAACTCTTCAAAAACTTGCATAAGATGCAAAATGACCAACTTTTTTCATGTTATCAGTCATATGAATTTGGTTCATTTCCCTATCATTGTTATCTAGCAATGCATTTTTAACTAGTTTAAAATGATTAAAAATTGTTCAGAATCCATTCATTATACACTGAATACCTTAATCTTATTTCAACTTCTATAGAGCGTGTTAAAAATGACGCCGGTGTAACGACGAAAAGTAACCTTCGTAGAATATTGACCGGGGATCATTTTTCTATGTAGAAATTTGATCCCCCCGGTCAATATTCTACGTAGAAAATTGACCCACGTTTTCGTAGAAATTATGGCCTTTGGGTCATTTTTCTCCGTGTGATTGTAGAAAAATGACACCGTAGAATAATGACCTTGTCATTTTTTAATAAAATATGGTTTCGTAAAGAAATTCTTTGTAAAACAAATACATAGGGGTCATTAAAATCACGAAGTCTTATTATATGAAGTGTTCATTTCTAAAAGCTTTAAAGTTTAAATAACAAAATTAAAAGGTATTACTATACTTTACGTAAATAATACAAGGTGGTTTATCCCATTTAAAGGAAAACATAACAAGGCTATAATAATGTTCTTTGACTATTGAACATTTTCGGAATCTCAGACACCCGACAACTGACTTCGGACTGCGGACTTTTCACTTAAAGGAACGTTTCAAAAAGTAATATGAATGATACGTATATATTTTATTGAACTCGATAATAACATTTCGTTCTTATTTGTATATACATTGTGTATACAAACACTTATTAGTAGTAAGGGGCAGGGGGCGTGTCCCCACTTTTCGGAGAATACTTTTTTGCACCCTTTCCCGAAAGTTTGATTCATTTTACAAATTAATAACACCTAATTCCCAACGACAAATAGATAAACAGGGATCTTCAAGAGCTAAGAAAATTTTATAAACTTACGTATCTTTTTATTAATAATTGTGTGTCACTGAAGGCACAATCTTTAATTAAAAATAGAATAAAATTTTGTCAGAGTGGTTTATGGCGTCACTCGAGAAAAAAAGATTATGTGATATTAATACAGAAATTGCTTGTAGACACACAGAAAGTTCCTTGTCGGAATACTCAGAATATGCAACAACATTACCGGTGCTTAAACATAATTATGTACAACATACCACAAGTGCAACTCTCTTCATACTCGACGTACATGTATTAGGCGCAGAGAAGAAAACCTAAGCATAAGGCTTTAAAACGACACCCGATTTTACATCTCTAATTCACAACCACATTACCTCCTAAACATAACATAATAACTTAATATTACATTCTCATTGGAAAAGCCAGCCAAATTATAGGGAGGTCTGGTATCTGTGGCCACCTTGAAACTTCCAGTGGGTACAGGGAAGAGCCTTGGTGGGGGTCCAGGGATTCAAGCTTCTTGATTCTGGGAAGTTGAGAGACATACGTTTTAATACAACACGCATTGATATTAAGATTGCATCGGTGTTTTTGTAATAAAAGATATTGTATATAGATCATGGCCAAGATAAAAATTATGGAGAGGATTACATGAACACTATGTATTAATTTCTGATGTATTCATACGAATCCATGTATAACAAAGAAATTGCTTAATTACATATGCTAAAAATTATTCTATATTTTGCACGTACATGTACAAGTATAATATGTATCAATTATTTTATATCATCTATTCTTAAAAAGATGAAGTGGAATCTTTAATAATTGTTTCTTCTTTTTATTCTGAGATTAAAATCGACGAGTAGAATCAATTTAAGCAATATACGAGTATATTTGTATTTTTTAAATCAATTAAAGCATTGTTTATACGTAGTTGTTGAGGAAGCCAAATATATAATCTACCATATATGAAAACTTTTTATCAATATTTTGTTGTTTATATATCCGATTTATTATAACAAAAAGAAATGGTTGGTTTCTATTTCATTTTAAATGAACCGATGTCTAAAACGTGTTGAAAAAATGTTTTCCATATGAACTCGAAAGACATCGAAATATTTGAACGACTTCATAATACAGAACAAGTTCTTAATAATTCTGAAAATTCCATTTACATGGATATGTATACATAACTCTCTTTTTCATCTCTTCTAACTTTTTTAACAATGCTTATCTAATTATATTTTTTTTATTTTTACCAAAATCAAATGGTAGGTTGGGTTGCAGCCCCCATATCCCCCTCCCCCTTTGGATCCGCAACTGAAATATCATGTATAGATAAATATTAATTAATATTATCAATTTATGCAGTGATTTGTTTGTAAGATGTCCCTAAATCGATTTTATAAATTTTTTCTTAATCTTGATAATTAATCTTGATAATTATGTCTTTTATTGTTGTCTGCATCCATTTCTAACAGATATCAGAGATAACGAGAAAAAGTTCTCAGTTCTCAGTACCCCAACTCTTTCCCCCCTCTTTTTATCCACTCTCCCTCCACCTCCCCTCTCTCTTTCTCCCCTTCCTCTCTCTCACTCCCCCTCTCTTTCTCTCTCCCTCCCCCACCCTTCCCCTCCATGTCTCCCTCTCTCTCCCCCTCTCCCCACCCCCTCTCTCTCCCCTCCCTTTCTCTCCCCTCCTCTCCCTCTCTCCCCCTCAATCCCCCCTCCCTCCCTCCCTCCCCGCTGTCTTTCTCCCTCCTCTCACCCCCTCTCTCTCTCTCCCCCTCTCTTTCTCCCCCTTCCTCTCTCTCTCTCTCCCATCTCTCTCTCTCTCTCCCCCTCCCTCTCTCCCTTCCCCACCCCCTCTCTCTCTCCCCACTTTCCCTCTCTTTCTCCCTCCCCCTCACTCCCCCTCCCCCTCACTCCCCCACCCCTGTCTCCCTCACTCTCCCTCCCCCTCTCTCTCTCTCTCCCACCCCCCTCTCTCTCTCCCACCCCCCTCTCACTCCCCCTCTCCCTCCCCTCCACTCTCTCTCTACTATTTCCCCACTATCTCCCTCTCTCTTTATTTTTTTTTTTGGGACCGTCTGACTCATTTATTATTATGTATTGTGAAAAAAAAAACTATATATGCATAATACGTAGATGTTTTAAAGTTATTTACAATAAAATTAATGGAAAAATTACTTATTCCAGAATAAAGACAAAATTCTTACTGTTAGTAGAAAAAAAATTATAAAATGTTTATTCTTGATCTTTTTACTTTAAATTGGATTTTGCAAATTTGTTTATTTTTGCAAATAAATGAATGTAATTTAAAATTATAAGGGCGATAACTTCAAACAACAGAAAATACTGCTTCCCTTTTGTTTCACAATTTGTTCATTGCGTTATATGTTTGCGCATTTAATTGTATACGCTTGGAAAACAATATATATCTGCTTACTAACGTGCAAGGAGCATATTTCAGCTTGAAATCTAAGCTGGATATTTTTTTTGTACCGTTATAAAAAATAGATGTGCGGCTAATGCCCTAAATTATCCTCATGCAGAGAGGAGGTTTATAAATATCCTTTATTTGATCTAGTATGTAATAAGGGTTTGAAATTCACTATCCTTTTCCCTTGTAAGCTTTCAGTTTACTATATTTTCATGATTTTTATCTTGTTCAGACATCGTGTCGCTGCTTTCAGTGTTAACCAAAATGCACTTGCATCATGACTCACTCGTTGCCCTATGGATTACCCGGCATTTCATATTTTCTTATTGCATATAAACGTTCGTTTGGTGTTTTTTTCAAATACGTACTCTTAATAAAACTATGTATAATCTTTACTTGTTGAATGGTTCTACTCTGCTAACTATAGATTTCTACATGTACTAAACGGTTTTGAATGGACAGTGTTAAATGATTAACCTTTGGGCTATCAACGTAATTTGAGTAAATGTTCACCTTATTACAGGTCCTAGCAAAGACTCTGGGAAAATTAAAATCATTCACTCAAGTAATTGAGCCATTCAATCCAAAAAAAAAAGAAAGTCAAGCAAATTGTGGGCTTAAAAAATTGTACCACAGTTGCCTCTGTCGCGCATAGGAACCATCCTCAATCTACATGTACTGTACATAACATTATAGAGATAAAGTTTATAAATTGTAAAACACTTGAAGTAAGATTTAATTCTAATTGCTAAAAAATTATTTATGAAAATAAAACACAGTATTTGCGAATATTTTCGAAACCTATGGATAATATGTTCAAAAAACAAGTCACAGCTAGAATGAATATGGTAGTCAATCATATTTTAAAAATAAATTAAAATGAAAATGCCAAATTTTAGAAAAAATATTTTCTTTTTAATTTTGGCCAATCCCGATCGATATTTAAGGAAGAATGCCACACCAAAATTTTGTTTAATAGATCTTTAAGAAATCCCTTTTAAACTAAGGTTTCAGCATTCAAAGACCGATATTAGCTTTTAATTATTTTATACGAATTTTTTTGCATTTTTTTTTTTCAGAGAAAATGAAAATGTTTTTTAGGTGTAATACAGGTTAAAAAGTAATTGAACTTGATAATCAAATAGAATTCTTAGTGGTAAATACAAAAAGAAGGCAGCAAATTATAATATTATTTTATCTATTCTGTGTTAATTTTGATCGGGATCAGTTTAATTTTGATCAGGATTGGTCCAAATATTAAAATAATTATTTTCCCTAAAATTTCTCAAATTCAATTCAATTTCTTTTTAAAATATGATTGACTAACATATTCTCCCTAGTTGTGACTAGTTTTATGAAGATTTTATCCATAGGTATAAAAAATATTTACAAATTTTGTGTTTTATATTCATAAATAATATTTAATTTTAAAAAATTAAAATGTCTATCCAACCTCTCTGTACACATTTTATTAGACATTCATATTATGCATTTATTAATAGCAAATTTTAAACCATAAAACATCTTTGATTTGAACGTATTTTATTGTCTATTAACTTTACAAATGGGATTGGGCAAAAGTTCTTAAAAAAAAAAAAAAAAACTTAATACGCCCTTTCCCTACATATAAATTATACCAAACATATTTACATATATGGGTTTAAGCTTAAATTAAATAAACACAGAAAAACATAATAATCAGAGGAACAATATTCAATTTAATATATTTCTTATTTAATACACAAGCTGTATAGAATTCGTAAAAAGTAATAATTGTATCAACCAAAACAACCTGACTTTTTAATAAATGTTTGTACAATGGAAAATAGATATTCATTTTCAACATCGTTTAGCGTTTCATCTCCCCACAGTAAAGTGTGAGTATCAACAGTATGCAATTTTCCCATTCTCAGAAATGAGTCAAAACATTCTTTTCTGACCTCTGTATATTTTTTGCATGAAAAGAAATAATGATGAGTATCATCCGCTCTTCCACAAGAACATAGGGGACTCAAAATTGCATCACATCGAAAAAGATCGCTATTAAACACACAGTTGTGTCGAAGCCTTGTATGTAATATATTTAAGCGTCGAATCCCGTAACTGATATAAGAGGGTGGCATAGGTTTATTGTAAGAAATGGACTTTTTAAAGATAGACAATGAAGAAGAATTTCTTACAGTAAGAGGTAATGAGTTCAATTCGTCAATAACAAGGGGGATGAAAGTTGACTTAAATGTTTGCAAACTGCATTCAGGTATGTTATAATTATACGAATTTCTCGTACTGTAACTTGATGAATTACAACGCAAATTTGGGATTATATCAATTAGATATTCAGGAACTTGGTTATTGTAGTTGACCTAGTATTTTTTCTTCTTTCATACAATGGTTCCCATCCAGTTTCAAAGTATAGTGCATCTTTAGAAGCTAATAGAGTTAAGAGCTAATTTTTCGCTAACCCCTACTTTACATCCACCCCACACCAAGGAAGCATATTCTAATTGGGGTCTACGAAAGGTTGTGTACATGAGTGAAAGAGTTTTACGATTTATAACAAATTTGATTTTTTTAATAAGCATCTTTGCAAATAAAACATTTTTTTTTCATTTTCTCGGAAAAAATACACAAAATTTCGTATTAAATGCTAATATCAGTATTTCAGTGCTGCAACCATAGTTTAAAAGGGATGTCTTAAAGATCTATTAAATAAAATTCTGGTTTGGCATTCCTCCTTAAATTATGAAAAGACTGGGGAAGGAGGTACGCAGAAAACATGTTAGAAATTCTATAACTGCAGTGCATGATTTGGAGACAAGCCCAGGCCAACTTTCAAAAAATGTTTGCCAGAAAACAAAATATTTTTTTTCTTTTCTCACCCGTCCACATGTATGTGTTACATTAAAAGTTTAGACTTTATCAAGTTAAACTTATCTATAACAGACTGTTATAGATAAGTTTAACTTGATCAAGTCTAAACTTTTAATGTAACATATGTTGAAATTTTCTTGGGGAAAAATTAATGTGTATCATATCTCATTTCTGAAGGTTTTTTAACAGGTTTTATTATATAATATTGTGAAAAAGTAGGGGGTCAGATTTCTATGGGGGTCATTTTTCAGCGTGAGAGGAGTCGTAGAATTACCGGCCTGGAAGGGTTTTCTACGGTCGAAAAATGACCCTACTTGTCGTGGAATATTGGCCCAGGATCATTTTTCTACGTATAAATTTGACCCCCTGGTCAATATTCTACGGGGGTCACTTTTCGTCGTTACACCGGAAAGGGGGATCATTTTCCCGAAAGTTTCAATTTGGAAAAACTCGCAGAGACTTTGAAAATGTTTGAACAGCGTTGAGAAAGACAAAATGTGACGGCAAAAAAGATTTAGAAAGAGGAAAGACACATTCAATGGCGTGAAAAACATAAAATTTCAGCTTGTGATAATCCAAGTTCAAAATAGTGTTTGGTTTTTCATTGTAACGAATAAACTAGATCATTAAAGTAAAAGAAAATGGAAACTTAGGCAAGTGTCTACAGGGAAGGTTTCGCGTTATAACGCGAAAGTTACGCGATTATTCGCGAAAGTTTCGCGTCATAACGCGATTAAAGTTACGCGTTCATTCGCGAAAGTTTTGCGTTATACCGCGAAAAATATATTTTTTACCTCCGAAAATGAGCTCTATTGGCTCTCGTAGTCTCGAGTAATATTTGTTGGTATATACTAAATATTACTGAAAGTTATAATAACAAATAACTTGCCTGCATGGTTTAAAATATCTTGTAATATCTGTTGGTGTTTCTTTTTACCCTAGGAAAAGTACTTACGTGTGGGAATTTTTATATGTGTCTTACAGTGTATGTAAATCATTTTTATGGCTAATGTTAGATCTGTTAAAACATTCGTGGTGGTGGTGGTGGTGGGGGCGTAACCACTAAATTTCTTACATATCTATATACAGTAGTTCTACCTTCAATAAAGACGCCTGTGACTTTTTTCAGTTAATTGTCAAGAGAATTATGTTGGGTTGTGCGCCCCCCCCCCCCCGAACTTGCTTTTCCTTGCCTGAAATCAACTGTTTTTACATAGAGTAAAGTAAAAGGCCTTTAAGATTTTTTTATATTAGTATTTCTGATATAAATGCATATACCAACAAATATAACCCAAGATCCTACTAACCCCCACCCCCATTTTTCTTTCTTTAATACCCCACCCCACCCCCCTCAAAAAATCTATTAAATTATTTGCCTGTAAGGAAATAATGGAATTAGATGTATTGTATTTAAGAGAGAATACTCTTTCCTCCTATTTATTCCTTCTTTGCCTTCGATCACTGTTTGAAAATTCCTGAATCCGCCAATTTTTGTTATTATTGTAATCTATCATAGGGTTTATTCAATTAAGCATGCGTATTAAAGATATTAAAGATAATAAAACAGACAATATAATCTATGCGCAGTGGCAGTATAAGCAGTTGGCAGTAAGCAGTTGGCTGTCGTATTATGGAATTCCATATATTTCAACCAGTTCTAAAAATAAAAAAAACAAAAAAAAACAATTGTTTTGCCCAGACACACTTTCTTCATTCATAAACTTTAAGAATATTTATTTACAATGCAAGCTTTAAACTTAAAAATGCAGATTTTCTTCTTTCTTTTTTTTGGGGGGGGGGGGGGGGTTGTTCTAACAGCTAAAATCGACGCAAGACTTGGAGCGGGACACGAATACAAATCGGGCTCGATGTACTTTAAAATTAATTATTTTTCTCTTAAGGCGTGCTGTCACAGGGGTTAAACACTTATTCTCTATGTTTTTCAAGAAATCCAAGGTACTGAACACGATTTTGTTACATTTTATTAATTATTAGGGCATATATTTTAAGTTTCATTCAATCTATAAATAAATTACTAAATTGCCTTTAAAATAATCTGAGGGCGACAGAGTAAATTCGAAATATGCACACTGAAGCTTATAACGTTAAAAAATATTACTTGAAAAAAATATATATTATATTGAAAAATATAAGTTAATAGAATTGAAAGGTCAATAAGGTTGTTAATTTTATCATTGAGTTCATAATAATTTTTTTTTATTCTGATATTTTACATCATGATTATCATCCATCAATTCAAATTATATCTGGAATGGACAGCTGATGGAATTATCACTACATTTAACCCCAGAACTCTGGGTTTTTGTTATCATTACTATTAAGTTAAACAATTCTTGTCATATTGAGTTTTGAAAAAAAAAAAGAAAAAAAACATTGATGGAGCATGATGACAAAATTTTCATCAAAGAACCTCTTAAACCAGTAGGTTCTATATGTCAAGTCCAGCTTCCTTTCACTTATGTTCAGTTGTAATGGTTAGTAACCAGTAACAAAGGTTACATAAGCCACACAAAAGGGAATGGGATTGGGCTGCAGGCACGGCTTATTTTAGTCCTTTCCCAGTTTCCCTAAATCAAGGTCGGAATGAAATGCACAAGATATGCTTGTGTTATTTTGGTAGGCAGCTGACCAGAATGGAAGTATTGCAGCACCAAAAGTTCCTGAATCAGAAGCACTGCCACAGAACTGTGAAGTATTGACCACAGAATGGGGAAGCAGAGTCTATTTACTGGGAACTAATGAATTCTGTACAAAATGTCTGCATAATGTATCAAAGGTATGGCCTGATGATTATGACTACATATTACAAATGATTATATTATCAATATGCAGCAAAAAAAAATGTCTTTGCTCTAGGGCATATGATTTTATGCTTGTGAAGATGCAGTAGGTTAAAGGTACATGTAGTAGGTTTACTTGGGTAAAAATGATCTAAAAATTTTATGAAGAAAATTATTGTAACTGTTAAGTGGACTAGGCTGTATATAGACATGCACATTCACTCTAGTATATTAAATAAGGCAATTTTGAAGATATTTTGGATATTCGATTGCTGCTAACAACAATATAAGAGACAAGAGCTTCAGCTATTAATTGGAGAAGTTCCTCTACATTGTTTAAAATTCTAGGAAAAAAATATACACAACTTTGCTGAATCTGATGATTAAAAATGTTCTTATTTGAAAGATACAGCTTAGGTAGCTGCAGAACTTTGGCGATCTCCTTTAAAAGAAAATTTGGACAGATATACCGGAGATCTCTGGTTTGCGCACATCTATTTTTCTTTCTCACATTTCTGCAGCTGGTGTGGACAGGCTGATGTGAAATGAGTTTATGATAAGCAGGTCACCAATATTAAGGAATTTCAAACTTATTGGTGAAATTGTAAAAAGCCATGCATTAGTTTTATAGGTCAGTTGTAGAACATTTAATGATGTGTATTCAAATATTAAAAAAGATAGCTTATAGATAGATCTACAATGTAGTCAAAAAAATACACAAATATAGTTGTATGCTAAATCGCTGCAAATTTTCACCATTGTCTAATTTGCTTGGTATCTGTTTGCAGGTTATCAAACAACTTCGTCCCAGTGTTGTGTCTTTGCAGTGTTGTTCGACCAGACTAGATGATATAAAACAGGATGAAGAAACTGCCTTTAAAAATCTTCAAATTTCATCAGCATTTTTGTACATGAAAATGTTATTTATAGCTCTTGGTGGTGTAAGTCTATACATAGTTAATTGTCCTTAAAAGTGTTACTTACTTAGGACACATGTCCATAATCCATATACTTGAAGATAGCACAAAAAAATTATTTCAGATTAGTTTTACTTAAACTTGCAGTTGGATATTTACCAACTTTCACATTTCTCAAATCATGGCTTAATTTTTTTTTTTTTTGTATTCTTTAAATTCTTTGTCAAAAAAAAAAAAAAAAAAAAACATTGTTCAACATATACTAACAATATCTCACTGAAAGAAAATGGATACATTGGAGAATTTACTCTTGAAATATAAGATTTTACTTATAGATTTAATTTTCAGGGTTAATTATTTCATGAGCAATTACCAGTAGTTGAAAACAAGTTAGCTGCACGTAGCTAAAAACAAGTCAGATAATACATTTATATATATTAAATCAAATCCACTTGAAAAATTATTAGAGTAATTAAATTTCTCAAACCATGAAGCATCGTGCATGAACAAAAATAACATTTCAAGCAAATGAAGAAAAGCTCAGATTATTTCCCCTTCCTTTCCGAGCAATATATAATGTTATAGTATTAAGATTATAAAATGAATGACATGAATATATATTTTTGCAGAATGGACCTGTATCAGCACTGCTTTTCAAAGAGAAGGTGTTGAAATCCAAGCAAACAGGGCTGTCATCTGATGCAGATCTCAGACAAGCTTTCACTGAGGTAAGAAAATCCAGATAATTTTAGGTCATTTATAGCAAATTTATTGAGGATAGTTTTCTTGGGTGTTTGTTTGCATTTTAGGATTTTTCAAGTGAATTTAGTTATCTTTTTTAGTTATCTTCCCAAGCCTTTGATTATTTTGTTATTTTACACAAAAATGCAGAAAAACTCTATTGTTAAACTGGGTCCATACTCCATAGGACAACATGTAAGGGTTAATGTTTGAGTAGCGCTCCATTCCTTAAAAGTAATGGAGCCAAGGCCCCGAAGGGGCCGAGGTCCATTGCTTTAAAGGAATGGAGCACTACGAGTATATTAACCCACTTAAAATCCACTGTTTTAAATGCTAGTTATTATTGTTTGTTAATATATAATAAAAAAATATATAAAATGTACACAATAAATATATATTTAACATATTAGTAGTATTTATAGCTTTAATATATATAGAGAGAGTGAGGCGAGTAAAGTGTTATAAAGAAATTTAAATCTGCCATCTGTCAACAGCTATGATAGCGTAGTGAGATGAGTGTCTGACTACCATGGTGAGGGTACCAGGATCAATTCACAGCGGTACCAGTATGGTTTTTTTCTTAAAATGAAAATAAACTAATGAATTTTTCTAAGTTCTTTCCCTGGAAGAGGCATGGGTAGGAGAATTTGAACATAGCAAATACCGTTTTCAATGTAATTTGCAACTCTCCATTCCTGAAAAATAATGGAGTGCTCAAACAAAAGAGTGACGTCACAAGTGGCTTTTAACAAAGATTGAACATTCTATGTAGGATGGTACCAAAATATAAGTTCAAAGATTTATTTCAGCACTACCATGTCATATACAGTGGCGCCGCGTTTATCCGGACGCCATTTATCCGGATGCTTCACCATCCGGACGATATTTTTGGGGAACCGATTTTTTCCACGTTATTTTGTCTCATTAATCCGGAAATTCGCGTTCCGTATCCGGACAGTCAATTTCTACTACAAACGTAATAGTTCATTGAAAAATGACTCGTTTATCCGGACGGTAATTTTTCAAGAAACGACTTTTTCACACTTCGCTTGCTTTCATGTTAATTGTTGTAAAAACATTGGCCATGCAGTCAGTTTGAAGACGGTTACCTGTGACCTACAAACAATAGCGTCTATAATTAGCGTGTGTTTACCCTAATTCAATCACACGTTTATCTTTAATATTTAGCTTATACTGTGCATTAATTAAATAATAATCTGTTCAAAATCATATTGCTAACCGTATATACATTGGTAAATTCATGAGAATTTTGAGGAGCTGTAAATAAAATGAACAATAAATAACGAGCGATTTCGTAATGCTCTTTATCATGTTGATTGCGTTAGTTTAAAATACTGTTTTCCATTTCTAAAAACGTAAATGTATTTGAAACGCTTTTTTCCCCACAAGACAGTTTAGAAAGGTACATAACTGAAGAAATATCTCTATTTAATGTACTACCGTTTACAAACGTCCATTGCTTTAGAAAAGATATATAAAACTGGCGTTACGTACAGAAGTTGATTACGTTTATCAAGGTATTTTTAATGATCGAAATTCAAACTTAGCGTCTGTAGAAAAAAAAATATTGATAATCATGAAGATGGCTTGTGTTTACGAATGTTTTTAATACTTTGTCTGAGTAAGCTTGCAGTTAATTTTAAAGTAACCCTGTGTAATGAATATACGGGGAATATACAGGGTTATTTTTTAATGATGATGCTGAACAGTTCTGTCATATCATATGAGCTTCAATAATTATAATATATGGCTAAATAAACAAATGTAGATCAAAATTTGCTCAGCCCATGAAGTCACAGGCCAAAGAGAAGGCGAATAAAAATAGGAGGCCTCAGCATAAAATTGCCCATCCATTTTTTTTTGTGTGTGTGTAAATTACATTTTAATATATTTTTTTCTCTAATCAATTACTGCTTTTAAAACAATAAACTAAAATATAATTTAAAAGTTTTTTTTCTTTGCTGTCATATTTGAAACAAGAATGTGCATATATACAATGTACATGCTTAGAGAGTGCTTTTTGAGATGTGATTCAATTATCCGGACGATTCATTTATCCGGACGATTTCGTTGGGGACAGAGGCGTCCGGATAAACGAGGCGCCACTGTATTTCAATATTAATTGTACCAAGGTTTAATGTGCCAGTATGCAGAAGTTGAAAGTTTTGGTTAAATAATTATATAACTACATGTAGATTCTTTTATCCAAAAATGCTATATTTGAAAGTTCTGGTTAAATATTTCAATGAATACTTTTTGAAATAGCAGTTGAAGAGTTTTGCCTTGATTTGGTCCTTTACAATGGTGTGCAATCAACAATTCTTTTAAAAATGCAAATATAAAGTCAGGTTGATTGTCAACAGTTTCTGCAAAAGCATATCTTATCATGTAATAGATGTAAATGAAATGCCTTCAAGCCAATAAGTACTGTAAACCTAGTGTTATTCAGAACAACTTTTATTCCAGATTTGTCAGTCCGAAATCCATCCGCAACAGTTACTTTAGATTTTCATGATGGAGGGAAACATTCTATATACACTGTAATACAAATGTAAAAAATGAGTAAATGGTTTATGTCGAAAAAATTTTTTAATGTAAAAAAATAGGGGGGGGGAGGGGGTGAAACTCATTAATATTTTTTGCAATCAGCTGGGAGTTTGTCAAAGGAAAAATCTATGAATTAAGTTCCAAAAATTTATAAAGGATTTTTTATGTCCTCACCATGCAGGTTAAGAAGATTCCAAATTGTAAACTACACTTAGCTGATATTCCAGAAGAGATTCTGGGAGTGAAGTCCTGGGGGATTCCTAGTGTTAAGGAGAGGATAACTTATGCAAGAAGATTGTATAAAAGGCTACAGACAGATCAAAACAAGTAAGCATGTGTATTGTATAGAAGGCTACAAACAGAAAAAAACAAGTAAGCATGTGTATTGTATAGAAGATTACAAACAGAACAAAACAAGTAAGCATGTGTATTGTATAGAAGATTACAGACAGAACAAAACAAATAAGCATGTGTATTGTATAGAAGGCTACAAACAGAAAAAAACAAGTAAGCATGTGTATTGTATAGAAGATTACAAACAAACAGACAGAACAAAACAAGTAAGCATGTGTATTGTATAGAAGGCTACAAACAGAACAAAACAAGTAAGCATGTGTATTGTATAGAACACTACAAACAGAACAAAACAAATAAGCATGTGTATTGTATAGAAGGTTCCAGACAGAACAAAACAAATAAGCATGTGTATTGTATAGAAGGTTCCAGACAGAACAAAACAAGTAAGCATGTGTATTGTATAGAAGGTTCAAAACAGAACAAAACAAGTAAGCATGTGTATTGTATAGAAGATTACAAACAGAACAAAACAAGTAAGCATGTGTATTGTATCATAAGAAGGCTCCAGACAGAACAAAACAAGTAAGCGTGTGTATTGTATAGAAGGGTACAGGCAGAACAAAACAAGTAAGCATGTGTATTGTGTAGAAGGCTGAAGACAGCACAAACCAAGTAAGCATGTGTATTGTATCGTTAGAAGTCTCCAGATAGCACTAAACAAGTAAGTGTGTGTATTGTATAGAAGGCTACAGACAGCACAAACCAAGTAAGCATGTGTATTGCGTAGGAGGCTCCAGACAGCACAAACCAAGTAAGCATGTGTATTGTATCGTTAGAAGTCTCCAGATAGCACAAAACAAGTACGTGTGTGTATTGTATAGAAGGCTACAG
This sequence comes from Saccostrea echinata, assembly GCF_033153115.1. Classification (NCBI taxonomy): domain Eukaryota; kingdom Metazoa; phylum Mollusca; class Bivalvia; order Ostreida; family Ostreidae; genus Saccostrea; species Saccostrea echinata. The sequence goes on along the minus strand of NW_026889760.1, from coordinate 193,769 downwards.
ACAGCACAAACCAAGTAAGCATGTGTATTGTATCGTTAGAAGTCTCCAGATAGCACAAAACAAGTAAGTGTGTGTATTGTATAGAAGGCTACAGACAGCACAAACCAAGTAAGCATGTGTATTGTATCGTTAGAAGTCTCCAGATAGCACAAAACAAGTAAGTGTGTGTATTGTATAGAAGGCTACAGACAGCACAAACCAAGTAAGCATGTGTATTGTATCGTTAGAAGTCTCCAGATAGCACAAAACAAGTACGTGTGTGTATTGTATAGAAGGCTACAGACAGCACAAACCAAGTAAGCATGTGTATTGTATCGTTAGAAGTCTCCAGATAGCACAAAACAAGTAAGTGTGTGTATTGTATAGAAGGCTACAGACAGCACAAACCAAGTAAGCATGTGTATTGTATCGTTAGAAGTCTCCAGATAGCACAAAACAAGTAAGTGTGTGTATTGTATAGAAGGCTACAGACAGCACAAACCAAGTAAGCATGTGTATTGTATCGTTAGAAGTCTCCAGATAGCACAAAACAAGTAAGTGTGTGTATTGTATAGAAGGCTACAGACAGCACAAACCAAGTAAGCATGTGTATTGTATCGTTAGAAGTCTCCAGATAGCACAAAACAAGTACGTGTGTGTATTGTATAGAAGGCTACAGACAGCACAAACCAAGTAAGCATGTGTATTGTATCGTTAGAAGTCTCCAGATAGCACAAAACAAGTAACTGTGTGTATTGTATAGAAGGCTACAGACAGCACAAACCAAGTAAGCATGTGTATTGTATCGTTAGAAGTCTCCAGATAGCACAAAACAAGTACGTGTGTGTATTGTATAGAAGGCTACAGACAGCACAAACCAAGTAAGCATGTGTATTGTATCGTTAGAAGTCTCCAGATAGCACAAAACAAGTAAGTGTGTGTATTGTATAGAAGGCTACAGATAGCACAAAACAAGTAAGCATGTTTGAGATTGTACGAACAATAATCCAGCAAGTAAACATTGTGAAGCATCTTCTAGATTACTCAAGGTTCTGTTTACTAGTTGTGTACATATATTTGTATGTTTACAGCCCAGAGGATGTACATGAACTGGAGTCTAACAAAGATTACAGGCAGCAAGAAATTGACAAGGAATTCAGCTCCTTACCTGTGTTCAAGAGACTATTTATCAGTGATAGGGATAGGTATTTAGCCTACTCACTGAAGAAAGCCGCAGAACCCAGTGCAACAGGTAAGTTATAATCCAGGTACTCTAGCTTTTACAGGCTGAAATTCCAATCTGCTGGCTATTCTGGGAAAAGTAATGTTTAAACGAACTGTGCTTATAACTTTTCCATCTACTTAAGTAAGTTAAGTAAGATCTTCAATTCATTCCATGTTTTTCTATCAAAAAAGGGAGGGGATGAAAGATATAATACTAATTATTACAAGAGGCTTGAAATTTTTTCACGGAATTTTTTTGATGTGGACTTTGATAATATTCCAATATATTAATGCATCATGATACTGCATGTACTGGATTCTTGGTCAACTCCTATTTTATTTATGATTTTTTTATGATTATGTATGTATGTACATGTAATATGTCAAATATTCTACATATGTGAATTTGTTAATGATATTTATCCATCAATTTTGAACATGAAAAAAAGTACAGTGTTTCTATAACTGACAAAAGTGTTACAGATTTCGTAAATGTAATTGATAATGTATAACATCATTATTGATTATGATCTATTTAGATTTTACATGTACATATAGATAGACATGTTGTATAATTTATGGGCTTTGTTTATAGATTCATTGCAAACCTTTTTAGATAAAACGCCAACTGTGGTGGGTATAGTGCGAATGGAACATCTAGATGGCATCAAAGATAACTGGAATAAATCTGATTTAGATGTTGATAAAATAGCTAGGTAAGTTCTCCCAGTATGTTCCATGAGTCCATGATGTACCAGGCCATTATTAAAAATATCTTTGTTTCCCCTAACCCTACCCTAAAATTTCAAGTTGGGTAGGTAGGTAGGTAAATTATTTTTTTATGCAGTTTTGATAATACATTCTGAACAATTGAATAATATCTTTATAAATAAGAAATAACAAAAGAAACCGATTTTTAAACCAAGTATCATACAAATGAAATTTAAAAGTAAAATGTATGCTAAAATAATTCACAAATATTGAACTTGTGAAATATCTCATGCCAGCGGAAATTTATTGAAATTGAATTTTTACAAAAAGACAAGATTCCCAGATACTCAACCAGAGGCCATCCGAGTATATTTTTTAGTCCCGAAATTTACCCCATTAAATAAAAGGAATGAAGAAACGACATCTGAATTTTATTCATCAAGATGAAATAATTATACAAAGACATTTTCAACTCCTATGATCTTTTATAGTATAAATAGAATCATACATGAAGTGTTTATTAGATTGAAACGAAAGAAATGCAGTGATATGCATACACAAGGTGGGCCCCTGAGACAGGCTTTGCCATGCTTACTACGTACGTTAATTTTAGAAGACACATTTGTAAATACCATCTTAACACTCCCTAGTCATGGTATATTTAATTCACGAAATGTTTCAAGAGTGTAGGATTCTAATAAGTTAAAGATAAAATATATTAAGATTGATAAATCGCCGTTGTTTTATAACACGAACTAATCTTCTGTGGCCACATGTTGTAGGCGCCAAATGAGTAAAAGAAAAGCCGCCGTTCTGATTTAAAAAAAAAACCCGGATTTTGATTAAATTATATTTTATAAAGTTGATAAACAATAAAAAAAAGTATTTGAATAATCTTATTAAAAAACTTTTCAGTCGGCACGATTTAAGTGGGTCAGTCGCGTTAGGGGAAACAAAGGTATTTTTTATTTTGGCCCCAGTAGGCATGAATTGTATAAAGATGAAGGACTTTTAATGGTAAAAAAAATATATTGTATTGAAATATCTTTTTGATTGTAAATACAGTGTTTATAAAATAATAGTAAAGTGAAAATGTAAAAAAAAAAAAATGTGTATAGTATACTAGATCATTGTGTGGGTTTTTCACGGGATGGGGGAGGGGGTATATAAACAGTTCTAAATTTAAATGCCTGAAATTTGTTAAATCTATCAATTGAATTTAATTTTTAGTAAATTTTCCTTTGGTTTCTTCACAGTTTAGAGAAGAATTATGAGGTATACGAAGCCCTGAAGTATGGAGCTGTGATTATGACATTTACTTATTTCATGACGAGAAGAATTCGAGTCCGGAAAGCATGGGACCTTTACTTTAATGTAAAAAGATAACCTTTGTAGCATGTAGATCAATTTTATTAAAAGATATGATATTTTCATATGTGATATTCCCAATAAATTTCGGGTTTATAGTTCATGCTTAGTTTCTTATATCTAATATCAGATAGTTACTTTTTTGTTATTGTAAATAAGTATTATGCATGCCCATTACTTATTTGTCACATAATATTTTGTCCTCTTGCTGACAATCAGTCAATAGTGTCGTTCAACCAGATGCTCGGCTGTTCTCCGTAAACTGGTAAATCTCCTCCAAGCATAGATTTACGGAGGTAACCGACATTCTCTATCCAGAGTTGTCTTTCGTAACGCTCCCAACACCTCCATCAACGCTCGTTGTACAAGATTCTTGTACAAGTTTTAAACAGTGAAAATTTGATAGTAAAATGGTAATTAATTATTGTAATTATCGATAAAGATGATAATTTATCATTTATTTTAAATCTATAATCACTCAAAACGATATATTTTCTCAGTTTTTAGGGAACTATTTTGCGGAGAAAAAATTAAAAACTTAATTTAAAAATCCTTTTAAAGTGTAATAATTTAAAATAAATCCTGTTTTCCAATAACAAATATAATTAAAAACGATTATTGATACAACTTTTAATCATTTACAAATTTTCCAAGAATTTTGTATAACAAGCGTTGACAGAGCGTAGCGGGGAACGACAACTCTGGGTAGAAAGTGAGGTAGCCGAGCGTCTGGTTGAACGAAACTTTGTGCTGTTTTACAGGTTTGTCGGCTACTCCAGAACAAGTCAGCTCTGAGAATAAAATAACTTTGTCTTCTTTGGAGACCATTGGCGTACCATGTACGCTCATACATATAGGAGAGATTGTTCGCTTTGATTTTCAAACAGTAATTTAACGCGTGTTTTACTTTTGTGTTAAACTTTTTACTTGTAAATGAGAAAACCTTATATATAATTACAGTAAAACCTTTTTTCCTCAGTCCATTCTGTCTTGCCATGGAATCTACTTTGAACATTTACCACTACTAAATCAGATAATAATGGCTTCTTGAGGGGGTAATCCAACAAAAAGGGATCGTACCTCATACAGTTAGCAAAATTCCAACCCTGTTTATATTACACAATTTAAAATCTACCCCCTCCCCCCCCCCCCAAAAAAAAAAAAACGTGACGAGGTTTACATGCATTTCTTACTAGCATCTATCCCCTTCCTTGGTCCCGACGCCTTTGGGTGCTGAATAAACCGACCCCCCCCCCCCCATTACAAGATTTTAAAATTACTTTCCTTGCTGAACAATGCTGAGAATAGCCTATTCATCAAGAAAAAGATTGCCAACCAAAGACTTTGCAGGCTATGTTAGGGACTCCTTATTTCTATAATCTGTAGAATGAAATAAGATTCATTTATATAAAGTTTTATACCATACTTTCATTAATATATATCTATAAGCAAAATATTTGGCCTTGGGAATTGACAAATCACGCTATAATTAATAAACACATTTACCTTGGATCCGCACCTTTTTGACTTTGTAGTTTACCGACTGCATGCAAAAAATTCAGACAAGTTAATTTTATGACACGATCCCTGTCAATCAAACTTGAACCTTTCAAAGAAACTGTCATGTCTATAATTTAAATAGAATTAAGTGAAATGAAATTCGCTGCGTGTCTTTGTTAAAGAAACGGAAATACAGATAAAGTAAAATTATTTATTTTGGATCAACATGATTAACAAATAAATAACATGAAAGATATATACAATGGAATTCAGGGATGATTTCTTTGTTTCAAAAAATGACCTCTCAGAAGCATCAACGCTCCAATACTTTCAACTCTGAGCGCCCGGGTTAACATGGTTAAGTTAACATTTCTTAGGTACAATTGGAAAAATTTATATTTCAAAATTTAAATAAAATACTGATAACTACTACTATATGCCTCATTTGAACAGTTATAAGCCCTGAGAGAGTGACTGGAATCTAAAGATAGAGGTGTATATTGGGAAGCATTTGACACGTGGCTCCATGATTGGTGTACTCTTTCTAATAATTCTGTTTTCTCCTTTTCAGTAAATTTTCTTCTCTTTTGGCGTCACACAAACATTACCGCAACCCATGTCACAACATTTGTCAACCCCTGGGCAATCATCATCGAATTTGCAATTTGTCTCGCACCTCCGATACATTAAATTCACAGGACATGAACCTTGCTTTTCCGGTTTGAAGATTTCCACTTCCGGATATAATAAACTATTTTCCGGATAGATACTGTTAGATTCCGGTGGTAGCATTGTTTTTTGGAGGTAGCTGGCAAAATGATTGTCAAAAGAAGTTTGAGCATCGCTCGGTTCTTTAAGAGGCCCATACTCTTCATTAATGTGTTGTTCGTACATGCGTTCAGCCGGAGAAACAACGTCAAGAATGGAAGACTGGCCCAAAGGTATTTTTTGTTTAGACATCGGATCGATGATATGCCAAACAGGTTTAAATGAGGATGGGGAAGTTCTACGCGCTGTTTCAGGTTCAGCTATGCTGTTTTCTGACGTTATGTCAACTGAAGGGACTTGAAATTTAGATGGCAGTGCCATAGATGCGGACGTTTGAGTTAAGCTCACATCTGTTGATTGCACAGTTGGACTCATAGAAGTACTGATATCCGGAACTGCTGTGCTTGTTGGTAGAGATGGTTCCGGTTCCGGGGTAACTAACTCTTCTGGCACAGAAATGATCACTGGATTTTCTTCTGGAAAAAGTTCAGGTTCTCCTGCTGGAAGTAATGAAGTTGGTGTTTTCAATATATCAAAAATCGGGCTATCTGTGTTAACTGATTTCGGACTTTCTGTACTTATTGATGAGGTTAGTTCATCAATTGGGATAATTACGGGATAGTCTTCGGGGTAAACTTCCGGGGCTACTTCTGGGACACTTGTGCCTTGTATTGAAGATTCGACAATGTCTGGTCTAGAAACAATTGGCACGCCTCCTGGATGTATAAGCTCCGGTGATGAGGTTGTATTGCTGGATTTTTCTGACAGAGTCGTTACATTAACAGGATTATTAATTTTGGACACTTTTATGGAAGGTTTGAAATGCTTCTTTCTTTTTTGCAAAAAGCGAAAAATAAAATTGTTCAAACTTTGAAATATCCTCTGTTGTGTAGATTTTTTAGGTGACAATCTCGCTAAAAGTTTCTGGATTCGTGAGTTGACATTTTTCGGTCGTGTGGGCTTTTTCTGACGTTTCTGTGCCCTTAATTTCAATTTTCGTAACAGCCATCGATTGACTGCAAACAAACGACTACTCAGAACGTGTAGACCGGGCTTAAAAACTGGTTCTTTAAATTTTGGAAGTGTGTTCACGATAGTAGGATAAAGGCATATTGAGGATTGTCCATATGTACAGCATATCTGCGGCTCCATGCAGTCCGCGTCCCGTTCGCACGAGATTCCAGTCTTGGTGTCCGTAATAACGGGACATTCTCCCGGTCGAGCGATTTTGATGTCGCTCGAAGCTTCCGGTTTCATACAAGCAAACCCAGCCAGCGTGTGGGGACAGCACTTCAGGGAGCCTGAGCAGTCTCTGTCACTCTTACAGTTTCCCCCAGCGTTGGAGTAAGTAGGGAGTGGACATTTTCCGGGTTTATTTGTTGAAACTAGAGCCTTTACTCCTGTGAAGGAAAAAATAAATCATTTCAATATTGAATTTTATACATACAATATAGTACATCATTTCCTTCTATTTTCTTTCTTGCTGAAAATAATTTTTAACATGAGAGTTGTAGAATTAATTTTTGAAAGAAATTAGGAGGACAAAAATTAATGTAATGATCTACATTGTCCATTTCCATTCTTTTTTCAATAAAATGACAATTTACCTGTGATAACAGAGACCAGAAAGACCAAATTTCCAACACCAACCCGTCCCATTCTGTAAGAGGAACAAGTCTACCTCAGTATACATACAATTAATGATCATAAGTATTTAAGTACATAAATTTTGTTTATAAGTGTACATCGGACTGTCAAAGCAAACAATTCGAAGTCAATTGTTTATTTGCATTTTTGTGAATTTTACATGTGTAAATGACAACTTGTAATGCCCACTTGACAATAATGATTAGCATGGTACATGGGCGTGCAAGCCGATGAATATTTTGAATTTACTGTACGCGGTTCTTGTCAATATGTCGAATATCTGACGAGCATCAGGTTTGTCTTGGTCAGAGTGTAATAGGGGCAAATTGTTTTTAAATGCATTTATTCGAGACAATGAATTAACCAATTTTAAATTCTCTCTCTCTCTCTCCGTCAAAGTAAATCTTAATTGAAACATACATGACATTGTATGTTGTACATTTTCAGCTGTTTTCAACTAATAGTTCTGTTTGTCACAAAAGTAGTTAGACCATCATAAACTATTGTGGTTCATATATACCGTATATAAGCAACAATTAAAAAAACTCATGAGACAAAGAAAATCTGAATGCTTACCTTGTTTGCTTGAATTTCCACGTCTTGCACCTTGCAAGTTTTTTTCCAAAATTTATAAAATCCGTATCCCAGCTACAGTTAACTTTTATCCACTTTACGTAAAAATTTCATCATATAGATGCACTGCCAACTACTTGTCTTTGACTATTAAAAATCATGAATTCAAACATTGAAGAGCGACACGAGGACTGCTACATTTTTCAGTGACCCGTCGGTTTTTAAGAGAATTTATTTGAATAAATTTAATCACTGAGGAGTCGCTAATTACAAATTTAGAAAATAATATGTACATGCATAATAAAAATTTCTCTATCGATCAGAAATTGAATTGGAAATTAATTTATTACCATAATGAGATAAATTTCTTTTTCCGCCTGGATTTTTTTTCTTCTATTAATGATCGGGCGTATACTTATCTTTGCAGGACATAGCCAATAATGTTGTATGTATTTATTTGTCCTGCATCTAAATAAGGATATATCCATGTACTTTGATAAATTTCAGAAGTTGACCAGCTGTGTATTGTTTTCTGTTTGGTTCCAGTGTTGTGATAATGTCCAATGAAACATCTTCTTTCTCTTGTGCATGTACATGAACATCATGGTTTTTTTTTCTAGGGGGGGGGGGGGTAACTAATGTCACTTTTCATGTAAACACATCTTTGGATAATGGGATTGAGAGATAAAATGTATTTTTTAAAAAATATTGGCTAAACCGTCTTTCAAGAAATACTTTAGAAAATTGCATGTATGTGGTTACAAAATAATGTACGGTCTTAAAGGTCCGGTATGAGAATACATGTGTACATTTCGTCTCCCTTTAAATTAGTATCCCATTCTTCATCAGTGACCCTTCTGAATTGATTCGGAATGTAAATGGAAATTTTTTTTAAAAATCAAAATTGCTCTTATACATGTATGCTCCTCCGTCAAAGTTCGTCTTTGATTAAAAATTGACTGATTAATTTTTTTTTTTTTTTTTTTTTTTTTTTTTTTTTTTTTTTTTGGATATCGCTTTATAGATTAAGACTCGCCAGGCTACAGTTTTCTTTTCGTGTAGTAGGTGACAAAACTGCCTCCCGAGATACTGAAATAAATAACAAGGTAATGAAAGTTTTGTTTATTTTGTTATACGCATGTGTCTAGCAAAAAAGCGCATAAAACGCACAAAACGAGACTCTTTCAATAAGGTAAAGTTTCTTGTGTGTTTCCCTCCATTTCGTTTATTTTTCAGAATCTTCTTTTGGAGTCTTATCACCTGTAAAAAAAAAAAAAAAAAAAAAAAAAGATTATCATTTATCATCTCAGAGGCAGATCAGTCTCTTAAATAATTTTCAATATTTTTTGTTTGTTATGGAATTCCATATACGACAGCCAACTGCTTACTGCCAACTGCTCACTGCTTACTGCCAACTGCTCACTGCTTACTGCCAACTGCCACACATATTTGAATAAATTTTCATATTTATATTGATATTTATTTGAATTTTCATAAAACCAGGCGCGGATCCAGGATTTTTTTTACAGGAGGGGCCCAGCCCAGTAAAAAAATTCCAACCCAGAAATTTCTTGACAAGAAAAAAACAAAACAAAACAAAAACTTAAACTCCTTTCCTAAACGTGAAAAAGCTATTTCGGGGTGGGGGGTGGGGTGGGGGGTTGACATTTATGCTTCGTATCTATGACTTTTCATATCAACTTAACACGGATCCGCGTTTTCAAGGGAGAGGGGGTTGCAAGGTCAATTTTGGTTGGTTTAGTATAGGCCTATACATTAAATAACTGTACAAATTCCAGGAGGTGGTCTAGACCCCCCACCTCCCACCGACCCCCCCCCCCCCTCTAGATCCGTGTATGTAAAACATAACTTATTTGGGAAAACAAAGAGATATAAATCTTTAATTTGAGGAAATATTTCACTATAACGGAAAATGGAAATTTATTTTCAAAACATCTTCCTCCGTGAATTAACAAATCCTTTTTTTCAGTTTTTATTCATTCCAAAGGTTTTGTTGTCTTACGGGGAGGGGGGGGGGGGCACGTGTTTAAAGATTAAAAACAGGACAATAGTCATTTTATTACCAATTTCAAGTGAGATAACCAAAAAAAAATGTACTTTATCACTTTATCAATCTCATATGTTAAATTTTACACAAGTTAAAACATACGGTGAGATTTAAGAGTCATTTATCCATTTTCATTTTCATGAGTATTTGAAAATGGTGATGTTTTTAGCCTGATTTCAAGTGATAAAATTTTCTACCCCCTTATGAAAGGAGTTGTAAATAAGAGCAACTTCTTTTTGTCACTGGTTTTTAAAATTAGTACTTAATACTAATGAACTTTTCTTTGCATTCAAACAAGTTTTCATGTCCAAATTGCCATTTATACTGAATTAATTGGTGGAAAATGTAGGCGGGAATCGAGAGTTAGTGTACGTAGTAATAACAAATAACAAAATTTGGCGGATTTAGGAATTTTTAAACTGTAAAGACGAGGAAGGAGTAAATCGGAAGAAGGGGTATTTCTTCTTAAAAACAAAACATTTAATTTCTGCATTTCGTTGCAGGCAAATAATTTGATAGCTTTTTTGATGCGGGTAAGGGGGGGGGGGGTCACATACGACAAAAGAACAAACTTTTAAAAGGGTCTCGAATAACATTTGTTGGTATATGTATTTATACTAGAAATATTACTGAAAGTTATAATAACAAACAACTTTTGCCTAGTTTAAAATATCCTGTAATATCTTTCGGATTTTCTTTTGACCCTAAAAAAAGTACCTATGTGTGGGAATTTTTATATGTGTCTTATGTAAATCGTTTTAATGGCTAATGTTAGATCTGTTAGATCTGTAAAAAACATTTTTTATTTGTTATCTCATTTGAAATTGGTAATAAAATGACTATTTTCCAGTTTTTAATCTTCAAAAACACGTGCCCCCCCCCCCCCTAAGAGAAAACCTTTGGGATGAATAGAAACTAAAAAAAAAATGATTTGTTGTTTCACGGGGGAAGATGTTTTGAAAATAAATTTCCATTTCCGTTAATTCCTATAGTGAAATACTTCCTCAAATTAAAAATTTATATCTCTTTGTTTTCCCAAATAAGTTATGTTTTACATACACGGATCTAGAGGGGGGGATGGGGTTGGTGGGAAGGGGTTGTCCGGACCACCCCCTGGAATTTTTAGAATTATTTAATGTATATACTAAATCAACTTAAAGTGACCTTGGACCCCCCCCCCCCGTCCTAGAAAACGCAGATCCGTGTTAAGTTGATATGAAAAGTCATAGATATGAAGCAGAAGATGTCAACCCCCACCCCCACCCCCGCCGAAATAGGTTTTTCTCGTTTAGGAAAGGAGTTTAAGTTTTTTTTTTCTTGTCAAGAAATTTCTGAGTTGGATTTTTTTTTACTGGGGTGGACCCCTCTTGTAAAAAATTCCAGTATCCGCGCCTGGTTTTATGAAAATTCAAATAAATATCAATATAAATATGAAAATTTATTCAAATATGTGTGGCAGTTGGCAGTAAGCAGTGAGCAGATGGCAGTAAGCAGTGAGCAGTTGGCAGTAAGCAGTGAGCAGTTGGCAGTAAGCAGTTGGCTGTCGTATATGGAATTCCATAGTTTGTTTGTTTTTTTTTTTTTTGTTTTTTTTTTTTTTGGAGGGGGGGGGGGTTAACAACGTATTAGTAAGATTAAAATGTCCCATTCTGTGGGTTATGGGGTTACAAAATTATCGTTGTACAGAATTATAGAGTTATATACTTACAATGTAGTAGACTTACATTATGTTTCACATATTCACTTTCGCTGAGTAATTTCTCCACTTGATTTGTTTCGTCTGAAATATGCCGTAAAATGATGTCAGAATTCTATTGGCTTCCTGAATATTGAAATTGTTTGAACATTTAAATTTCATTTCTTTTAAAACTCATTTCTAATTCTTATCAGAAAAAGAAATATTTTATGGAATATCCTGATTTCTGTTTTTGGTGTAAATTAAATGATTGATTTTCGTACCTATTTCCTTTACGTTTTCCGCCACTTTTCTCCAAATATTATCAATGGAATGTCCGTCCTTCTCCGTGATTTCCCCTTTGGACACCGTGATTGTAGCTATATAGGCCATTACCAAGTTCTTCTTTAGTGCCACTAGAAAAACACAACAAAAGTGGAGGGTAAAAGGCTAGGATATCAAGTTTACAGCATTAATAAATATCAGTATAATTCTCTCTCTCTCTCTCTCTCTCTCTCTCTCTCTCTCTCTCTCTCTCTCTCTTACCGAAATACTTCTTCATGTCTTCCTTTTCGTTCGACTTGAAAAATGTAGCATGCTCTGGTACTATTCCTCTCTCGACAATCTGCAGAATCATCTCTGTTTTGATTGTGTACGGACCCTGAAAAGCAGCAAATTAAACTGAGAAAATACAATTTAAAGCAAATTTGCCAGTTAGGTTATTACATTTTTTTATAATGTAATAAAATTTTATTTGAGAGAGAATTTTGTAATATGATATAAAGATATTCCCCATAATGTATATGATAAATATTTGCCTCATAAACCCTTTGTGTCTTCTCAATATTTCCATTTGTTTAAGCACTTTAATATTAATAAAATTTCCTAAAAATTAATTTAACAATTAAATAAAGCTGCGGCCTTTTTTTTTTTACCTTGAAAGCCCAATATGGAAAGCAATACTATATATGATAAAGTTTACTGCTGTAAAATACAAACAAAATATAAAGATCAAATGACTAAAGGAAACATACCAGTTCCAACAAAGTTTCCAGGCAAGTTGTTTCGATAAAATGCTCGAAATAATTTCGGAGCTGATCAAGGAAAAATTGTGAACTTCGCAGAACTGCACTTGCAGATCCTATTTGGATTGTGATATCCATTTCGTATTTGATATCTTGCTACTTTTGACAATTTATCTTCAGAAGCCTGGTAACTTGACGCTTTGTATTGTTACGTCATAACAAATCTTAACAGTGACGTAGACACATTGTGACGGAAAAAAAATGATTCTAACTACCAGCGCGAAGGAAATGTTTCAATGTTAGAGTACAAAAATAACATATATACTTTTTTCTTGCATGCTTTGTCAACCACTGAGTAAAGGAATAGGGTTTCGAAGTCCTGAGTCGAATTATAGGTTTGATATTTACTAACTCGACGAACAATCCCGCTGCGTTCTTTATCAAAATTTAGAAATAGCTATATAGATGTTTTTATTTGCTATTTACTCTACATGGCCTTTGATGATATTAAAAACTGAATGGAATTTTAAGTACACTTCTATAAAATAAAAATTAAAAAAAACGTGAAAATTTTATTCGTGGCCTATTTTCTTCCCTCTTGCTTCTGGTTTCTTAACTCATTTTTAATGCAGAAAAAAGTAAAATTCGGTCATATAAAAAAAATCTATATAGTTTTTGAATGTGTTCTAAATACAGCTATGGCTTGTATCTTGTCAATGAAAGGTCATTAAATTTACAGTGTCTTTTTCTAACATTATGTTAACTAAAATATTTACATTTGAAATCTGTACGTGATTTTAATCCAAAACAATATTAATTAATACAGATGTGATCAATTGCAAATTATATTGAAATATAGTGGTTTGAATTTTTCTATTTTAAGAAGACCGGGGCTAATATGATTTAAAAATTAACTCCTTTATTTTGAGGTAGAACATGAAATGACAAATTATAATTAATTCTTGAGGTCTTTGTAATTACAAGGTCATGTATATCATGTTATAATTTCCTAATTTAATTAAACTAATGCTTTGATTTATTTTTTTTTTTCTTGATGTTAATGTGGAGAATATAAATTTTTAAATCAAGTACAACTTATATTAAAATAAAATCAAACTATTTATTTATGGTTTATTTTATTTATCTATTTTATGTGTTTTATTAAGCTTACTTGATTGAACGAATTATTTCTTTTATTAGATTTGCATGGATTATAAATATCTTTAATTTGATGAAATATTACTTCTGAAAGCATGGTAAACTCTTTTTAGAATATGATTTAAATAACTGTGCACCTTTCTGAAATTTTGTGTTAATTTTTCATTCAAAATTAAAATCGGCGATAATGAATATCTGCATATTTTTCTATTTGTATGAGCAAAATTTGATTCAGTAAACATACGACGCGACCACGCAAAACGGAGAGTCTTATCGAAACCAATATAATTAACGATTTTATGAATCAGAGATTATCTTAATCCCCTTATATTTAGCGGACACATCATAGGTGTCCTATCACAACAAACAATCACATTGTTTGCGTGAATTTACAAAACCCATCTCTTAATTAATTCAAATGGCTTCCATGTTTTTGTAACAAGTGCGCGCTTTTTCAACATCGCACTATGCCGCGGAAATGATGAGCTTTTAAATTGGCGGAAAGATGAAAAGAGCATGCGCGTGTATTTTGATAACGGTTAGAGAGGGGTGTCCAGTGGTTTCATACTGATCATTTTTGAGAAAATATTCCAGACAGCTTGTTGTGCAAAGAACTAAGGTAAGTTTTTCTAATCATTTGTTTATTTTTCGATATCATCATTAAATATTTTTCTAATTCTTCACATGTACATTTTTGTAATAATTATCAAACTGAATGTAGTTTATTTTTTTTCTTGGAAAGGAGGGAGTTTAAATTTATCTATTATAAACTACAAAAATTTTAAAATTAAAAAAAAGTCGCGATCGTTAGAAGAATAATGTCGGAAGCTATAGAGAGTAAATTCAAATAAAAATAAAAGTAGCTATATTACATGTATAATCAGTATCTCAAGAACTCTTCTTTATATTTATCACTTATGTGAAGTTAATCGCTAGAATGAAAAGGTATTTTTAAAATAAATGTACTGTAATTATATATCCTAAAAAGGAAAGTAAGTAAATTCATTTTCAAACACTTAAATTAAGTGTAACGGGACAATTGAGTTTTTTACAGTAATTCCTGAATTTGAATATTTGTATATATACATGTAAGGTTTATTTTTTATGAAAAGCATGTGTGTACATATATTTAATAAGCGTGTTTTGTTTTGTTTTGTTTTGTTTTGTTTTGTTTTTTCAATTGTACAAAATAAAAAATATTTCCTTTGTTTAAGGTCCTTGATGAAATCTGTACTACAAAATGGGCTTCCGATATCATCATTTTTACAGTGTTCTAATAACAGAAACATACATGTATAACAGAAACAAAATGGGCTTTCCATTAAGAAGGGTAGATGATTGAGGGTCATAAAGTGAAGAAATTGGAAATTTTATAATCTGTATATTTATAACATACTATAATATTTCTAATAAAAAATATATAACAATTCTTCTTTATACTAAATTTTGAATTGACTTTTGATTCAAAGAATAGATGCTGTTAAGAAATTAATAAATAACGCTGGGTAACTTCGAGAACAAAATCTTTTATTGCATGTACTGGTGTAAAATCCCTCTTGATAACGCAGGATAGAGGGAGAGTGCTACAGGTTTCAAAGTAATGTTTTTAAGAATATAAATGAAATTTGAAAAATACATTAATTTTAGCAATATACTTTTGGTATATATTTGTCGAAAAATATGAAAATATTTTAAATAACTACAAGTTATGTTGCCCCAATCCGTCTATTCTACGTTAATATCAAAATTAATTAAGAAACTTTAGTTATATAAACACTGTAAAAAAAAATTCAAATTAAGGGAGGGGGGGGGGCGTAAACGGGATGTTTCGCTCGAATGCATGGTTCGCCCTAAGACGTTTCACGCATATTCTGTTCGGCTTAATATGATGGTTCCCGTCACGATAATTTTAGCATACATGTAATTCGGGACCCAAATGTTTGTTTTCTACCAAAAGAGTAACAAATATAGTTTCTTATTTAAAGCGTAATATATAATATAATATATTTTTGATCTGAAAAAAAAAACATTATAAGGGATTTACACTGTCTTTGAAATTAGAATTAAAGTAAATTTGCCCTTACTGTCCACTTCATTAAAATTTACGAATTATTGAATTATTGAAATCTGTGCTGTATGTACAGATACTACAGTATATGGACTTCTATTTTATTATACTCACACATACATCAGATTAAACTTTACAGTTATGTCTATGAGCATGATAGGTATATTAAGTATTATATTAGCTTGGTATAGGTTTTAGATTTTGAATAAACTGTTTTTAAACTTTCGTGAGAAAAAGAAATTAGAAAGATCGATGTATTGAAGATATTTTATTTACAAAAAAATCAAAGGGGATACTTAAAGTTAATACAATAATTCAGTGCCTTAAGATAGTCTGTAATTCTTTATATAAAGTAGATTTTTTTTAGAAAAAAGACGACATTCATGAAAAATCTTGAATAACTTTGAAGATTTTTTTCGTTTTGAACATCAGAGAGAAATCACACAGACACATACCCTCCGGCCGTACCCCCTCAGCATCAAATGAATATTTAATTTATAATGAACAGATTTATTGATAGAAGGATTTATCATAACCGAATGACTTGCTGTTGCAGTTTTTACAAATGAAACACAAATGATATGATTCTTCTAATAGTCTACATG
Source organism: Saccostrea echinata (assembly GCF_033153115.1). NCBI lineage: Eukaryota > Metazoa > Mollusca > Bivalvia > Ostreida > Ostreidae > Saccostrea > Saccostrea echinata. The sequence goes on along the minus strand of NW_026889760.1, from coordinate 177,400 downwards.
GAGAAATTACATGTACTGTGAAATTTGAACTTGTTCAGATGAACAATGTTTATAAATTTTACAATAATGTTCTTTAAAAAGTTTATTAACGGGAGTTGCCTCCCTTGTATCAAAACGAAGTGCACTCCACTTTCTATTATCCAAGCTTAACCTAGCTCTAGAGCTGTAGAGCAAGAGTAAGGGTTAGGCTTTGAGGTAAATGTAGGGTAACGATTAAGGGCTTAACCGGAACTGTAAAATTTATTGAGTATTTCTTTTTAGCAAAGAAAAGTTTAAAGTATTTCGATTAGAATGTCTTGAGAAATTGCCTCCTATATCAGGTATTAGGCCTACTAGTATTTTTTGTACACCCACGTAGAAAGGGGGAGGGGGAGAGGGAAGCTTGCCCCATTTTTCCAAACATTACTTTTTACTGTTGAAAATGTTCCTTGAAAAGCTGGTCGGACGCGACTTTTTAATGCGGTATAGTTAAATCATATTTGGACAATTTGCTCTTTTTTGCTTGTCAAAGTCTTTTCCGGTAAGTTGTCAATTTTTTTTTTTCTGACTGCCCCGGCCCTCCCCCAACCTTCAAAAACGATACTACATGCCTGTTGTACATGTATGCAAGTGGGTACTAATTTTTGTGCATTTCATTCATTGTTATTATATGTAGTTAAGCTCTTACTATTTCCTCTGTTTTCTAAAGTTCCCAACCTTTTTCTAAGTATAATGATTTTCTAGAACCTATAATTGTAGGCCCAGTAACGCAAAGTTCAGTTTAGCCTTATACACGTACACCACACTCTATCAAATGCCTTTGATAGTTCATGAAACACCATACAGGAGAATTTACCATCACGAATACTTTTTAAAACAGAGTGGTATATAACTATGACGTAAGGAACTGTAGAATTGGCTGTTTAAAAAAAACTGCATCAAATTATAAAAATCCTTAGATAGATTTTGGGGGAAACTGCTCTTGCGATGCATGAAACCTCGAGTTTTTAAAGAATAAAAGGGGAGAAGATAAATGTGTTCCAAAATATGCTATCCACAGTATTTTTAAGAGTTCTCGAAATACCAATGTTGTTGGTGGTGGGGTTTTTTTCCTTTTGGTCTGTCCGAGCAAGTCATACTTAAATGTAGTAAGCGACAATTAGCGAGTTCAAAATTTGTGCATTTATATAGAATTTTTTTTTTTTTTTTTTTTTTTAGAATTATAATCTTTTTCTTTTAATGTCGCCACTAATGCAATTTTCAAAATGGTGAAGATCAGAGTAAGATGAAAATCCTGGATATCAAAAATTTCTGCCGATGACAATTATTCTCATAACTGAAGTCAGTGTAGAGAAGATACAATATGTACAAGTGTACAAACAATATAATAAACAGAAAATATAACATGCTTGAAGAAGGGATAACAGAATGTAATTAACCAAGAGAGAGCCAATTCTCTAAATTATTTTATCTAACAATTTACAAATTTTGATAAGTTGATAAATAATTGTTACATTATAAAACATTTCAAATTTCAGAACATTTGGATTCGATGGAAACGAATTGTCGGGAAAGCTAACAATTTCGGTACAGAAACATGAGAAACACTTGGTTTTGAACGACATGTAAAATAAATATTATTGGTTTGTTTGTTTGTCTGTTGTTTGTTTGTTTGTTTGTTTGATGAGAAGGTAAAAGGCAATATTTCAATCACAGCATAGACATAGACCTAGGGTTAAGCATCAGTTATAATTATTAAAATATAACAGTTGGAATTTCCTGCTGAAAATATGCTGCATTTACGCAACACACTCTTTATGATAAATCGAAGTGATATGTTCCGTACTTTTATATGTTTTTGATTTAATTAAGTACGTTGACATTTCTGAGAAAATTTCTTCGAAACCGATATCAAAATAAAATTTACTATCAGAGTAGGTTGGTAAATAAAGATCTCATGAATGTATACATATGTTTATTGTGATATTGGAAGACCTCAAATGACCATACATGCTTAGTATGTACATGTTTGACCTCTCCGAAGAATCAAGGTTTTTGTGTCGAGGAAAGCTGTCTGAGTTAATTTCGAATCCACGTATCCCTTTTTACAAAAGAACTTATGACTAAGACCAAAAACTTAAGCTGTTTGTAAAATCTTGCGAAATCAATGATTCTCTTAAAATTGTGTGCATAAAAATCTTTCTAAATTCATTTGGAAAAAAATAGATCCATTATCGAATGAATATAAAAAAAAATATTTGAAAATTACAATTTGATATTAGTCGTAATTAAGTTCTTTTGTAACATGGGACCCAGGAATTTTTCCTAGAGGAGTCTATACACGCACACCCTGTCCAAAAAAAGGCTCAAATATTTTTGACAAGGAAAGTACAAAAAAAAAACCTTGCGAGTTTAATTGTGAAAACCTTATTTGTGTGTGGGAGAGGCGGGGGGAGGGAGGACTCGCAGAATTTTTTGACTAAATACATGTAAGTATCAACGACTAAGTAAATAAAACCAAAAAAAAAAAACACTTCGGTTTGAACACTTTTCCCTTTCATGAACAGCCTCTTATACCATGACTGTTGCCTTCTTACGAAGGAGAGGTCGGTTTTTCATAAGGAGATCCAAGGTCATTTTGACATCTACACCAATTTAATCATTCTGAAAACTCACCCACCCCCACCCGTCCCCTTCCACCACGATAGATCTGCTACTGCGGTGTCCTGTTAATGCTTATTATAATTTCGGAACGGAACCTATATTGCGTTACTTTTCTCAGTTTTTTCTGTATTTAAATAAAGCTTGATATACACAGTGGATAACATAAAGATATATAATTATATGAATCAGATGTCTCTTGTGATGAAGGGTGTACGAAATATTATCAAAAAATACAATGTACTATGTGAAATTCTTTGTAAATGCCTACAGATTCTGAATGTATCTATGTAATTGACCCCATCCCTGATTCTGATTTCTAGAAAAATTTAAATGACCATCACCATAATACATATGTATCACTATGTGATATATCTATGATTTTATTTTCTATTTTAATAGGCTGTAATTCATTAACTCTGTATACTTGTACAACACATTTCTATTTTCAGGTAAATATATCATAATAAATAAATAATGTACATGTACATATATTACTCATTTATGAAAGCCCATTGAGCTCATTTTCGGATAGGTTAAAAAAAAAATTGCGTTATAATGCGAAACTTTCGCGAATAAACACGAAAGTTTCGCGTTTATTCGTGAAAGCTTCGCGTTATAAAGCGAAAAATATTTTTTTACCTATCCGAAATTGAGCTCAATGGGCTATTCATTGGTAAAGTAAAATATGAAAAACTTTTAAAATAAAAATATATTGAAAGCATTGCACGTCTAATATTGAGTGCTGTTTTTTAGATGGGTGTTTCTGATGCTTACAAGAAAGCTGCTACCAAACCAAGGATCAAGTACTCACCTGAACAGGTATAAGTAGCGCTTTATTTATATACATGTATTTATTTGACCGAGTACACGTCTTGTGCCTACTTAGAATTTTATTTATTCAATGAATTGGGATTAAAATCCATCAAAAAATGTATATTAAAAACTCTAAGCAGCGTTTCCGGAAAATTCTTAACCGGAGGGGGGAGGGATGTTCAAGGGCGGATCCGAGCAAAAACAATAAGCCTTTGTCGGGGGAGAGGAGGGTGCTTCTCATGGACAGGCAGCTTTCCATGATATGACTGAATTCTTACTAGTGGGCTCTTGTTTCAGGGAGGTGTCATATTGTAATTTTTGTATTTATTATCAGAAAAGAAATCAGATGGAGAGGATTTTACTGAATAATTTTTTTAAAATTATTTTCACGTCGTTCAGAGTAAATCTTGTTGCATTTAAAATATCAACTTTCAGAAAATTACAAATTTCAAAAGTATATAATTTTTTATTCAAAAAAAAAAAAAAAAAAAATTATATATATATATATATATATATATATATATATATATATATATATATATATATATATATATATATATATATATATATATATATATATATATATATATACTTTGACAATAATGGATCATTCTGTTTTCCTTCAGTCTGGTCCACGAATCCCGGCACTAATCCGTGATTACTTCATTCTTATTTTAAGCATCACGCCGATGCTGGATCCGCCTTTAATTTCAAGCTTGTGTAAATGTCTTGAACCCCTCCCCCTCCCTCCCCCCCCTCCAAAAATCTTTGTTTATGATAATGCACTTGTTTTGCAAATTCTTAAAACTGGTGGTAACTTAATATTTTTTAATTTCCTTTTCAGTTGGAGTTGCTAGAGGGCGCTTTCCGTAGTTCACAGTACCCGGATACAGAAACCTTGGACGACTTGGCGGATAAATTAGATATCAGTACAGATAAAGTTTCGGTAAGAATCATGTAGTTATTTCCAAATTTACAAACAACTAGATTAAGTATTCCAGCGCAATTTTTAAATTCAGGAAGTAAATCAAAAAAGAAATGTTAACAAAAACAAAAAGATAGGGTTTTTTTAAAAATGTATTATGATGATAAATGATATTCATACTTATTCGATACACAAGACTATGCTCTAAGTACGATCAATTCTTAAACCGAGGCAGGCTACTGACAGATAAGTTGATATTACAACAACCTTGTTTAAAGTCAGCATTTCGTAGATACTATGGTCGTTATAATGACTTGTTAGCAATTATAAGCTATCACTTGGATCGTATTTTGACTGACATATTTCATACCAATTGTTAGGCCTTTGTTTTTATACTGAATTCGACTACGGAATATTCCGTCTATTTGATGAATACATAGGGCTCACGGTGGGTGTGACCTGACAACAGGGGATGCTAATCATTCATGCTTCTGACCCACCTCTGGAATTTCCAGGGGTCCCTGTTTTTTTTTTTTTTTTTTTGCCCTGTTCACAGATTTGTATTATTTTGTAAGTTTATTTGAGATTGATCACAGAACGTTATCTGCAGCTTTTTTTATTTCATTAAAAATATGCCATACCAGGGTCTTCACGGTGTGTTAATTTGATTTCAATACGTGATTAACTCTTGGTTTCTCAACTGAAAGTGGATTTGGACTTTGGGAACTGTGCTTGTAACTTAGGCAATGGAATACATGTATGTTCGTATAAATATTAAAAATTAATTGCAGGTTTGGTTCCAAAACAGACGTTCTAAGTTTAAAAGACAATCTAAGGATTCTCACGTCGCTTGGATGCGGAAACAGTTTTACAACTCAGACATGCGCAGTTCGTGCCAAGTGATTTCTGGTGACGGAAAACAACACGTGTTGTCGCCACCAAACCAAGTACAGGAAGTTCCGGAGAACCCAATCTGCCGACCAATTTCTAAGTAAGTTTCAACTGCTACTAAGTATTTGTGCTGGACGTAATTCAATGCAAAATATACCAATGAAAAGAGGCTATGAACATGGTGAATGAGATATTCACTGTAAATATTCACCTTTTTATGTCCTCGTAATCGAAGATTCGCGGGCATATAGTTTTTGCCCTGTCCGTCTGTCTGTCTGTTTGTCAGCAAAAACTTTAATCTTGACTTTTGATTGGTTGGAGCCATGGCTTTCATATCTCACACGTGTATTTCTTGTGACGATACCTTTCTTTGGGTACCATCACATTTGACCTTTTGACCTTGGAGTTTGACCCACTTTTGCAAAATTTTTGAGACTTTAACCTTGGCCATAACTTTTGAACACTTGGACCTCGGGCTTTCGAACTTCACAAGTGTATTTCTTGTGAGAAAGCCTTTCTTTGGATAACAAAATCTTTGACCCTTTGACCTTGAACCTGTAGTAGTTTGACCTACTGTTGAAAAAACTTTAACGTTGGCCATAATTTTTGAATAATTTGAGCTAGGTCTTTCATACTTTGCATGTGTACTCTTTGAAACAAGTCAATTCTTTGCATACCAACAACTTTGACCATTGACCTTGACCTTGGAGTTTGACCTACTTCAAATTTGAAAACTTTTAACCTTGGCTATAACATTTGAACAGTTAGTGCTACGGTTTTCATACTTCACATATGCATTCTTTGTGAGAAGACTTTCCTTTAGATACCAACAACTTAGACCCTTTGACCTTGACCTTGGAGTTTGACCTATTTTTGAAAAACTTAACCTTGGCCATAACTTCTGAACAGTTAGTGTTTTGGGCTTTCATACTTCACATATGGATTCCCTGTGACAAGACCTCCCTTTAGATACCAACAACTCTGACCCTTTGACCTTGAAGTTTGACCTACTTTTGAAAAACTTTAATCTTGGCTATAACTTTTGAACAGTTGGTGTTAGGGCTTTCATGCTTCTCATGTATATTCCTGTGACAAGACCTTTCTTTGGATACCAACAATTTTGGCATGACCTTGACCTTGGAGTTTGACCTAATTTTAAATTTTTTTAACATTGGCCATAACATTTGAACGTTTGGTTCTAAGGCTTTCACATTTCACGATCATATTTGTCACCTGTGACAAGAACTCTCCTAGGGCACATTTGACCTTGACCTTGCTTACTTACTTACTTGCTTTGCTTACTTCGGAAAAACTTTAACCTTCGCCATAACTTTTCAACGGTTTGTACTAGGGCTTTTATATTTCACAGGTATATTTCTTCAGACAAGACCTTTCTTTGGGTACCAACATTTTTGATTTCTTGACATGGAGTTTGACTTGCATTTAAGAAACTTTAACCTTTGCCATAAGCTGCCGTACAATGTACGGGGGCATCAGTGTTTCACAAACACATCTTGTTGTAATTCTGGAAAAAACAACATTAATTATAATCTACACATATATTTCTTTTATTTTTCTTTATAATATTTTTACATGATTATTCTTCACCTTTTTATAGCTTACACTACATGCCATATATCCATCAAGACAGCAACCCCAGCTTTGATCACCAAAAAGCCTCGTTTCCGCCTAGAGCTTGCCAGTTTCCTTTTCCGGTATCGTATGGACCCATCCCTTCAACGAACAGTTTTTGGGACCAAATGGACGTTCAACAAAGAAACAGGATCCTTTCTCATTTGATGTCAGAACAAGCAGAGCAGCATCAGACTATCTCCAGGCCAAGTTGTCAGTACACCACCAATGTCCCTCAGTTTCCGCCATCGTACAACGTTCCCTCCCTAACTGTGCCAAGTGGACTAGGATTCTAAAATGCCTTTGTTTGTTAACAATGAAGTGACCCTGTTCCTAATAATTAATGGAAATTTCAGTTTAAGAAACAAGTGCGTACCGAGAAAGCTGACGTAAATCGAAGTGGATACACAAGGAAAAGACGCTTTCTTAATATCTGCAGTGTCGATCTTATCTGTTTTATGTGTGTAAAACATATGTGCTATTTTTGTAAATACAATTTGTAGTTTTGTTTACATAAAATTATAAAAGTTCATGTCGTTTTTTTTTCATTTGTTCATGTTAGAAATGTATCAGTTCTTAAGTTGAATATAACATATTTTTTCAATACAGAAAATGGCAATACGTCATCATACGTATTACAAATACAGAAGATTTAAAGGAGGAAACACCAATGAACGCATTAATTGTATTCAAACATTCAGTTGAGGTAAAAACAAGTGGGGGAGAGGGTATGTTCTTAAATTGGAAATTGGAGATTTTTTTTTTTTTTAAATATTAGGTTATCAAGTTTCAACAATCAATATTTTTATAAATCCCCAAAACAACGTTTTACTAAGAATTTTATAAGAATCACAATGTCCGTCTGTAAGCATGAAAATAAAAGTTGAAATTGTTGTATTTCCTGCGCAGCGCAAGGGGTATCCAAACCAAACCTGCTGATATGTGTAAATGAAAAAAAAATACTTTCGATACTGCGTCTGAGCAAAATTTTGTATCAATGTCTGTTGTTAGTCACAAAATAAAGATAAACAAGCATTCTGAGAGTATTGCATTAGCAATACTAGTCCCCTACCGGCAAGTGTAATCTGGTTCCAGTTAAGAATTGAAAATGCCATAATTCCGTCAAAAATTAATGAAGCGGGAGGAAATGCAAACTTGATCTATAACTAATCAAGGTAAAGCCACATACCAAAAATCAGCTCAATATCTACAAGCGTTTAGAAGAAAATTGCGGAAAACCCGTAAAAATTGAAAAGGCCGTAATTCCGTCAAAAATCAATGAAGCGGAACGAAATGCAAACTTGATCTGTAACTCATCAAGATACACTCACATGCCAAAAATCAGCTCAATATCTGCAAGCGTTTAGGAAAAAAGTGCGGAAAACCAAGTGGGACAGACTGACAGACAGACAGAGGGACAGACAGACAGACAGACAGACGGACAGACAGACAGACAGACAGACGGACGGACAGACGGACGGACAGACTCAGAGGAAACCTATAGTCCCCTCCGGTTTCACCGGTAGGGGACTAATAAGTCAACACATGGTTTAACTAAAGGGATAATGTGTAATGTGACATATTGTATATCTGTCCTACAGTTATGCACTTGTTACTCCGATTGATGCTAGATATATACTGTTCCATTGCAAAACAACCATTTTGACCCTTTGCCTATCAAATTTCTCGAAGCATTACTCCTAAAAAAGAAATTCAGAAACCGTATAAGCATCCAATTTCAAAAATACGATAAAGTAGTCATTTGGTTATGATCGCTCAAATATATTTAATGTATATGTAATTATAAAAACGTTCCAAGATAAATTCCTTTGCAAGAAATTTCTTACGCACGCTATGTATTTTTTCTGAAACAGTGCAACCGTTAATTCCCGTATTAAAAATCAAAGAAACTTCACAAGGCTTAACTAAAAACGATTCACAAAATTCTGGAAGAAGTATGTGCTGTTTGTTACAAAAGATGTGAAAAGTTTTCAATAATGATTTGTAATTTAACAGTGTTGAAGTGAATTAACCGACTACGCTAGTTTCTATTGCTGCTAAAACCTTGAACAGCTCTGCATGTATTTATGTTATTTATGGGTTTTTTTCTTTGTCATAATTCTATTTTTACTGAGAGACTTATAATTTCAACAGCATCTTTTTCTATAATAATCCGTTCCAATATATTAGGATACCAACCTCATCAATCTCAATTACTCTGTTGCTCTTGTCTTTTTCCTTGTTGTGAGTGAGAATTACTTTGAGTGAATTAACTGCACCAGTGTCTATACTGATATTTTATTTCCTGATATTTGTTCCTTATAATAGGTGTGATTTTTCTTTGAACAGGTTCATTATACCTTCATTTGTCTTCCAAATACAAGATCTGTTCTTTCTCTACTCTCTACTATGTTTAGCTAAAAGATAAGAAAAACATATGCATACTGTTAAAAAGAGTATTTATTCCAAACGACAATGTAAGTAAAACACTGAGCATTTTTGTATATAATTTATGTTACAACTTTTATATTAAACGAAAATGAAGCAATCAAAAAAGTACATACATGTACTATAAAATAGGTACACATCTTTGATTTTCCCTAATTGATATATAGCATCAATAATACATATGAAACTGTAAAGGATATGTGAAAAATGACAAGAAGGGTTGAACAAGCTTGATTAAAACATACCATAATTCAAAATCATTTTTTTAAAAATAATTTGCTCCAATATACCATGACATCTTTATCCCATTTTCGTACATTGCCTCCATAAATCTCTGGCTGTTGCCATCACTTAAAAAATGATGATACAAGCGTAACAAAAAATATGTGGTATTTTACTAAGAAGTGCAAAGTTATTACATAGGACTAACCATAGACATAGACGACTGTTACAACACACAGGATCCATGCAAATACAGTTCACATGCATAATTTATTAGTATTTATTACAATAATTACAGTCATATTTATACCATGAGTCGCTTTATATTGGTAATTCGTTGTAATTATATATCTTAACAAATTACAATGTATATAACAATACACCTGATAATGTGTTTGATTCACATAAAATTTCTACAGGAGTATGTGGGTAGTAAATCACATGTACTTCACCAAAAAAAATTAATTGGAAGACTAAAATATTAAAAAAGAAAATAATGTATGTACATTAGAGAGCAATATTCCGAATCATATGTGTTCATGGGTCAGAAAACATATATATATATATATATATATATATATATATATATATATATATATATATATATATATATATATATATATATATATATATATATTCCAACAAAGTGAATACTAAGTAGTGTATGCAAATATTTCTTTCTTTAAAATAAATCTAAAAAAAAAAACTCTTATTTGATCCACCTGCCATACATCCTGTGCCAGACGGATGAAGCTTTCCGTATTTCATCTGATGTTAATGTTCTGAACACTTACCCCAAAACTATAACTATGGTATAATGGTAACACTACATACAGTACTGAGAGCTGTAACCTCAACTTTTTTCGTCGGTTCAGGGCTGTAACTTTGTTTGAAAAGGCGTTAATGCTACATAATGTTATGTATATATATATTAGGGATGGCAATTTCTAACCGGTTAACCGATTACTCGGTCGGAACGATGGCAATCGGTTAGAAAAACTGTAATCGGTTAGTCGAAAAAAAATTTACCATATGTAAAAATGAAGGCAATATTATTAAATCCATTTTTAAAAAAGAAATTCCTTCTTAAACGTTGATAATTTTGCGTTTTCATATATTTATTGATTGAGGCTGATTGGGAGGTAATTATGGCTCTCCAGATTAAAATTATGGGGTAATTGGTCAGTCCGAGATGTGTTAATTACTGTTAAAACATCATGTCATTACCCCGACTGTCCTCTAATTCTTTAATGATACTAATCGCCGTTGAGCACCGTGAATTGGTGTGTGTATCTTTTGCAAATTAAATTATTAAATAAACAATGTAAATTAAGTGATACAGTTTAATCTTAGTTTTGATTATGGTGACAATGAAGAATGAACTTGTGTGACTTCCACTCTGGAAAATTATCCACGATATCTCAGGCATGTTTCATAGTTTTCTGATTTTTTCTTGTCTATTGAAATAAAAAATATATGCATGTACTTGTAGTTTTCAGATGAAGAATGTTTTTGACCTCTAACATCTTTTTTTAATACTTCTTGTGCATGGGAATAGAACTTCCTGAAAAAAGTCAAGAAAATGTGTAGTTTGATACGATTAACCGGTTAATCGGTCGGAACGTTTTGCGGTTAACCGATTAGCAATTCTGTATTCGATTGCCATCCCTAATATATATATATATACGAGGGTTGTTCGGAAAGTTCGTAGACTAGCACCATAAAATTAAAACCGCTTAAGATACATCAATGAATTTTTTTAACGTTTAATTAGCATCATATTTTTTATTTATATAATAAACTATACATCATTAAATATATTTTTTAATAAATTGTTGATGTTTTTGAAAGCAATGGTACGTCCAGGCGGCGCAACCTCGAATATTACGTTTTTTCTACCTAAGTGTAACTGAGAAGAACTCTTTTTTTTAATATGAGCATTTGTCATCCAAAAATCCTGTTAATCCACTTATGTTGTATGACATAATTGTACCGTAAAATTTGCAGCTGTTCTTGAAATTGTAAAATCTTATAAACAAGACGGGTTTAAATCTTTACCTAACTCCAAGGAATTTTATCAAGATAAGTGCTTGAGGTAGAGAAGGCTGACATTGAGAAACAATGACGTCATGAAACTAAATGGCGACATCGCCGGTTGATCATATAATGTCTTTTTTATTTCATGATTATTTGGTAAATATTCAAAGTATCAAGCTAAAATTTACAACATTTCTTTATCTTTTGTTGTTTTATGTTCCTTAAAAATTTTGTAAGCATAGACTAAATAGTATTAATTTTATCGCATCAGTCCACGAACTTTCCGAACAACCCTCGTATATATATATATATATATATATATATATATATATATATATATATATATATATATATATATATATATATATATATATATATATAAAACTACCTGATGACCAAATCAGAAATAGTATCATGAAAATAGTTAAGTTACATAATGGGCATGAAATGTTTAATCTAAATATATGGTATTTGTTGTATCATCAGGCACATTTACACAAACATCCTCTTCCCTAAAGCAGGTTAAATGAATGAACTGCGCCAGTCTCTATTGCTGCTTGGATTGTTCTATATGTTACGATTTGTGGAATTTTGCGTATTATAAGACTCATAATTTCAACGTCATCTTGTTCTAATAATTTGTTCCAATATATTAGAGGACCCTTTTCCCTAGTCTCACGTATTGCCTCCATAACTTTATGACTGTCGCCTGTTTCCTTTTCGGTTGTGAGAATTAATCTGAGCGAATTAACTGCTCCCGTTTCTATTGCTGCTTGAATTGTTCTATATGTTATAATTTGTGGAATTTCCCTTACTAACAGCTACAACATTTCAACGTCATCTTTTTGTAATAATATGTTCCAAATTAAGAGGGCGTCCATTTCCAAAGCCTCGCGTATTGCTTTTATTAACCTGTGGCCATTTTCTGTTTCCTTGTCGGTGATGAGAATTACTTTGAGTGAATTAACTGCGCCAGTTTCTAATGCTGCTTGAACTATTTCATCCGTTATGATTTGCGGAATTTTCATTATTAACAGGCTCATTATTTCAACGTCATCTTGTTCTAATAATTTGTTCCAATATATTAAAGGACTCTTCACCCCAGTCTCACGTATTGCCTCCATAACTTTATGGCCGTCGTCTGTTTCCTTTTCGGTTGTGAGAATTAATCTGAGCGAATTAACTGCTCCCGTTTCTATTGCTGCTTGAACCGTACTATATGTTACAATTTCTGGAATTTCTCTTAATAACAGCCTCAACATTTCAACGTCATCTTTTTGTAATAGTACCTTCCAAAATAAGAGGGCGTCCATTTTCAAAGTCTTGCTTATTGCTTTTATTACTGTGAGGCCATTTTCTGTTTCCTTGTCGGTGATGAGAATTACTTTGAGTGAATTAACTGCGCCAGTCCTTATTGCTGCTCCAACTGTTCGATCCGTTATAATTTGTGGGATTTTCATTATTAAAAGGTTCATTACTTCAACGTCATCTTTTTCTAATAATCTGTTCCAATGTATAAGAGCACTATTTTCCCAAGTCCTGTTTCTTGCCTCCATTTGTAGAAATTCCTTTGTGAACAGACTCATTTCTTCATAGCCATCATTTGCAAATAAAGGATCATAAGCACCTTCTTTCAACTTCTCGCGTATTGTTTCAGTTACTATTTCGGTAGTGAGAATGACTTTGAGTGAACTAACTGCACCAATTTCTATTGCTGCTTGAATTGTTCTACACGTTATAATTTGTGGAATTTCTCTTGCTAACAGACTCAAAATTTCAACATCATCTTTTTCTAAAAATCTGCTCCAATCCCCTATGGAAATATCATCGAAAAGTGTCAACCCAAAGTCCATGCTAGTTCCTTTCCACGTCTTATTCATTGCCTTCATTTCTAAGTATTTATAGTCAGTTACTTTTTCGGAAGTGAGAATTAATTTTAGTGACTTCATTGCGTTAATTTCTATAGCTACTTGAATTGTTCTATATGTTATAATTTGTGGAATTTGCCTTACCAACAGACTCATTATTTCAACATCATCTTTTTCTAAAAAAAAATTCCAAAATATACTGAAACAATCTTGCAGCGGCACACGTGTTGCCTGCGTTACTACGAGTCCGTTTTCCGTATCCTTTTCGGTAGAGAGAATAAATTTAAGTGAATTTACTGCCCCAGCTTCTATTGCTGTCTGTATTGTTCGATATGTTATAAATTGTGGAATTTTACTTACTAACAACCTCATGGCTTCAACGTCATCTTTCCTCAAAAAATTGAACGGATCATACATCTGAGTACCTTTTCCCACAGTTTCGCAAAATGTTTCCATTGCTAAAAGGTCCCTTTCGGTTGTGAGAATTATTTTAAGTGAATTCACTGCTCCAGTTTCTATTGCTGCTTGAACTGTTTTACCTGTTATTATTTCTGGAATTTCCGTAATTAATAGACTCATTATTTCAGCATTATCTTTGTTTAATGAATCATTCCAACATATCAGGACATCCTTTTGACACGCCTTGGTTATTGCCCTTCTTACTGCGTGGCCATTGTCTGTGTCATGTGTATTTATCATTTTGAACAAGTCAAAGTCATCTCTGTCTAACAATTTTTTCAAAACTTTAACATGCCCATCAAATTTCGCAAACATCTTCGTATCAAGGATTTTTTGTATAACTGAATGGTGAGAAACTTTTTCGTTTGTGTAAGATAAAATTACTTTAAGTGAATTAATTGCTCCAGTTTCTATTGCTACTCGAACAGTTTCGTGTTTAATTATTTGTGGAATTTTTTGTATTAACCCAAACATTACCATACAGTCATCTTTTTTAAATAATTCTCTCAAAGTATTACCCTTGCCATCATTTTTTTGCCATTCAGAAATTGCTTGCAAGTGGATGCCCGTTATACTGTCATAAAAAAGAAGTAGTCTAAGCACCTCCACAGCTCCTAGGTTTACAGCATTCTTGATAGTCCGAAATGTAATAACGTTTGGTAATCGTTTACAAAGCTTTGATAAATCGACAAAGGGGTCATCTTTCATAAAATCAAAGCAAGAATCACAATTTATATTGCTTGTCACGGTTTCTCTGACTAAATCTAGCACATGATCTAAAATATATACGAAAATCGCTGAAGTTAGCTTTTCAGTCATGATCCATTCCTGCAACGCCGCCTCTGGAATCTTTCTCAAGAATTCTAAAATACGTTTACCAACTACTGTCCTGTTTTTCTTTATCTCTGCATCTAAACATTTCCATAGATCTACGTCACCTAAACGCATCCATTCGCCGGGTGATAAGAATTTGCATGCCTTTTCAACTAAAATTTCAAACATATCAATTTGATAATCACATTGCCCACAAAATTCCTTGATCACTAGAGACCAAAACAAAAGTTCTGTTTTCCGACAAGAAAGTCTCCCAATTTCTTTTATCAGATTGTCCATACCTTTCATTACGTCACATGTTACGTCCTTGAAGTTACTATCTGACATCCTCAACAGCAATTTGATTAAGCCAGTCAAACAATTTTCATTCGAAAAATCTTTGTATTTAAGCATTACTGAAGAAAAATTACAATCTAAAATGGCTTGGCACATTGCTTTGCTTGGTGTTCTTTCATACACTAACGTTCCTAAGGACATATATTCAAATATTACATCTGGAAACATTGTTAAAACTACTGTTATTAAAGTAGATGCTTTTTTGGACGGCAGATGTTTTCTAATTGCATCATTACAAACTCTGAATCTTTTCCCCGTGTTTTTCGTTTTTTGATATAAACAATCCATGCCTCTTTCATTCAACCTGTCTAACAAGGATCGTAGATTCTCCTCCCAGAATTCACAAATAATCCACAAATCATCTATCGGTGTCTTATTTTCAATAATATTTTCTCCAAACAAACATACCAGGTAACTATCCAACTTTGGAGATAAAATGTAGCAGATTTCTCCTGGTTTTGTTTTATGAAATGACGGTCGGATGAAATGACGGATTGTATGAAAAGGCGCAAGTTCTAAAAAATCTTTTGCAAAAAACTGGCAAAAACTTAATAAAACACTTTCCAGTATTGACTCGTGCTGAAATGTGTAAATGTGTGATTCGGTTCCCTTCTTTCGCAAGTATAAACTGGATAAATCAAACTCCACTTTATCATATATTTTCACTGGCGATAATTTCATTATTCCTAGAAGATGACATATTTTCTCTATTAATTCTATATCATGTCTGTCTTCAGTATAAATTTTATGATCCAGCTGAAGCAAAACATAAACAAGTATTGCATAGTCTTCAGGACACCGAGCTCTCATCGAGTTTATTTCTTTCACCAAACTTTTATCAGCTTTGACAAAGAAGTCTAGCCCTTGTTTGAAAAAATCCCAGTTGCTGAAAAAAAGATGACAAGCTTGCGGAAACCCAATTCTTGGATCTGTTTTACTTATCGAATTAATCAATGATGATGTAATCTTCCCCTCTTCCATGAGATTCTGGATTTTAAATTCTGTTCTTGTTCTGAAACACCCATGAACTGTGTTCAATGGACGAGAGTCATAAACCTCTATATTAAAGTATCTTACACTGCCATAAAGAAAATGTTTTTTCTCTGCAGAAGTGAACTTCCATTCAGTAGAAAGATCCAGGGTATTTTTCTTGTCAAAAATATCATACCCATCTGTAAATACCCTGACACTCTCGAAAATTGATTTGCGGCAAGTTAATAATAGGAAACATTTTTTTGATTTGACAAGTGCTTCCATTCTGGAAAAAAGTTTCTGCCAAGAATCAAATTCAGATTTATTCAAATTTGATTTCCCAAAAGGATCATCAATCAACACAACTTGCAAATCTCCTAGACCGATAACAGAGGAAAATTCTATAACAGTATTCATAAAATAGATGTCTTTTGTTGATATCTTGTTTGACAATTCTTTGACTGCCTGCTTTGCAATAGACGTTTTTCCACAACCACCAATACCCGTTAGAATAATGCAATTATTTTCCCATAAGCGTCTCTGAACCTCATCTGCTATCCTATCAATTCGACAATGAAAGGTGTTGTTGAAAAGGCACTGCACATCCTTTGTAATTCCTATTGGAAAAAAAATGAGGAGGAAAAATTAACAAATTCTAAAATGAAAAAAATACGTTTCAGAATTTTCCAGAATTTTTTCCTTAATTTAGTCAGCGTAGAGAACCTTATGATGTATAGGAGTTTCTTATATCTCATTATTTGTATAGATCATTTTTTAACTTATTTTCTTACTTTTGATTGCCTCTACTTGAGCATTCATGGAGCAATGTAGAATTTCCTCTAGAGATCCTGTGTAGTGTTTCGAATTCCGTCGATCCATTCTTTCAACGACAAGTGATAGTTCATTCCAGAAAATACTAAAAGCGGCATCCTCAACTTGGAATTGTGCACTGTGTCCTGATGTTTCATTTCTTATCAATCGGATCCTTTCAATGTCGTCAGCCAGTTCCACATCAGGACTTGGTATTTTTAAAGATCCCCAACCACTCTTTGGTGCCGGAATTAAACAAACATTTCTAAGGATCTTATACAGGATAAAAAGGTCCAGGTCCTCTAGTGTTTGTCTTCTTGAAGCATTCTTGATATTTTGTTTTTCGTCACGCATTAAGCCTTTATAAAATTGCGTCCTGCCCTCAGCTCTAGTTTCAAGGTCCTCTGGAGCAATTTGATTAACAATAATATCCCTATAAATATCAGAGCAGAGTTCTAAAGCACGCACGATCCGAGCGTGATTCTCCCTGGGTTTATCTGTCTGATAAGACATTGTCACACTTCACTACCTGTTATTTACCTGTAATGAAAATCCTTCGACTTAATTCTTCAAACAAGTTCAAGTATATACGCCTCTACTGATTTTACCTACCTCTAACTGAAATAAATATCTTTATTTTCATTTTTGTGTTCTGAAAACTTAATTAAAAGCAAAATATTCTTTGGCGTGTCCATAACATCCTACCAAATCTACTTATCATGTACAAGTAGTTTAAATTCGTTCTTTCATATATTTTTAAATTTTTAAAATAACAGAATTTATTGCACATCCTTCTCCCCATATTTTAAATTCTCTTTTTAATCTTTAGGTCACCTGAGTCACTCAGGTGACCTATTGCTATCCGTTTTCGTCCGTCGGCGTGCGTCGTGTGTTAACATTTGAACATTTTTAGCTTCTTCTCTGAAACCGCTTAACCAATTTCAACCAAATTTGGCATATAGCATCAAAATTGTGAATTTCCTGGTTCCTGCCCCCTGGGACCTGAGGGGTGGGGCTAAAACCACCAAAAATAATGCAATCTTTAAAAATCTTCTTCTTTCCTCCTGGACATCAAGCAGTCAAACTGTTGGCATGATTGTAATAAGCATTGAGCCCTTTACCAAAATTGTGAAATTCATCCCCCCAGGGTCAGGGGTTCTGGTGCTAGGGTGGGGCTATATAGATCGTATAGTGAAAGTGCATTATTTCTTTGAAAATCTTCTTCTCTGCTCCTGGGTACCAAATAAAGTAACTAAGTAATAGTTATGAATAGCAAGAGTGCCTCTTCCAAAATTGTGAATTTCATGGCCCCAGGGTCAGGGGTTCTGGTGTTAGGGCGGGGCTCTTATTATTATACAGTGAAAATGCATTAATTCTTTGAAAATCTTCTTCTTTGATCCTGGATATTAAATAAAAAAAAATAAGAACATAGTTGTGATGAGCAAGAGTGCCTCTTCCAAAATTGTGAATTTCATGGCCCCAAGGTCAGGGGTTATGGTGTAAGGGCGGGGCTCTATTGATTATATACTAGTGAAAATACATTAATTCTTTGAAAATCTTCTTCTCTGCTCCTTAATCATGTTAATATCAAAGAAACTAAGTAAGAACATAGTTATGATGAGCATGACTGCCTTTTCAGAAATTGTGAATTTTATGGCCCCCGGGTCAGGGGTTCAGGTGTTAAGGCGGGGCTCTATTGATTATATACTAAAATTGCATTAATTCTTTCAAAATCTTCTTTTCTTTAATATATTAGTTTCGATTTTTGAAAAACTTAATTTAGGTTCAAAGTTCATAATATTCAAACCAAATTCAGTTTCTCTCGATTTACCGGCATTAAATCATGAAAAAAAAAACAAACAAACAAACAAACAAACGAGTTCATAATTATGTTATAACAATTTGATTAAAATTAGATGTTCCAAATCCGCTACCACCTCTAGCGGTAGCGGAATCGGAACATCTAACTTTAATTACATGTAGATTGATTTTATAGCAGATTTGATTTAAAAATCCTTCCAAAATATTTATTACTTTAATGCAAATTCACCTGATGAAGAAAAAAAAATTAATTCAGCCAAAATTTAATTAAATGATAATGAAACACGCAGGATTAATGAGGTTGATTTATTTATTCAATTTACGAAAAATGGTGAAGACCAACAATATTAACAATGAAATTTGATAAAATTACTATTGTAGAATTGCATATTTTTCTGTAAACTAAATCTTAAACATGTAATTTTTGGCACTATACATATATGTATATATATAATCATATGTGGATTTCATACAAATGTAGTACAGTGTACATGCATATACATGTATATTAATTCATTTTTTTTAGTAATTTATGTTACAGATTTTATTAATGTGGGCCTTCACCATTTTTCATACATTGAATAAATAAATCAACCTCATTAATACGGCATATTTCCATAATGATGGCGAATAAAATCAAGATATTACATAAATTGTCTATTTAATCTTAGAGGAAAGATTTTAAATGATTCAAATACTACAAAACACGGTCCACCACGACGACGACTCCTCTAAATGTATCACAAAATGTGTTTTTAAAACAGCCACACACTTTTATTTTAAAACAGAATATTTTTACATTCGACTGGCCTTTGATATCCCAGGCACAGTCGGTTGGTGTTTTATACATGTACAAGGACATATATAGACCACCCCCCCCCCCCAAAAAAAAAATATGATACTAGCATATAGTTGCAGATCGTCAGTTTCCAAGCACCTGTGACATGCTTACATGATATGCACAAAGGGGAATAACTCTAATATTTTAGAATCACTCAAGAATTTTGTCGTCACAGTTCACCTGTGTATAATCAAACAAGATTATTCAAATAATGTATGTATGTATGTATGTATGTATGTATAATCATGTTTATGTATAATATGCATAATAATTATTAATTATTCTTGTACTATATGGGTAAATATTGTCAGGATCCGGCCACCAAGGTGACGCAATATGTGACGTAATCAACTAAAAAAAAAACAAGGGAAAGGGGAGGTTGTGGTCTTTGTTGACTGTTTTCGTATGGACAGTACATGACAAAGTGAGTTATTTTATCAGTTATATACCTGTAATTCTGTTGATAATGCCTGCGACCTTCTAGTCCTATGGCCGATTATTGGGTCAAGTAAATCCACGATTTGTTTTATTGATTCCTTTCCAAATCGATACCGCCTCCGACTTTCCTCTTCACTCATGTTTTGTACAGAAAAACGTTCTCTAAAAACCCTATCCGCTCTTCTTCTACCCAAGTGACCAAACATTACGTTGGCCGCCATTGTTAATGAGCGTTTAAAGAAGCCCTCTTGGCTTCATTAAAATTAGAGAAGTTAATGAAGCTTTAATGCATCGATTCGTTCATTAAAACATTGATACAACGGAATTTAATGACACATTAAAAATGATCAGTTTAATGAAGCTTTAATTATTCATTAAATATTGATACAACCGGATCCTGGGTATTAAATAAACTAAGTTCATAGTTATGATGAGCATGGTTGCCTCTTCCAAAATTGTGAATTTCATGGCCCCAGGGTCAGGGGTTCTGGTATGTGTGTGTGTGTGGGGGGGGGGGGGGTCTATTGATTATAAAGGGAAAATGCATAAATTCTTTCAAAATCTTCTTCTCTGCTCCTTGGTATTATTTAAACAAAAGTGCATCGTTATGATAAGAAAGAATGCCTCTTCAAAAATTGTGAAATCCATGGCCACTGGGTCAGGGGTTCTGGTGAAGAGGGGGGGGGGGGGGGCGGTACTCTATTGATTATATAGTGAAAATGCATAATTTCTTTAAAAATATTTTTTCTACAACTAGTTATAAAGCATGCAAAGAAACAAGTCTATAGTTATGATGAGCAAGGGTGCTTCTTCCAGAATTGTGAGTTTATGGCCCCTGGGTCAAATGATCTGTTGTTAGGGTGGGGCTTTATTTATGTAATAATATAGTGAAAATGCATTTCTTTGAAAATCTTCTATGCTTCTGGGCATATTCGAGGCAAACAGAGTAAAAGTTTCAATATGCAAAGTTAATTTTACCAGAATTTTGAACACCTGGACTAGACATGGTAATTGCCAAAAATTTCGTATCGCGATATATCACGATTTTCCCCCTAAATTTTACGATAATAACATGACATTTTTACAAGCAATTTTTACAATGATTTTAAATGAATATTCATAATTTTTCTGAAAAATATGCTGGAAAAACATAATTTCACTTTTTTCATTTTTTTATTTAGATAATATCAAGTAATTTTGGATGCTAGAATGCCGTTCTTTTACCGTTTTCAACATTTTTTTTTTACACTTCCTGTAATTGTTATTCGAAAGATTGAATAAATAAATGAATAATTTCTGGAATTTATAACTATATACCTAAATACCGGTATTTTTGTCTCCATATCACGACAGTATCACGCAAATAAAAATCACGATATACCGGTATACCGATAAAATCGTACATCCCTAACCTGGACCGTTTAGTCAAGTGTTCTGGTCCTGGCCAGGGCTCTATTAACTTGTATTCTGTTGAGCAAAGTTATTCCTCTTTGCCATTCACCTTTGTTAATTAATCACCTTAAATAATGTATTTGAAAGGTTAATAGAATAAGAGAATTATGCAAGAATATTAATTGTATAATACAAAAAGTACTTTTATAGTTTTAATGATCAGGTAGACTTGGAAATAATAGATGAATAAAACAAGACAAAAATAACTTATCTCTATAAATATTCCTCAAAGGCCAAGAGAGGGCAGTGTGAGAAGTAATACATGTAATATGGGGTTAAAAAATAGACATTTTGTTAATAGTCTGCATGGTAATAGTGATAAATGGGGGACAGATAGATACTAGACCAATTATTTTGTTGATGCTAATCATACTATTTTTCTTGCTTATGGGTAACAAAGCTTCATCTATCAGTTTATGATCCTCTAAATTGTTGTATTGTACTCAGGTGACCGTTGAGGCCCTTGGGCCTCTTGTTTTCTTTATCAATTTAGTTATTATATATACGCATGTACATATGTATGTAATACCATCACTTTGATCCCACTCTAAACTAAAGGATATTATCTTGCGGGCCCTTCCCGAATGACCAGTTTTCTATTTCTAGAAAATTAAGGCAGTAAATATTAAAAAATCGATCGTGGTGGTCGAATTTAAATAACATTACATTGGAAGGGTTGCATAAGGTGGAATTTACAGTTATTTTTAGGTTAGGGGATTTTCATTCTTAATTTGGTACAAGTTTGTTTGCCTTTTCAAAAAAGTTACTAAGGTCAGATCCTAGCAACGATTTAAAAAAGGGGGTCCCAAACAATATGACAAGCAAAACAAAAATGTAAACTGTCCAAACTCGAAAATACTGGGGGGGGGGGGGGGGGCTTGGACCTTTCTCTTACTTTTTGGTACATTTTTTTCAAATTCTAGAATTTGCCAGTGCTTGATCTAACAATAGCAAAAAAAGGGGCAAAAAAAGCTTCTTAAAGAAAATTTTTTTATAGCAAAAGACTATATACTCATAACCTCCGCATTCTACGAGCCTGAAGGTATATTTTAAAATGCGTGTCTACGAGAAAACCATGCAGAATGCTATGAAAGCAAGTTTTTCAAAATTTCTTGAAACTTTGCATACAAAGTGAGATCAAGGTCACTTACTTACTGCGTAAGTTTGGTGACGTCATTTGATTTGTTACCATGGATACAGGGAGAATTAGTTTATCGTCAGCCTATTTCTATACCCAGTATGGAAAAATAACACCTTTTGTACATATTCTGTTTGTGTATAAAAAAATTTCCATAATATCTTCATAACTAATGGATTTAAGGAATTAAAACCTTTGAAAAAAATATTTACAGAATTTTTTCCACATACCTTTTTGAATGTGAAGAGCTACGAGTGCAAAAAGGTCACGATAATTGTAAGAAATAAAGATATTTGAATAGTCTGCAGAAAAACAGCTATAAAATTCCAAGAAACGCTTCCATTGATTTCATATTTTTAAAAAGTGATTGTTTTTAAATATATTATTTAGTATTAATGGGATTTTGGTTGCAAATTTAAATTAATGGAGTTTTCACTCTTGTAAGTGCAGAACTGCAAGTGCAAAAAGGTCACAATAATTCTAAGGGATATTCTGTAGAAAAAACAGGCATAGAATTTTAAGAGACACTTCAGTGATTATATTTTTTATCAAGAAGTATTTGTTTTAAGATATTTAAGTAAAAATAACAGGCAATTTGGTGGCACATTTGAATTAGTTGATTTTTTCACCCTAGCAAAATTACACAGTATCTGGGTAGAAAGGCATACTGGACTAGAGTGATTACATTTTGAACGTTAAATCATTTCAGGCACATGACCTTCAATCTTCATGACTGAAATTAGCTTATATTTATCCAGAATGTCACAAAGATGCATGATTTGAATATTTGTTTAACCAGAAGTCTTTTTCGAGACTGTAGCTCTACTGGTTTGTACTTCTAACAAAGGAAGAGATAAGTAGCAGTTGGACTTGACTTTGCAACAGAAATAAATAGAATAATGATCCTTGATTTGGTCTCTTTTCATGGAAATCTGACTAAAACTAAAGGGGGAGTAGATTTTAAAAGAATTTTACAGAAATTTCTATTTTAGTATTCATAGCAACACCGTTCATCAAAATCAAAATCCGATAAAAAAAATTATGTATCTCAGTGTACTTTACTTGTGCCAAGTAATATTGGAATCAGACCAAAACTGTAGGAGTAGCTTTTGTTGACGGACAGACAGACGACCAACCCCTTACTATCGCATAAGCTCTTCTGGTCTCTAACCAGTAGAGCTAAAAATCATGAGTTTTTGACAAGGCTTAACGTATTATAGCAATGAACTGGTTATACATGTAGCTATGGGGCTCATTTTACAGGATCCCTTAGCATGAAAATGCACATTGCAAAAACTGCAAATACATAAAATTGCAAGTTTAACAGAGAGAGTGTTCAAAAGTGTGAACACATCAGTAAATAAAATCCACTTTTTCACAGTGTTGCCCAAATTTCATACAGTTCTTCATTGCAAAAGTTGTTTTTAAACATGCAAAACATTTTATACAAATGCTGATTTTGTTTGCCCTAAAATTATACAAAATATACAAATGAAT
The DNA here is from genome assembly GCF_033153115.1 of Saccostrea echinata. NCBI lineage: Eukaryota > Metazoa > Mollusca > Bivalvia > Ostreida > Ostreidae > Saccostrea > Saccostrea echinata. The sequence continues at coordinate 153,323 of NW_026889760.1, read as the reverse complement.
GAACAGAACAAAGTTTATGTCTTTTTTAATACCATAAAGTCATAAAAACACAACTAGTATTTAAATGAAATATTTGACAATGCTCAATTAAATTCCTTCAACTGCATTTGAAAAATACCAAATGTATCATGTACATGTACATGTTACTTTTACAGAGAAAATTTAAAGACAGCAACATTATAAAAAATTTTATTACTAAGATGATCTCTAATTTTAAATTGTCAAAAAAAAAAAAAAAAAAAATTAAAAACTCATTTGAAGCTACTACACTGAAATAAAGCAAAATAATAATATTTGAATTAATATGACAAATAATGGCTATGCTGTTCTTAACAAGACAATTTTTATTGATATAACATTTGTATTCCTTTGTATAACTTTGATCCCCTGTTATGGCCCCCCTATTCTCTTGGGGGGGGGGGGGGGGTCATGATTTGAACAAAATTTGAGTCTACATTACCTGAGGATGCTTCCATTTAAATATGACTAATTATGGCTTTGCTGTTCTTGAGAAGAAGATTTTAAAAGGCTTTTTCCTATGTATTCCTATGTAAAACTTTGATCACCCATTGTGGCCCCACCCTACCCCTGGGGGGAGGGGGGGTCATGACTGGAACAAACTTGAATCTTCACTACCTGAGGATGCACCCATATAAAAATGACCAATCATGGCTTTGCTGTTCTTGAGAAGAAGATTTTTACAAATTTTTCCTATGTACATGTATTATATGCAAAACTTTGATCGACCATTCTGGCCCCCCCTACTCACGGGGGTCATGATTGGAACAAATTTGAACCTACACTACTTGAGGATGCTTCCTTTTAAATATGATCAATCATGGCTTTGCTGTTTCTGAGAAGAAGATTTTTAAAGGCTTTTTCCTATGTATTCCTAAGTAAAACTTTGATCACCCATTGTGGCCCCACCCTACCCCTGGAAGTCATGATTTGAACAAACTTGGATCTACACTACCTGAGGATGCTTTCATATAAGTTTCATATTTTCAAGCACAGTGGTTCTTGACAAGTTTTTAGGTGATGCCATCAATTTTTCACAAATTCATGATTATCTCCCCTTGGAAGAAGGTGTGGCCCTTCATTTGAACAAACTTGAATTCCCTTTACCCAAGGATACTTTGTGGAAAGTTTGGTTGAAATTGGCACAGTGGTTCTTGAGAAGAAGATGAAAATGTGAAAAGTTTACAACCACGACAACGACGACGACAGACAATGGACATATTTCGATCAGAAAAGCTCACTTGAGCCTTCGGCTCAGGTGAGCTAAAAAAAAGTTTCATCCTTTTCCTTTGGAATGCCGTCGACAGCTTGAAGCATCAACTCTGTACCTTGGCATGGTGCAACAGGCCCTATTGCTAAATGTACTGACTGTAAAATATTCCTGAACAGTATTGCAAATAGTCCAATTTCTGAGATACTTGGCACTTTAAGGGAGGGTAATCTCCATTTGACAGGATATGCTTTGCATGATTGAACAATTTATGCTGAGATCTTTCATCTTTTGACCAATTTATATGCACTGATGATATGAATTCAAAATCTGTAAAAGCAATGACAAATTGATGTTTGAATTAAAGTTCATAATTGATATTGCAATAATTATGATAATCAAAGAAGACATTTTAGTACAGTAAATTTTCATTTATACCCAAAAGCAAAAGAGCATGTATTTTGATGTTCTAAATGACATTGGGAATTAGGGAATAATTTCAATTTTACAACAAAGGGACCTTGGCAATGCTAGCCTGAATCACCTTTATTTCCTATTTTGTAAGAGATCCAAATGCCTTAAATGGCTAATTGAGTTTAATGCAAACCTGCAAATGATCCAAATATAAAACAAGCTAATTCAGAGAATTGTGGCCCCCACTTATGGAAAAAAATGAGGATGGAAGAACTGGACCAAAAAAAAAATGCAGATGGAAAAAGAAAAAGGTCAACCTTAACCTTTCAGCTTTTGGCCTTAAAGTCAATTGGTGTCTTTTTTTATTAAAGAAATAAATTCAAGACCTCAAAGAGAACCAAAGTTATCACCAGGACATTATTTATTGCAAGATATGAATTTTTCAACTAAACCTTTTAACTTTGAAATCAAAGGGGATTTCTTTAAGTCATTGGGAATTATGATATAAAATTTAACAGAAAAAGCTCAAGGGAAACTAAAGTTATTATTTGAGTTTTTTTTGTATTGTAGGAATTTCCAACCTTGACCTTTTGACCTCAAATCAATAGGGATCTTCTCTAGGCTGTAAGGAGTTGTGATATGAAATGATATTGCAAAAGCTCAAAGGCTTTAAGAGATATTGTTCCCAAATTAAAGTGTTATAGTACATACATGTGCAGACAGAATGACCAATGGACAGACCAATAAACATTTATTGGGGGGGGGGGGGGTGGAGGCTGTTACCTGCAGGTATTAGGTCATATGTTTTCTGTTAAGTCCATGACTTCTTCCATTTTCCTCCACTCTTTGCTCTGTAAAATAATTGAAAAAGCCATGAAGTATATATACCCTTATACATTACAGTTAATGCTAAAAATGCTAATGCTGAAACAATTTGAATGAATCATAATTAAATAATTTTAAAGCTCAAAACTTGAACTATATGGACTGGACTTTTCAGTTTATCAGTCACATATTCAGGCATCTTCACCATTTAGACCTTACTTCACATAAATTGTTCTTTGTTATTTTACTTATCAGTAATGTGAATGAGCAGTTACATGTATATTATCATGATTATAGTAACTTGTATGTATACATTATAAAATGTTAACCACATGTACAAACTCTGGTTCATGTCATTGAACTGCATGAGAACAATGTCCACTTGGTTATATTTTTCAGTGTGGAAATGAAACATATTTGTTAATTTTATTTTTTGAGATATTAAACATTGACATTATCTTTATCATTATGTAGAACCTTAAAAATATTATATTATATTACAGTAAGTGATCACCTGTTTGGTTTGATTCAATTGTTGCCTTGTCAATAGGAACACATTTCTGCTAAAGAATAAACATTAATTTTAATATTAACTATACAATACTTAATAATCCTCATAGTTACATGAATACTTATAACCAGTTATGTACACATAAAATGAAACAGAAATCACACTTGAGATTTTATTTTTAGAACTAATTCAAAACAATATGCAATTGAAATTTTATTTCCAAACAGGATTGGATCATTTACATGTGAAATGATCAATATTATGAAACTATTGAGTGTAAAAGCCATTCATCAACATTTACAGTAGAATCCTTAATTTATGTGAGTACTAAATATACTCAAATGAGAACAAGAATTAGCAAGTGGACTTCTGCTCAAGAGTTTTCACTTTTTACATGTATTTCAGCTATAACATAATAAAAGCAGGTAATTTTGCTTCATAAGTGAAACTTGATGTATAAGCTACTGAGTAAATTTTAGAAATAATTTGATAAAACTTTAAAATTTACATATAATTATAAACACACAGTATATGTATATGTACCTTTAAGCTCTTCCTTCAGCTTTACTTCCATACTGATTTTTTAAAGTGTGTTTCTATACATCTTTTGCATATACCTGTAACAATTAGGAATCAAATTAGTTGATAGATATAAATCATTATAGATTGGACATGTAAGTTGTATAAACTTGATATCAATAGGTTTTCACAAACTATAAACACAAAGTCAGTAAATATTTCCAATTATGATATCACTTTGTGATATTATATTTACATGTATAGGGTTGTCCTTAAGACCTGTGGGACTGGGGAATTTCTTCACCTATAATGACATAATTCCCCAATTACTCTGGTATTGCCCTCTCAACCCTCACTAAGGGGAGGAACCCCCAACATGCTTTTTTTTTTTTTTATATATAAATCTGTTTCATTTCTTATTGACAACCCAAATATCATGTACAGTGTCTCTCTGAAAACTTTAAGGTCAGAAATTAAGTTAATTTCAATGGTTTAGCAAAATTCCTTAAGTTTTTAAACTGTATAATGTTCTTACCAGTTCCAACAGGCAAAACCTCATTCAGCTTGACCCTCTCGGTTAACGGGTTTGCATAATAGCGTCTCCCCTATCAGGTATGGGTGACAACATGTTCTTTTTTCCTTTTCCAGTGTAGACCAAGTATATTTCTGTGTTTGACACATACATGTACATGTAGGTATGTTTACAGAAATTAGACTGTCCAAGTCCCATAACAGCTGTATGGTTCAAGATGGTTAACGATAAGAAGCGTTTCACGGACAGAAATGTCTTATGTGCTGCATTTAAAATACCTTGTATATTCAGCTGAATCTATTTTACAATCTTTCAACAAAGCTAGAGATCTTTTATCATAATATTGTCCTCAAATCAACACTTCATCTTTTCGTCTGCCATTAAGACATCACACTTTTAATTCCTTTAAATAAGGAGAGTTCCACTAAGGGAGATAATTTTTCTAATAGTTTCAGCCAACTTCAATCTATTTTTAAATTAGCATAATGCCATTTGCAACCAAATTCCTTTTAACTATATATTGATTTTGAAGGATTTTTGCAATTAAACTGATATTTATAATGTTTTAAGCGTTTCTTGGGTTTTTACAGCATTCTAAAGATAGTGGTATTTTAAACACATTGATTTAATCTAATTTTAGACCCCACTTTTACAGAATCAGTGTTGATAAATGAAATTAAATAAAATATTTCTAGTTAGAGCACTTCCTTTAAATTTATTTAATATGTAACATTTGAATAAAAGTGCATTTTTTCCTGCAATTTTTTTCTCTTAATCTATGGGTGTTTTTCAAAATATTTTCATAAAATGTGCTAAAAATAGAATATAGGGCTATAATAGGGATCCCCAAAGGTACCTGACAGTTTTGATACTGGGATTTATTAGAGGACACATGATGCTAATCAGAAACAATAAAATTAGTCAAAATGATCACAATGCCTTTCATAATAAAATTTGGATTTTGCATGGTTTTCTCGTAGACACGCATTTAAAAGTATTTGTAACATACTGGCGGAAGTTAAAAGATGCACCTAGTATCCAGTCATTTATGGGGTTTTGTCTTTTTGACAATATATCCTAAAATCCAAATCAAAGTTTCAAAACGAGATTAGACTTTGAAAAACAAGAAGAGTGGTAAGAAGTTTTCAACCTTACCTGGTGTCTTCTATAACTTCCATTTTAAGATATTTTAATCCATTTTCATATGTCCACCTGTTCTTCCGCCTTGTTTTATTGACAGTAAAATTAATGTGTCTCCAGGCTCGTAACTGCTGCTATTCATAATCTCTAGTTGACATACACAACAAGTGGAATGTTTTTAATATATATTCTGAATGCCTTTAACATTCTTTGTGCCGCGGGCCTATTTTGGGCCTATTTTCAAAAACTACGTTAAGTGCCATGGGCCTATTTTGGGCCTACCGTTAACTCATTACGTCACAAGTAAAACTGCATGACTATGACGTTCCGTCATCATTCTAAGTTTCGCGCCATTTTGGCCTCTTGTTGCAGAAAACAATCAATCATTTTTAAAACCAATTTAATACTGAAAATTATAAGAAAGAATTTTAATCAGATTTTTCATTTGTCTTGATCTCCAGAAAATGTAATCGATGCATTCTGATTTGAAATTATGCAAATTCATCAATATTTTCAATCCTTGTCTGCACGATAAAAGCAATACAATGCCGTAAAAGTTCCCGTGGGTTTTTTTTTCAGTAATATTTTTCCTAAAACACGGGAATAACTTTAATTTCTCTGGGTACTGGTGTTTTAATATTTATCGGACACGCGATGTCCGGCATGGTTTCAACTTTTGCCGGACATGTATGAAAGCTACCGGCGATCGTCGGTAATCCGGCACATTTCGCCAACTCTGCAGTAGTAATGCAATATCATTGTAATTTCTGTAAATAATTTTTAAATCTAAAATCGGCATTATATATGCAGGTAATAAAGTTTAACAATTTAACATTTAAGCCTTGTAGAGATTTTTAACCGACTATAAAACCAAGTTTTATCCTCAGGAGCATCACAAATTTATGCAGAGAAATGCAGTTTACAACAGATTACATGTCGCATAATAAAAGAAATTCGGCAAATAGACAAAGAACTCTACAGATAAACATTCAATTATAGAATACAAGTAGTCAGTGCACGACATTTTCATTAAGAAAAATCAAGATGCCTTCTTTTGTGGCACATGTACATGTGCTCGTGGATGGTCCTACCCTCTTCCCCAAATACACAACACCCAGTTTTGATAGTATTTTATGAATTATATTTACCATTGTAAAAATCTGGAGGGAAAGCCAAAAAAAAAAAAAAAAAAAAAAATCGCGACTGTGTATATTTATGGTATACATGATTAACAAGATGTGTTTGTGAAACACTATGCCCCCAATGATAACACAATTCTGGTGTGGGACGTAGACTACAGTGCAATAGTTATGGTCAATGTTAAAGTTTTTCAAATGTAGGTCAAAGGTCACAGTTGAGGTCACATGATAAAAAATTTGTGTACCAATGGGTAGGTCTTGTCATAATGAACACTCATGTCAAATATTAAAGCATTACCCTTGACAGCGCAATAGTTATGGGCTAGGTTAAAGTTGACAACAGCTAGACAAACAGACAGACAGGACAAAAACAATATACCCCCGGGATCTTTCGATCCGGGGGCATAAAAAGTCTTAAGAAAAATAATTTGTGGGGGGAAACCCCCAACAAGCCCGGGGGTGTATATCGGCGAAAAAGGGGGAGGGGCATAATTGTTGGTGTTTTGTTGTTTAAATGTTGAAAACAAGGATATAATTAGGGAAAAGAAACATTTTTTTTTTCAAATTTCCTTAGCCTTTTTGTTGTCCCTTCGAGAATGTTTCGCTCGAATTAGAAAATCGCCAATTGCAGGAAAAGACTGCTTATGTCCATTGGGCAATTAGGCTCTTATTTCTGCAGAAAACGGCTGTGACATGGAACCTCTGCATGTTTATAAGTTCCCATCCAATCCCATCCATTCTGTTTGTGCATACGACCAATACAGGTTTCTTTTTGGCACGAATCATAGATTTTAACTGCGGAGAGGGGGGGGGGGGGTATTATTAGCCGGGATCAGATATTTTGGCATGCTTATCGTGTCAGATTAATGTTTTGCTATTAAATTAAAGGAAGAATTATGGGAGGTATTAACAATCAGATGGCAGGCTAAATATCTTTTCGGTTGAAATCGGGGCAAGACCCCCACCCTCGCAAATACCCATAAGATCTTGATTTCCTCCCAACGTAACTTACAATGTACCTAGTAGTAATAGTCTATTTTATTTTCTAACAGCTAGGCGAAGCATTCCAAATGAAGTAGATAAATACATAAATTAACGGTTCTTTTTGCTCAATAGGTTCCACACCTCTCCAATGTAATTGTGAAAAATCATAATATACTTATATACATGTACAGTAGTAACCTTGTCTGTCATTTATCTACCATGTTATTTTAGTTGTAGGATCGCACATTAAGAGTTGCCGATCGCCAAAACGTTTGCATTGTGTACTCCTAATATTGTACTTTGACGCTTTCAGTTTGAAAAACATATTTGCAATGAAAACTTTTATACTTTTTAAGGCCGATTACTACTTACATGTAGATGCACATTGTAAGTTACAAGTTGACGGAATATTTAGCTTTAACAAATGAAATGTTTGTTAATTTTTAATGTCCTTGAAGGTGTTTATTTATCTAGCACAAAATACAAAGCACAGGCACTTGTTTTTGTGATATTTTTTTTTTAACCCACAGCATAATAATAACATTGTTTTACTATGGGTTAAAAAGTATTACAGAAACAGTGCCTGATACAAGTCATAAATATTGTAGAAAAAAAAAAGTTGTAGTCAAAATACAAAAAGGACAAAATATAAGTTTTATAAATCTAAGCTTCTTCATTTGATTGAATTAAATAATCCATGTATTGCATCAGAGTTGCCGATTAAGGGTGGTAAAGACTCCGAAGAAAACGAACATTTGGAAGTAACGTACGTCTTAGTCGGTGTATTCCAAGTTATAATTTGTAAGAATACGATTACAAAAATGTGACAGTAAAAGATCAACATACTAACGTTTGAACAAATACAACCATAACAATTATATAATTTAAAACAATACAAGTGGTTTCAGGGAAAGAAGTGTGTGTACATGTGGTTATATGTAAGGCCTATGTTCAAAAATATGTATAAGGTTTACGAACAGAAATTAACCTTTTTCAAGTCCAATCGAATTTTTATGTTTTAGAACACTTTCACTGATAGATTCCGAAAAGAATTATTTACGTATCACTGTGTTTCAATTACACTGTACTTGTATATATTTTTAACTTAACTCGTACTGCGTTCAATATATGTTGTACGTGTATACACTTGATCCACAGGTACCCTACCCAATAATTCACGTGAATTGGATATGAGGTTATATTTTTTAAATAAGAAAAATATGTAACGTCAAGTGCCTGTGACTAGATCTACTAAGAATATTACTATTAATTTTGTGCGTTCTATAAATGTATTTTTTTTTTCGAAGGGGCCTGTCGTTGTAGAATCTATTATTGTCTCTATTGTAACAATATTCTGCAAATACGAAAAAGTATACATGTATACCTTTACCTACGTACATTGTTTGTGACGTCACAGTTACGTTACATCATAGATTTAACGTAATAGAAAACTGTCACGGCACTGTACGTAATTTGAACTGGAAATCTGCACGGCAGCAAAAGGGTTAACCACGCCTGATTGAATATCCATGGGTACATGTAAAAGATTTTACTACCATTTACAAATGCGTCTGAACCGGGAAAGGTGGTTTGGTGCTCTCTCATTCTCTCTCTCTCTCTCTCTCTCTCTCTCTCTCTCTCTCTCCAATATTATAAGAGAAAAAGATTTCTCTTTTACATTTAACACTTGTTTAGCAAACCGGTAACTTAATAAATTAAAATCCCTTAACGATCATATACAACTCCCTCATGTCCTGGTATGTACATCTTATAACTTGATAAAATTTGCGTAAGAATTAACCCTCCCATGGCCGTAGGAACGGGGGGGGGGCACGGGGGGGCGTGCCCCTTCCCCCCCCCCAATAATTTTGCCGATATATAGAATACTATAGAAAACATAGCTAATATATGCTTGTGCCCCCTCAATAATAACGTCTGATGACCTTTTTTTTTTTTTTTTGCTTGTCAAGGAATTTTGGTAGCGGATAGTTCCCCCCAACTGAAAATGTATGGTTGTGCCCCCTCAAAGTGAAATTGCTTCCTACGGGCCTGCCCCCCCCCCCGCCCCCCTTTTTTTATTTTGCCGAGAGACTCGATGAAAGATAACATCATCCTGGCATTAGTTTTGTAAATTCTCTCTTTAGATTTTACTGAAATGATTTAGCATGCACTGTTAAATACATCTCAAGGTTATGACAATGCCCATGTGTGGATCTAGAGAGGGGGATCAGCCCCCCCCCCCACGGGGATTTTGTTTTCAAATTTCTATAGTAAAGAAAAGAATACCTTGTCCCCCCCCCCCTCAAAAACATGGACCCCTGATAAAATGGTAAGGAGAGTCATTAGTATAGACGAAGGAATTAAGCCCCCTCCCTATACACACACACACACAAAATAGGTATTTGGGGTTTGGACAATTGTAGCTTTTTTTTCCTTGTCATTAAAATCCTGCAATGGATTTTTTAGTGGGTATGAACCCTCCCCCCCCCCCCGTGGAAAAAAATTCCTAGATCCGTGCATGAGGCTATAATGACATGGGAAAAATATCTGCATGTTCAGTCCCTGAAACGTTCTACTTTCCCACTTGAACGGTGAGCGAACGCTGAACGAACGGTGAACGAACGCTGAACGAACGCAGAGCGAACGGTGAGTGAACGATGTGTGAACGCTGAACGCAACTTGGTGAACGATGTGTGAACGGTGAACGGTGAGCGAACACAGAACGCGAACGGAGCGCAAACGCGAACGCAAAGTGAACGGTGAACGAACGGTGAACGCAAGATGAACGATATACTAGTATTCGGAATGCCTCTGATCTTTTCCTTGCATTGAAACTATTTTGTTGTATTATAATGTCAGGTGCCAAAAAAAAAATAATAATAATAATAAATAAGTAAACAAATAAATGAATGAATAATTAAGTCAATAAAATAAATTCTCCAAAATTGTCCTCAGAAAGACGATGCATGTACATTAAGTTTTTAATCACACGATTTTTATCGCATTAAAACATTGCAATTGTTGCCGAACGCTGAAGTATAAAAGATATTGTTTTTAGTTGGAAAATAAAAATGTTTATTCTTAGTTGATAACAAATCAGAGAAATCTTATGATTTAAAGAATGAATTAAAGCGGTTGTAACTTATATTCATATATATATATATCTCCGTGTCAAGGCGATTTCGTGTAAAGTAATGAAAAAAAAATTAATTACATTTATACGCTCGTATTTTAAATATTTAAAACAATAATATATTATGTGTCATTTCTATTTTTCATTATGATTTATTGAGCAGACGTCTACATGCATCTTTAGATGGCCGTGATTATACTCGAACAAGATCATGATGATACAAAAATACATATTCATATTATTTGTTATAAATTCAATTTTCAGAACTTGATATTTAAGTAATATGGTGTTATAGTTTTTATTAAACAGACAAATGAGAGAGAGAGAGAGAGAGTAATATTCAGTTTTAGCCCCCCCCCCTCCTTTCAGGCTTCACCAAATGTTTGTACCTATATCAAACAAAAACTCGGAAATTTTTTTCTAAATATATCAGACAGTGAAAGTAACTTTTTTTTTTTATCAACAAATCATATCCATTTGTTTGACAGTCATACTTGTTTTTCATTTTTCCTGCTTCAAGTTCACACGAAGTCCACGTGCTTGTCCTGTCAATCAAAATCATTCGACACTGTGCAGGTGTGAAAGTTTCGTCACATCGAAGACGAAGTGCGAGTATTTCCAACAAGTTATAACATTTATTTTTATCATTTCTAGATTTGATTCCAACATTTGAATAATAAGTTAGTAAAATACATTAGGCATTAACACTTGAATGTGAAACATACTCTCTGCCAATTTCAAATACCACCGCCGACACGTGTACATTTTGATCTACTATTGTTTTGTGACTTTTTTAGATGCATGTTTGTTTTGAGACTGAAATTTTTTTTTCTAAAAAAGACCGTAGCTTTTTTTAAATGTTAATTAAAACATTCTGGAAATATGGTACTGACTAAGTCACCGATTTAGGGGGAAAGGGGGGGGTATTAATCATATCGATTAGCAAACATATTAAGTTACGGTGAAGAAAGTTTTTTTTTTTCTCTATAACTATATACTTTACATATTACAGTAGAGAAATTCTGTAGTGCATTACATTTTAAAAATATTTCCTTTAACCACACTATCAATTTAATTCGTTCTAAAGATAATAAATTAACAGGATATCCGCAGTACTATGTATAACTCTCAGAACTAGTACTAGTTCTATTATATTTTCCGTAGTAATTGAAAAAAAAACCTATTAGAAATAAATATTTTCGTAATTTTGCTGCGTAATTATTTGACTTGAATAATTATATCTCCATTAATGATTTGTCGTCTTTAACAAAACAACAAAATCTTGCAGTGCTTGAAGTATTTGCACATTGCCCTTAGTTAAATTTAATATTTCAGCATCGTTCTACATAGGTACAGAATGTGCTTGTAACAACATTTATTTTCCAGAGTAATTTAATAAATAACCTAACAGCTAAGTTAAAATAATAAAAATATATATCGTAGATATTTTTCCTCATGAAATAATGATTCTTCAAACACGATATGTTAGTTAATAAATTAAAAAAAAAACCTGTAACTCCTTAACTACAAAAAGATAAGTCCTTTCACTTCGGAGTTCCGAATGGCAATGAAAACTGAACGATAGGTGAACGCTGAACGCAAGGTGAACGCAAAGTGAACGGAACGAAGAGCGAACGCTGAACGCTTTGTGAACGGTGAACGCGAGCGCACGGTGAACGGTGAACGCAAAACTGTGAACGGAGAGCGAACGGTGAACGCACGCTGAACGAACGGTGAACGCACGCTGAACGAACGGTGAGCGAACGGAAAAATGGGAAAGTAGAACGTTTCAGGGACTGTACATGTACCAAAATTAATGTCTCATACAGTTTCTGATTTAAATTAGTAATGCCTTTCATATGAGTATTTTTTATTGATAGCCTATATCTTACAGTTCCTGGTTAGGGAATAGTTTTTTATCATTAGTTTAGTTATAGATTGCTGTACTTTGTTTTGTAGACTCTCGATCAACATGGACTGATAGTTCATTGGATGTCTTGTGCATTTTTTTTCCCAAGAAAATACATTACAAAGCAGTTGAAGGTGATAAGTAAACACTGGCATGCAGGTACTTAACTTTCTTGTTTAGAAACAGTTTCAATCAACTTTAAATGTGAAGTTAGTAGTCAATCAGTCTATGACCTTGTATCCAAATGACGCTCCTCAAGGTCAAAGATGTGTGAAAGTCAGGTACTGGTAATTATACGTACCATTGATTTGGACATGTAAAACATGTTGTGGAAATCAGAGTTCGAACTTTATTTGAAATGGTGTACATGTATAATGGTAAACGGTACAATTTGCCAAAATATTAAGCAAAATGTCTGGAAGTGTTTTCTTTTAATATATATTTTTGACAAACTTGCTTCCAGATGAATGCGGAGTTTATGGTAATATATACAACAGTTTCCTTACAAAATAAAAGTTTTTATCCAAAAAGGAAATTTATGTGTTTATTCCTCGTTACTAAACATTTACAGTATGTTGTTTAGGGTGTAGAAACTAGGGATGGGGCATGCCCCAATAAATTTTTCAGTATACAGTATACAGTTGATTTACGGTTGTGTCCCTTAGTGGAAATGTCTGATGACCCAACCTTTTTTGTTTCTCCGAGAATTTCTGTTGGGTTTCTATGAACCTGCTCTTTGTAATGCGTCTGGTATGCATTTGTAAAACAGTAGTACTTGTATTTTCCTAGAGATCATGAATGTGGCAATCAACAGAGACTGTAACAGTCAGCTAAATAGTTGTTTTGATATTAATGCGAATTTTCTCCAGATTTTTTTAACACTCCTTAACCAAAATATCAACTTAAAGTTCATAGGTAGAAAATACATAAGGCCAGCTCAGTAAGCAAAATCTGAGTAACACATGTACTTCAGCATCCAATCCAAAGATCAACACTGAAATCTTAATTACCGGTATGATATTAAAAAACAAGAAGATATTAAATACAGGTATCATTAATCATCTTCTAGGACAATTAATTTACCTCAGGCCTCTAATTAAAAACTGAAATACACTGTTTTTACACTGTTTAAGCTTACTTTATTCATTTTGAGAAAGAATAATTTAACAACAATATATGTTGCAGTAACAACCCTATTTTTAACAAAAAAAAAAGAAGCAATTCTTGTACATATAAACATATGATTCAAACTAAAAGACAGTGTATACTATCGAAAATATCTATATTGCCAATAGAAAATAACTGGAGTGAAATCTTTCCTTGATTCTAAATGCATTGCTCATTGCATTTTGTAAATAAAATTTAAAAAATAAAGTAAAAAAACATTAAAACCATGAATTACATTTATCAAAAATAACACTGACATTATAATTTAACGTGTATATTTTTTGCCATACAATTTGTGAATATTACTTTTTAAATTCATGTGTATCACTGCACTTGTTTAAAGCATGTGCCTTATGGAATATTCATGAGCTTAAGTTTTAGAACTGCTAAAATATACTCAACTATTTTTACAGGATTTGAAATTTAAGGTCAGTTAGTTGTACCATCTAGCAAGACTCTCTCTCTCTCTCTCTTTCTTTCTCTAAAACATAACCCAATGAATGCAAAAATAACAATAGCTTATTAAACAAAACACTTTTCAACTTACATTTAAAACATTGCAGTGCACCAATTTTTAAATACATGTACATGTCGCCTTCTTAAACAATCAGCTCTAACAAAACATTTTTATTTACAGTATATTCAGAACCATGATCTAGAAAATCATTCTCATACACATACATTCATATATCAATGTTATGAAATGGGTGTTTTCTATGATATAAATTAACATCAAGACAATGAAAAATAATGAAAAGCAACTTCCTCATTACAACCAAGAATTTAACACAATGATTCCATGCAGCCAGGAAACTTCTTTTTCTCTTTAAGCCTTTATTTTTAAATTGCCTCACACAAAAGCTGTGATTAGAGTCCTCTTTGGTGGAACTAAGCAGCATGCATTGACAATGTGAATGGTCACTATATCTACGTTGGTAAAAGTTATCTCCCTTTCTGAGTTCAATCCTGTGTCATGACTTTGCCTTCATGAAAAAATTCTACAAATCCAATGGATATCATTCGTAATACATTATATACAGATTTTAAATGTGCATCCAAAAACAAATGTATGGAATGGTGGAATATACTCTTGAGGAATAGATCTATCTACTATTGAGAAGAAAATGGTATCATGTACATGTAGTCTTTTTTAATGTTTTCCAAAAACTTACCTTTAAATAAGTTCTAAAAGTTTTATAATCTGTCTTTAAAGCTTCACAGAATTCCTGTATAAATGAAAAAAAAAAGAAAATAGTTCAGGATGTAAGATGTTTATATTCTGTATTCTATATCAGTTCTTCTTGTCCTGATAAGACAAACGTTCCTGTAGTTTTATATTGAAGGCTCTTGCACATATAAATGTACCATATATACTCGCCTATAAGTCGGTTGTATTTTTTAAGCTTACAATAAAGGGATTGACCCGCAATAACATCAATATTTTTTTTCACTCGCCTATAAGTCTGACAAGGGTTTGTGAACCAAAGTTTAACTCCCCCAAAAACGACTTATAGGCGAGTATGTGTGGTACATGATAAATTAAGAGGCTATTAACTTAAACAATAATATTCTTGTTTTGACTGTAGTGTAAGCACTGTATAATTACCTGGATGTTTTCAGCAGGTACATTAAGTTTGGGCAGGTAATCCATGGACAGGTAAGACAAAAACTCCTGGCCCTGCGGAAATTTAAAAGATTTATGTTTACTACATGTAATTTTACAGTTGTATTTGATAATAAAATTACAAGTAGTTTTCTTTGTACAAGAAAATATTTAAATAAAAACAACTGCACAGATACTTACTCTTTTATCAACCATACTCTTTAGACAATGTGCACATTCTCCAAGTGCCTACAAAAACAATCATTATGTTTCTCAGTGTGCAAAAATTCAATAATTTTTACCCAGGGCAAAAGATGATCTCCTTATTTAGCATTCTAAAATTGCATTTCACCATTTCACAAAAACTCATTAAAATATGTATATTTCTTGATATCCAAGTTCACAAGATGTGAAACATCAGCAGTGGTCTTCAAAAATAACAATTCTGAAGGAACATGCATGCACAGCTGATTCTGATTTCATTGTTAGGGGGAGACAACTAAATTCTTAAAAAGAATCTCACCAATGAAGTTTGTCCATCATTCAAATCAAATGTGGGTTTCATGGGACCAAGGAAGCAAGCTGGTAGGAAACTCTTGTACATAAAATCCACGAAACCCACCAATCCATTGTTTCCACCTGAAAAGGAGAATGACTTATCATTCTAAATCAGCAATTCATCAATAAGCATAAGTATGATTCTGAACCATTTTGTTTACTGTGTTCACATTCTCAAATTTTAAAAATGAAAAGTATCAGTTATCCAAGATGCACGTAGTATACATGTGCTTATTTACAAAATTACATGTAAATTATCTGATGTTATTTTTTAAAATGCACATTTAATAGTATTTTTTTAAAACAGACAAGTTAAAAAAAATACAATGAAGCAACAAGTGTTTTTAACATACCCCAAGTCTCTATCAGCTTTCGCATGATGTTGTAACACATTTTTTGACTCTAAGAATAAAAAAAATTGCTAGTCAGTATGTGTAGAGCATACATCTTGTGTGAAGTATTGAGCTTTTTTCTAAATAACTAGTATAAGATATCCTAAATGTGCAAGATCAAAGCAGTACTTAACTGGATTCTTATGTTGCAAAAAAATTTCTCAAGTACACTGTACATGTACAATGTAGATAACATTTTAAGCAGCATTGATTTAGAAAATCTTCCTTTGTATATGTGTATATGTATTATGAGATCAGCATAAATTAAAATTTCATTGTAAGATTATTAAACTTTTGACACCAACCTGTGGGTCTGGAATGTCCGCTGCTCCTTGGACAATGGTCACAAGTAAGTTATGAAGGTTATTCATTTCTGGGTAGAAAGAAAACAACTTAATAAGAAACAAATGAGCACCTTTAAACAATTTTTATATTTTTAAAACTACATGTATTTAATTAAATGACGACAGAAACTCTTAACCTGTAGGGC
Source organism: Saccostrea echinata (assembly GCF_033153115.1). Classification (NCBI taxonomy): domain Eukaryota; kingdom Metazoa; phylum Mollusca; class Bivalvia; order Ostreida; family Ostreidae; genus Saccostrea; species Saccostrea echinata. The sequence continues at coordinate 136,779 of NW_026889760.1, read as the reverse complement.
CCCCATCCCCTCCCTAGATCTAACCCCCCACCCCCCTATGAAGGTGTCTAGGGATTTAAACTTGTAAAAATATATTTAGCATGAATTTCTTTTTTATCCCCATCTTCAGTTTGAAAATCATATTTGAAAAAAAAAATTCCATTTCTTGAACAGAAGTTTATTCATCCCTTATGCTCTGTTAATTCATAACAATGCAGTAACTTATTTTTACCTTGGTTTTTGAGAACATCCAGACAGTCGTTAGATATAATTGTGGACAAAAATAAATAGTAACTTCTTTGTAGCATCTTCTTCTCTACGGCCGTGACCTGGTCAAGGTCATCTGTAGGGGTCGACAGAACTTGGAAGATGGTGCTGACTAAAGGCATGAACACTTGTTGTAGAAAGGGAACTATGGCAGACTGTCAGGAAAAACAATTAAAATCAATCTACATAAGGCTTCAAAATACTGTTTTTCACGGTTGATACATGTGATATAAGCTGTGCTTAATCTTATAACATGCAGCATTGGAAACATAACTTCTTTTTTATCAAAAAAAAAAATTATGACTTCCCCCAATTTTTGTATGAATTTTCAATTGTTGGACTCTTAGTATTTACAGAAATTAAAAATTCAACAAACAGAAAAGCCATTAAAATGACTGGACTTACAAAATGATCACATGCATGCACATATGCCGAAGTACAATAAATGCATATGAAATAAAATCTTCATAAAATGAAAAACCAAGAATAAAAACAAAACTAAATTACATGTACAGAGTTGACTTACTTTGAATTTCATGATTAACTGGTTCATCAGAGGTAAGAAGTCATGGAGTTCCTTAGCCTCGGGTTGTTTCAGCAGGTTCTCCAAAACAATGGGGACAAATGGCAGGATTTCCTTCTCTAAACAGACCACCATTCTGTGGAGGTACTGCCTGACCCCCATCTGTATCAGCTGTCGGTGGGTGGGGACATTTACCGCCTGAAGGAAGATCTTTAGGAGGTCTGTAAATGTCTCCACACAACCACAAGCCTGCATAGTTTGCTGACTAGAAAAACCTTTACTCACTCGGCTGGAAATAGAATACACATGCAGGTACATGTACTTTACATATAGCTTTCATATGATTCAATGAGATTTATATGATCAACATAAAATGAACAATTAATAATCATTGATGACATGACAATACTCCATCCAATACTTCGTAATATCAGAACAGTTTGCTTTAATTACATGTAATGCAAAAATGTAAGCTTGGATATCCAGATTTTATATACAATTAAAAATGTACGTGTATTTACACAATTTTCTGAAAACTGAGAGTCAATTATATGGGGTCAAAGATATATTTAGCTCTAATTACAAATGCAGACTTGTCGAAATCCGTCGGTCCTGTCGGCAAGGCCGGTAAAAATTTGTCTGGACCGACAACTTTTAAGAAAACGTCGGTCCAGATGACCGTTTGAAAAAATCGAGCGTGATGCAAATTTAATAAAGGTCGGGATCGGGATGCGCAGCTGAAGGTCACAAACACTGAAAAAAATGGCTGCGTACGCGGGGTGTAGACGATAGCCAATTAAATTTGTTATAGCAAAGTCATAAAACATGTCATTTATGTCTTTTATTAAAGACTTTCTATCATAAGGAAGGAAACTTGTAAGATTGAAGGCTGTTGAAAATAATCTAGGGCATTTTGGAGCTGTTATTCATGACTTTCACAGCGTCCAAATAAGGTACAGGTATCTGGTCTGAGAAAACTTTGACTGGTCCGACAGAACATTTGACTTTGTCAGACCAAATGTCTGACAATGATTTAAAAATTTCGACAAGTCTGCAAATGTCCTTTAAATGAAATCTCTCTCTCATTATTACCTGGCTAATGATGTAGCCATGTTAATGCTCTGAGCATAGGCATACTGCCGTTTTTCATCAGTCTCCACCTGAAGCTTGTTCAACAAACTCTCGAATTTACTGGCAATAGGGGAAAGTAACTCTTTCATGAGATGGTGTTTTCTCTGGAAAAAATAAAAATCTTGATTATTGCCTGCATTCTTCAAGAACCCCATGATTTGATTGGGTAAAGATTTTTTTTTACACACAAACAAGTGAAAAACAAAGAAAATTGGGAGTGAGGTGAAGGATATGAGCACGGTGAGTAGCAAACTAAAGCAAATCTTGGAAGTATTTACAATCTGGTTAACACAAGATACATGTACTTTGGCCACAAGGACCTAGATTAAGGGGTTGTAACACACTGCTTAATAATAAAGGTTTTAAAGACTTTAGATGAACCAGTGCTGACCTCTGGTGAGAGACTACTGGAGACAATAAGACTGCTGACGGTCTCATAAATAAATAACTGGTCCTCATTGGACAGGAGATGCTGGTACCCATTGTCTGGTGTGTTGAGGACCAGTAAATCCTGAACCCGGCTCAACACTTCCTCTACGTATGGATTCAACTGACCCCTGTTAACATAAAATAAAACAGAATTCCATCAAATTAGTAAACTACACATATGTAATTTTTTTTCATCTAAAAGCAATTTAAGATTTGAAGTGTCCTACTCACTTCAGTCCTTTGATGAACCTTGAAAATAAATAAGAAGTCCGACTTCTGACTTGAGCCGACTCATGACGAAAACCACGTTCATCTGTGAAGGCCATCTGAAACAAGAAAATTTCATTCGAAGCCTAACACACTACATCACCATTTTACGTAATTCACTTTGAGATCTCTCTGATACATGTACTTTTCTTTATATTCAATATGAAAAAAAGAACAAACAAAAAAAATCGGTCATTCACCAGTACATCTGGAATATGCTGAGGCTCAGCAAGGAAGAATTTTTCATATCGTGTGACGGTTTCAAAAAACTGCAGCTCCACGATCATGTGACCTTGACAGCTGACTCGACTAGTGATGAGCTGAAAATAAATCGTAGACAAATTTACTCTCATTTTCTTGTATTAATATATGACCTTCATATGCTACATGTATATAGTATAACATACATGTGTTGCAAATTTAAATAAAATTGAAAACTCATTGGGGAAAAAATCTCTATACTGTATATACATCAAGACTTTCAATTATTGAATCTCTGCTGTTGTGAACAATTTTGTCAAATGAAAAAGAACACATGTTGTCATTGATCAAGTATTTTGGATTCTTAATGCATTTAACAAATTGAATTTAACATACCATCCTCATCATATTTTGTAGGGGACTGGCCTTGGAAATATCGGGGTTGAACTGTTGACTTTGGGAACCCTGAAACATAGACCAAACTTGATAGGAATTTCAGGCTCTGAGGCCATAGAATCTAGACCAGCACAGTTTTTGATCTTGGCATTATTTTTCCAATAGGAATTTATTTTGGAAGTGATCTTTTAGTTAAAATAAGACATTCAACATCAATACATAGATTTATTTACACTTAATACAAAAGTACATGTAAAAGATGCCACAATCTTAACCACACTGAGTTTAAAGATGATGAAATTCCCTATGTTTTACAGCTGTATTTTGAATTCATTTATTATTTTCTGTAAAGGATGGAAAACTGTCTACTGAACTTAAAGTTACACACTATTACTACAACTTAATCAATTTGGTAGAAGAGAAAACTTAACCATGTAACCAACTGAGAATTTATTCTTTTTTTTTTAATTAATTAATTTAATGTAGATATTTTCTTACTGGCAGGGCCTCCCCCAGCATGTACAGCATTGTAATGGCTACCTCAATGTCACACACCTTCATGGCCTCCCACCTGGGCAGGGTCTGACTTACCAGGTTATGGACTGTCACCACCATCAGCTCTGTATCCTACACACAGACAAACAAACAAACATTTACACATACTACAATATCCTTATTTTATAGTTTCTTAAAAATTCATAAATATTGCAATAATACATCATCCATAAAAGTTTCCATGCTTATAAGGTACACTTAAAATGGTAATTGCTTATTCTTTTTAAATTAGTAAAATCTATGAAACTCTAAAAAGCACTTGATGCTTAAAACAAAGAAGATTAATTAAGCAAAATGAGGTCTCCTTTCTACAATGAATTCATCTACAGGTATATTGATTTCTAGTTACCAGGGCTGCCAGGTTTGTGAAGATGGTTTTAAGTTGTTTCTTGTACTCTTGAAACATGGCCTCTTCCTCTCCCTAAAAACCAGGAATTACATTAACATGTACTTATTATTGAATATCATTGACTTCCGCCATTTTTGACTGGATAAGAATAAAATAAAACAAACCTCATGGTCGAAATTGTAGGAGTCATCATATTTCATCTTCTTTATCACAATATACAAGAGACCCTAAAATGCATGATTAATGAAAGAAATAAACATAGGTAATCAGAGATTACAGAGCTCACCTCAACGAATGTTGTCTTTAAGTAAGGCAAAGTCCCACACTAAACTAATAATCTAGGAGTGTGCATCCCTAGATGCAACATTTATGCAATTTTGGTCTGATAGGGCTTGCAGTTACTTGGGAATAGACTTATCTGAAAACTTGAAACTAGTCACTCATTCAGAAAATGTAAGTCAAATCCAGCATTCGAAGCAAGTTTTGAGATTGTTCGTCCCTTGATGCATCATCCAAGCAAGTTTGGTTCAGATAGGCCTTATAGTTACTTGGAAATGAGATCTGCTCCAAAAACTTTAATCTGATTACTCATCCGGAAAATGTAGGTCAGATCCAGCATCCGAAGCAAGTCCAGTAGTGTGCATCCTTAGATGTATCATCCATGCAAATTTGGTCAACACAGGGTTTATAGTTACTTGAAAATGACATCTGCTCCAAAACTTTAACCTGGTCACTCATCCAGAAAATGTAGGTCAGATCCAGCATCTGAAGCAAGTCCAGTAGTGTGCATCCTTAGATGTATCATCCATGCAAGTTTAGTCAATATAGGGCTTATAGTTACTTGGAAATGAGATCTGCTCCAAAAACTTTAATCTGGTTACTCATCCGGAAAATGTAGGTCAGATCCAGCATCCGAATCAAGTCCAGTAGTGTACATCCTTAGATGTATCATCCATGCAAGTTTGGTCAATATAGGGTTTATAGTTACTTGGAAATGAGATCTACTCCAGAAACCTTAACCTAGTCACTCATGCAGAAAGTGTAGGTCAGATCCAGCATCTGAAGCAAGTTCAGTAGTGTGCATCCTTAAATGTATCATCCATGCAAGTTTGGTCAATATAGGGCTTTTAGTTACTTGAAAATGAGATCTGCTCCAAAAACCTTAACCTGGTCACTCTTCCGGAAAATGTAGGTCAGATCCAGCATCCGAAGCAAGTTCAGTAGTGTGCATCCTTAAATGTATCATCCATGCAAGTTTGGTCAATATAGGGCTTTTAGTTACTTGGAAATGAGATCTGCTCCAAAAACCTTAACCTGGTCACTCATCCGGAAAATGTAGGTCAGATCCAGCATCTGAAGCAAGTCCAAAAGTGTGCATCCTTAGATGTATCATCCATGCAAGTTTGGTCAATATAGGGCTTATAGTTACTTGGAAATGAGATCTGCTCCAAAAACCTTAACCTGGTCAGTGGTCACTCATCCAGAAAATATAGGTCAGATTCAGCATCTGAAGCAAGTCCAGTAGTGTGCATCCTTAAATGTATCATCCATGCAAGTTTGGTCAATATAGGGCTTATAGTTACTTGGAAATGAGACCTGCTCCAAAAACTTTAACCTGCTCCAAAAACTTTAACCTGCTCCAAAAACATCAACCTGGTCATTCTTCAGCTGAAATTGCAGCATCTGAAACCTTGACTGGTACAATGAAACACACTAGAAGCTTCCTCCATGCATCTCTGACTAATATAGGCCATAGAAGTACTTGAAAAGAAAACTGCTCCAAAAACCTTAACCTGGGACGCCGACGCCGACACCGACGCCGACGCCGAGGGTATTACATAAGCTCCCCCAACTTCGTTGAGGTGAGCTAAAAAATAATGTATACTATGTATGTACAAAATGTAGGATAAAGGACTTCAGAAATAATCTTTTGTTTTCTCTAAACCTTTAAAATTGACAAAATAAACAATGGATTAAAAAGAGATACTTGGCTACCCTATTTTAAAATAATCATGTACTGTGAAATCACTCATTTTTGTGGATGTTCAATTTTCATTGTTTTCGAGGTACATGTATAAGACCCACAAATTCATACAAAACTACCCAACAATTCTTCATCCAAATCCATAAACTCATAGTTTTTCCTCAAACCACGAAAATTTGACCCCTTGGAAATACGTGCTTTTACAGTATTTGTATAAAAATTCCATATAAAACTGGTACATGTATCTATAAATTTTTGGGTATACCTATCAGAATTTAGCATTAAAGTACATGTACATGTATGTACCTAAACTTACATGTAATAATTCTTTTTAGTTTTACCTCAATATGTTCTCTGTGTTTTGGAGACAGCTGCTTCAGTTGTTTCAGAACACCAATGTATTCCTGTACGAACGCGACCACCGCCCCAGATACATCATCGTCCTCATCACCAAGGAAACGGAACATCAACGGTACCTTCTCCTCCAGGGCTGCCATGGTAACCCGACTATTTTCCTGGTCATCCATCTTCTGTAATCTTTAGGAAAATCGTTTCCTTATTTTTTTTTCTTATATATTCAAAGACCTGTACTTCATTTGGACTCCATAAACATGCAACTATTTTCTTTCATTTATTTTATAAGGTACATGTTTATTTTTAGTTACCAAGAGAAAAATTTAACAATTTAATGAAAATTTCAGTTAGAATTAATGGAATATGAATAATAATCAATCAATTATATAAAAAGTCTTAAATATGTAGACTGCGTAAGTCATTTGCTAGACTTTTTGTTGGGACAGTATCAGCACTTTGGAATACATTTCACTCCAAAAAACAAGGTTCACTTGCAGTTGCCTTCCATTTTTATATATTCTTACTTTTGCCAGCTGATGATGAGGTTGACCCCAATTCCATTGATCAGCTTAGACAGCTTGGATAAATAATCCCCTTCTTCCTCCTGAGTAAATATAGAAAAAAAAATTGTAAAAACATACCACCAAAAATACTATAAATCGCTTTTAATTTGTAAGAACTTTATATTTTTGCCTAATTTCTAAAGATCATCTGGTCAAGAAAATTTTATTCTCCCTTACGTTTGTATCATTAAAGATTATATACAAAATAACCAGAATTTGTGAAAAATTTGTTTCCTTTATAAATACCATAATTATGACTTTTTCTAAAATTATTACCTTATAAATAGAAATTTTCAAAAAAATTTTTTTTAAATATTATTTGTTATCAGTACTAACATTAAAATATCTGTATATTTCAGACTGATCATAAAATAAATTGCCAATATCTTTAATAATGCACTTGGCATGTTTATGATTTGATGGTCTTTATGATTTAATTAAGCGGTACCTCTTGAGGGTTGAAGATGCCTCGAGCTTGTAAAATTGATGTAAAGGACTCGATGAGTTTTGTCTTGGCCACTGGTTCCATGCCTTTGTTTATGATATCATGGATACAATCACATGCACTCTCTCTCAGTAGAGGCATGGACATAAACTCCAACAGCACCTGTAAACAAGGCAGAGATATAATTTATGTCTATCACATTGTTGATAAGCAAAAAAAGTATACACATCTCTCCAATTTTTAACAAAAATATTCTCATGACATGTGATTCAAATGTACAGTGTACATTACTCATGAAAGCAACATGATCCTTGAAGTCAAACAAATGTATTTTGCATTCTTTCTAAGACTTTTCGCTACATGTATACATACTTGTATGTACATTTTCCATATAGGTTATGACTTACCTGTACAAATTTATCATTGGCAATGAGATTTATATCTATCCAAGTGACAAACTTCCCGATGACGTCCAGACACATACAAGTGACCTCAGGGTTACTGGACTGAAACTGGGTCTGACCAAACAAAATATAATAAAAGACACGTTAAAGGTCATGAAATCATTAATCAATAAAAAGCAAGATGTATCACGGTCAGAATACTTAGTAGAAAATGCATGTATAAATGAACCTCCACTTAAATTTAACAGATAGTATAAAAATGCTGTATACAGGGTTATTTTCGCCTCTTGTTATTTTAGCCCTCTCACACTGTCAAACAATTTTTCCCCTTTTTGAAATTGCCAAGATATTGTTATTAATGAGATCATGCTTTTTAATTTGAATTTGCCGTTTTAAATACTGTATAAAAGGAAATTTTTGTCTCTGTTTTATTTTTGCCCTTTTCGTCCTTGCTGCTAGTGGGCGAATTTAAACATAGGTAATCAAAGATTACTAAGCTCAACTCGACGAATGTTATCTACCCAAGATGAATATCTATCAATATTAGATTCAGAATCCAAAGCAAGTCTGGAAGTGTCCATCTCTAGATACATCATCATCCATGCTAATTTGGCTAAAATATGGCTAAAATTCACTCATGTGGAAAATCTAGGTCAGATCCAGAATCTGAAGCAGGTTAGTTAGTGTACATCCCTCGATGCATCATCCCTGCAAGTCTGGTCCAGGTAGGGCTTACAGTTCCGTGGGAATGGAGCTGCTCCAAAAAAAATTTAACCTGGTCACTCATCTGGAAAATCTAGGTCAGATCCAGCAACTGAAGCAAATATGGTAGTGTCTATCCCTAGATGTATCATCAATGCAAATTTGGTCGAGGTAGGGCTTATAGTTTCTTGGGAATGGACCTGCTCCAAAAACTTTAATCTGGTCACTCATCTGGAAAATCTAGGTCAGATCCAGCATCCCAAGCAAGTGTGGTAGTGTCCATCCCTAGATGCATCATCCATGCAAGTTTGGTCAAGGTAGGGCTTATAGTTACTTGGGAATAGACCTGATCCAAAAACTTTAACCTGGTCACTCATCTGGAAAATCTAGGTCAGATCCAGCATCCGAAGCAAGTGTGGTAGTGTCCATCCCCAGATGCATCATCCATGCAAGTTTGGTCCAGGTAGGGCTAATACTTCCTTGGGAATGGAACTGCCTCCAAAAACAATAACCTGCTCACTCATCTAGAAAATCTAGGTCAGATTCAGCATCTGAAGCAAGTGTGGTAGTGTCCATCCCTAGATGCATCATCCATGCAAGTTTGGTCAAGGTAAGGCTTATAATTCCTTGGGAATTGACCTGCTCCAAAAACTTTAACCTGGTCATTCATCTGGAAAATCTAGGTCAGATCCAGCATCCGAAGCAAGTGTGGTATTGTCCATCCCTAGATGCATCATCCATGCAATGTGGTCGAGGTAGGGCTTATAGTTACTTGGGAATGGGACTTGCTCCTAAAACTTTAACTGGGACGCCGACGCCAACGCTGGGGGTATAGCATAAGCTAATCTCGACTTCGTCAAGGTGAGCTAAAAAAGGGGCGAATTCAAGAAAGACAGCATAATCTTTGTCTGGCCAAAATTAAAGCGGGGATATACTGTTTGCAAGAATTAAAGGGCGAAAATAACCCTGTATACAGTATGCCCACTTGCGACGATGGCACAAGGGGCAAAAATAAAAAAAAGGGCAAAAATTTCAGATTCCTGTATAAAGTATGTTCTTTTTTACCTTTCCCCTTCTCTGATAGAGAAGAGGGCTATCTTTTCTTTTAATAACAAAGTGTAGATGTGGGATTAAGACCTACCAATATAGTGTACCATGTCTCCGTTAGTTGTACCACACTCTGTTCCCTCATGGCATCCTTAATGACAGTGTTTCTTTGGATCTCCTAAATCAAAAAAAAAAAAAAATTACATATGAATTGATAATGTGGAAGTACATGTATTATCCAATGAGGAAGAAAATTTCCATTAACTTAGTACCTCAATATACCTCAATACATTATCTTAATGGCTCATACGTACCTCATAAGTATGAACAATTTCCCTGTCTACAACCTCGCTGTCTATACTTAGTAACACTCGGAGGTAAATGTCTACGGCCTTGGCACTTGGGGACAGAATTCCTATCAGGTCAGTAAAGAATGAGGGCCAACGGTGGGGATAGTCCATAACAAAGGCGAGGGAGGCAATCTGGGCTACTTTGTTTCGTAAAAAACTTCGGTCTTGGTTTGACTCATTTCCCTGAAAAACATGTTCACAGATCATTGAAAATGACATACATAAACTTAGGTTTTCCTGTGCCCCATTATATATTGATCTGACCAACTTGTGTGTTTTCCTCTTAATGAGCTCTTTGTTCAAATAAATATTTATTTACATTTTGTTTTCATGAGAAATCTTTAACATGACCTAAAAGTTAATGATAAAAAGCATTTGGATAGAAGTTTATCAGACTACGTATACCATCAGCTGCAGACAGGTACAAATGAGATTTCTCATACTCTGTTGATCTTCAATGCCTGCCTCTCTGTATCTGTTAAAAAGTAATAACCTGTGATGTTTAGCTGCTGACAAAAATAATGGAATAAATTAAGTCCTGAAGGACTTTAAAAATACATGTACCAAAATATACATGTACAATATCAGATCAAATAAGTTTTTCCTGACAATGAACTGTTAGAAAATACATATGATACATGTATATGTTTCTGTAAAAAATAAACATATATGTCAAAAGTATGCAAAATGTGCCATCTCAAAAAAAAAGCTGCAATATTCAAAAGGTCAAGATTAAAACAAAACTCTCACCCTAAATTTTAAAAAAAATAAGTACTCACTGTAATTTCAGGTAATGCTCAATGACCTGAAGACAGAAAAACCTCACGTGATCATTCCTGAAAAATGGGAAACTCTATTAAACAGAATGTTCTTCAACTTACTACATTCATATGAAAGTAAATCAAAAGTTTGGAGCTCAGATACATGTACATGTATTATTCATTCATTGCCTAGGATACTGAATATCTTAATGAATATAAACATTGCTTGAAAAAAAAAAATCTGACAAGAAAAAACATGCAAAAATAAAAATCCCTGCTATTTATTGGCATCATAAAAACATACTGTCATTTTTATTCACTTACCCAAAGTAACTTCCATTTGTAAATGCTGCAGCACATAACTTCCATCCATCTCCTGATGTTTTCAGTTGCTCAAAGTACTGGAGAGCCTACAAATAATAATCAAAGTACTGAAGAGCCTACAAATAATAATCAAAGTACTGGAGAGCCTACAAATAATAATCAAAGTACTGGAGAGCCTACAAATAATAACCAAAGTACTGGAGAGTCTACAAATAATAATCAAAGTACTGGAGAGCCTACAAATAATAAAATTGGCATCGTCTGCACAATAATATACATACTATTTCACTTCGGTAATTTTACAACATGTACAAGTTGAAACAAGAGGCCCATGGGCCACAACGCTCACCTGAGTAACTTTGGCCCAGCTGTTCTTCACCAGACTTTCCCCCATGTAATACACCTATTGTGGTCCCATCCTATCCCCTGGGGTCATGATTTTAACAATTTAGAATCTACACTACCCCAGGATACTTCTACATTAGTTTCAGCTTTTCTGGCCCTGTGGTTCTTGAGAAGAAGATTTTTAAAGATTTTTTCTATATATTTCAATGTAAAACTTGGATTCCCTATTGTGGCCCCGCCCTACCCCCGGGGGTCATGCTTTTAACAATTTATATCTACACTACCCCAGGATACTTCTACATTAGTTTCAGCTTTTCTGGCCCTGTGGTTCTTGAGAAGAAGATTTTTAAAGATTGTTTCTATATATTTCAATGTAAAACTTGGATTCCCTATTGTGGCCCCGCCCTATCCCCGGGGGTCATGATTTTAACAATTTAGAATCTACACTACCCCAAGATGCTTCCACATTAGTTTCAGCTTTTCTGGCCCAGTGGTTCTTGAGAAGAAGATTTTTAAAGATTTTTTCTATATATTTCAATGTAAAACTTGGATTCCCCCTTGTGGCCCCGCCCTACCCCCTGGGGTCATGATTTTAACAATTTAGAATCTACACTACCCCAAGATGCTTCCACATTAGTTTCAGCTTTTCTGGCCCAATGGTTCTTGAGAAGATTTTTAAAGATTTTTTCTATATATTTCAATGTAAAACTTGGATTCCCTATTGTGGCCCCGCCCTACCCCCGGGGGTCATGATTTTAACAATTTAGAATCTACACTACCCCAGGATGCTTCCACAATAGTTTCAGCTTTTCTGGCCCAGTTGTTCTTGAGAAGAAGATTTTTAAAGATTTTTCCTATATATTTCTATGTAAAACATTGATTCCACATTGTGGCCCCGCCCTACCCCCGGGGGTCATGATTTGAACAAATTAGAATCTACACTACCCCAGGATGCTTCCATATAAGTTTCAGCTTTACTGGCCCTGTGGTTCTTGAGAAGAAGATTTTTTAATGACCCCACCCTATTTTTGACTTCTCTTGATTATCTCCCCTTGTGAGGGGACTTGGCCCTTCATTTTAACAATTTAAATTCCCCTTCACCCAAGGATGCTTTGTACCAAGTTTGGTCAAAATTGGCCCAGTGGTTCTTGAGAAGAAGTCAAAAATGTGAAAACAGACGGACAGACAGACAGACGGACGGACGACGGACAAAATGTGATCAGAAAAGCTCACTTGAGCCTTCGGCTCAGGTGAGCTAAAAAACCCATCAAAACAAGAATTAAAGATTGAGACAGAATTCCTTTTGAACAGAAACCAAAGCAGAGACTATCAAACTGCAAAAATAGTGTTGGATAAGTCATATACTTTGAAGACCACAAAATAGCATCACAAGGCATGCTCTGAACTGGAACCAATACGTCAATAGAAAAAGAAAGCGTCCAGCAACAACATTGAGAGGGATCCTTGATGCAGAGCTTTGATCTATCTGAATGTCCTGGAGCATGTGGAGGGAAGTGAAACATGCAGCCCAAGATGGAGAGTTGTTGACAAGGCCCTATGCCCCTGCAGGGGCAAAGAGGTATAACTAACCAACTAATGAAATCCTTGGGCATTTCAGTCAAGATGAAAAACTAATGATCAAAATAAAATAATCTTTAATGGACTGATAAGATCTTGAACTCTGCCATTATAATGAATGTCAGTCTACAAAAATTCCACAAGATTGAATGACAGAATTAAACCAGAGGTTGGTATAAATACTACTTGACTTTCAACCCCCCCCCCCCCATCATGCTGTTTATAAGTTACCTTTGATCAACAAAATAAATGTACATCATGATTTTTTTTTTAAATTCCAGTTGAAAATCTTAAATGTGAATATTCATGATATTAGACTGAGTTGTTTCCTTTGAAATCTGTACCCCCCCCCCCCTCCCCCCCAAAAAAGAGAACTGTTTTACTTAATTGAAAATACTTTTCTTTACCATAGGTAATTAACAAACTTAACCTCATGAAATAAATGACAAAAATGCAAAATACTACCAATGTGACTGACATTTATGTACAAATAATAAAACCTACCCTAGTCTGGAGCTGTGGATCAGCACGAGGGTCCAATCCACGTAGAGCATCCTCATCCATCACAAAATATAAAACAGGTTCTCGATAGAGAAAAACTTCTGAGGTATCTACACCATGTCTAAAGCCTGCAAGGAATCAAATATTTTTCGATTTTCAGTAGTTCAATAACATTTTTTCAACTTTACTGTCTCTCTCTCCATTTTTTGTTACATCAACATCTGAAACATACTTGTAGCTTTCATGGTAGGACTGTTGAAAAACTTCCAACAATTAGATATATAGATAATTAAGATAATGAAAAAGAAATTTGAATTAATAATATGACTAGATAAGCCAATCTCTTTCACATGTCCTTGGTATTCACATATCTAGACTAAATGAATTCAACAAAAAAAGAAAAGAAAAGAGTTTATAAGAAACTGTTTTTTATCATGTTTATCAAACAAACACATACATGTGATTCTTCCGGCGGGAGACAAAATCTCCCGATATTTCACCCCCCTTCCGCCCCTCCCGATTAATTTTTAAATCTTCCGTGTTTTAAAGTTCTTCAAATTAAATATTATTTGCAATATTTTTTTGATCGTGTTTCATGTAATTGCACAGAATGAAAAGAAATTGAGATAACAACGCCAGTGCAATAAATTTTCACAGCGGTAGGCTTCGTATGAATCAACATGAGGTCGTATAATTATGTTGTAAAAATTAGTGATATTTCAACTTGATAAAAGACCATTGATGTTTATTACTGAATGCAAAACATTGTAATTAGTTGCTAAAATACCCAGTTGCCATCTTCTAATGCTGCTTTGGTCATTAAAAGATACAGTTATAATGTAGATCACACTCTAGTTAAAAATAGATCACACTACAGGGTGTTGCTAAAATATACCTGACTCTAATTTGTTTATTTTTTTAGAGGGTACTTTTTTCATCTGTACATATTCTATTTAAAAACAAATTACTGACATAGAATTTGTTACATAAAACCTAGCTAAGTTTTACTTCACTTACTAGTTGATATATCAATACTAAATCAAAAATAAAATTTTATCCAATGTTTTAATGATGCTGTTAACTCTTAATTAATTTACTAGGAAATGAGTTGATTTCATTTTGAATACTCAATTTCACGTCATTTGAATAAAAACTTTATCATATTTTTCTTAAAACTATAGACAACAACTTTATAAAATAAAATTTGTAAAGTAATAAACTGGGAGAAGGTATTTTTTCCTGAATTTTGGGGGTTGGATGGTCTTTTGCGATTTGAAAAAATGTCGATAAAAAATCTCCAGCTTTGAGACCAAAACTCCAGCTGAAAATTTTCAAATCTCCAGTTGTGATTTTTCAGTTCTGTCACATGTATGCAAACAATGGAAAGATCTATACCCATAAAAGGGATTACATGCCATTTTATTTAAAACAATATAATAGTAGGACGATATAAAATTCATTAAACAAATATTTTAGAAAAGTAAATGTTAACATATTGCGCAAAATTTACATGAACAGAGGAAACTCGAAATATAAACAAAAACAGATAACATACGAACCTGAATGAAGCATTTCAACGAAGATTAACTACAATTAACTTCAACTGCTTAAAATGGCTATATTATGGTCAAGCAAATTTATTCCATTTTGTACATAAACTTTTTTTTTCAGCTGTTTCATCAAAATTCACGTTTCCACAAAATATATAAATACGCCTCAAATCTTTATGTAGCATGACCAAAATTTAAATAAACACTGAATTATGATTCAAATATTTTCAGCTTTAATATATAATCTCTCGTTGATCTTTTCATGGTGATGCAATAAAGATAAAATTACCTAAAGATAGATTATTTACTGGATTTCAAATTTCTCTGGCCACGTTTCGTCATCCATAGTCGCCATGTTGATGCAGGTTTTAAATAACTCGTACATAGAATGGTAAGGGAAAAGTCACATGGGCAATTTAACTTTTTTTTAAGGATATCCGTTCCTCACCCAGATAGGATATAACCCTTAAAATTTTTGTTTAATTAATTAGTCTAAAAATAGAACTTGACATTGAAATTTTTCATGCAACAATTTTCATTTTATGCATCTCAATAGGTTCTTTAAAGTCCCAGAAAGTAAATTGTAAAAAGTTGACATTTGCACCCCATATAAGTACAATAGTAAATACATTTTAAGAGAAATTAAACTTCCTTTAATCTAGCCTTATATGCCAATTTTTTTATTAACATGATATGAAATTAAAAGCTTTCAGTGATGTCTTCCAAAGAGACGATATGCAGACTTTAAAAATGCAATCTCTCCAAATGCCTGGATACCTATACAGTTTTTTTTATTCTAAAATATATTTTTTGATGAAATTACAATTAGAAATTAAAATGCATAACTGGTGCTTTCATCCGCATTTCCTGAAAATATATTTGAGTTTTGATAATTTTCTTTAATATGATTAACTTTAATGATGAACTTTGATGATATACCATGGGTAAATACACATTACATTGCCACGGTGAATTCAGTGACATTTTTGTGAGCATTGCAATATACTAAACTTCTAATTTAATTTCAGAACCTGAGGATCGGACTACCTTAAATCGAATGTATTCAAGTCTATATCTCTAACATTTGATTGACATCAATAGCAATTATTGTAATAATGTTGAAGAAACGTACACTGTGATGTATTAATTGATACGAGCAGATCCACGATTTTTTTCCCGGGGACGGAGGGGGGGGGGATTCCACATCTACTCTAGCAAAGGTTAGACTCGGAAATTTAAGGCAAGCAACAAGCAAAACAAAGTTAAACAACTTAGCCATACCCGAAAAACATATATCTTGGGGATGGGGTGGTCCAGGAGTAGGAGAAGACACTTACCTTAGTTTCCTGCTTTTCTTAGTCAATTATCTTCAGATACATCACTCTCCTTACCATTTTAGGAGTAAGGAAGTTTCCATTTTTCAACAGAAGGGGCCGGGCAACCCCCTCCACACCTACCCACAATTTAGGTTAGGCGCGGATCCAGGATTTTTTCCGGGGGAAGAGGGGGGGTTCCATCCCAGTCAAAAAATTCCCAACCCAGAATTAGCAAAAAAAAAAAAGGTAAAGTCCATTCCTAAACGTGAAAAAAAAAACATATTTCATAGTGGGTCCACGTTTTCTAGGGGGGTCCAAAGTCATTTTTTATTTGCTTCAGTATGTATATACATAATATTATTATAACTCCGCAAACTTCAGGGGTCCGCCCCCTCCCCCTCCTCTAGATCCGTGCACGTAGGTTAAATCTTTAAGTTCACATTAGCCTACACGTTAGCAGAAAGGAATATACGCCACTGCAAAGTCTCCTTTTAGTTTCTAGCTTTTGCATAGAAATTTAATAATTCTGAAAATTCCCAGAAGAAGGGGGGGGGGTGACCCCTCGAGATCTGTGCATGCCATAAGGAAAGTTCTATCCATCTATTCTCCACATCTCTCTCCATCTCGCCTTCCCCAATCTATACGGTCTCAATGTTACCGTCGTATCACTGTACACTATATCCTGTTAACTTTTGCATATTTTGGGACTCTACTAAATGGGGATGTTCATTTGCATTTTTAGACCAGGTGAGCTAAATATGCACTTTGGTCAAAATTTTGGATCTTTGACCTCAGTCTTTTATGGAGGTAACATATTTTCTCCAGGTTTTTGCCTTTGCGGCAGCATCTCCAAAAAATAAAGTTACCATTGTTTGTTTGTTTTTTTTTTTTTTTTTTTTAAAGAAATAACCCCCCTCCCCCAAGTCCAGAAGTCCTGAAAGTCTATAAATCCTGTTCTGAATAATTTTCCTTTTTAAAAAAGAAATATATTATTTAAGTTAAAAACATTTGTAAATCGTCTGTAATTAACCTCCCCCTCCCCCTTCCCAGCAAAAGGAAAAAAATATTGCCTTTGAGATTCTCCCGATCTTAGTTTGTTTAACAAATGTAAAGTCCCGAAATGTTTGGCATTCCGAAAAGTTACGCAATGGTTTCTGGGTATACATCCGGGATACGTCACTGGCGCATGACACCTAACTCGTAAGCCGCAAGAAAAGCACATGGCCGCCTTGTAGGTCAAAATTAACCTACTTCTTCTCTTAAAATTCCATTCTATTTCACTTCATTGGACAAAAAAATTAATTGATTAGTATGCAAAAATAATTATTTGGCATAACTCTGCAAAATGGGGATTAGGTCATTACAGGAATTTATCGAAACGCACTGTGCAAGTGCATGTGTGTCAGTGGATTTGCTGAAAATATCGAGAGGATTCATACCAAAAAGGCGTGGCAGGGAACCCGGAAATGAGCGCTTCTGCCTTGTGGTCGATGCAGAGAGCTGCCTAGACCGTCTGTACGGGGGATATTTCTCGGATTGGGTTTGCGGGGGACAATGGAATCGTATGATAGCGTTCCTAAACAACCTGATGCAGGCATGTCACTCGGCCAATTTAGATATGGTGGTATTTTTCAACGGTGCATTAGAGAGCCAAAAATTAAACGAATGGTATGCAGATCAATTGAATGCAAAGAAAAAAGTCACTTTTGTCTTGCGTCACATCAACAACAAAGGGACCCCTCCCCCAAAGGTCTGGTGGATCCCCCCTGTATTCTTGCAGGGTTCCCTTCGCATGGCCCTAAGACAGATGGGTGTAGGGGTAGCATGTTCAATGGATGATCATGCACAAGAAGTAATTGGCTACTGTAGAGAACATGGTCTGCAGGGTATCATTGCACAGGACCCCGTTTACACAATCTTTGATCCTCCTCGGTATTTTTCATCACAGAATCTGAAGTTGACATACAAAGGTTCCTTGGAAACAAAAGAATACATTATGGATGAAATTGCAAAGAATCTGGACCTAAATCCAAATAGATTTTGTATTTTGGCAGCTTTGTTAGGTGAGAGCAATCAAATTGCAAGACTTTACTATATAAATGGTGCATGGTTTATACATCATAGGCAGGAAACTGTCAACCAACAATTTAGAATTGAAGATTCCGCAGTTTGCACACTTCAGATACATCATTGAAGAAGAATTTAGCATGTAATAATGTAATTTTACCATGCAGTAAATACAGTTGAATTTCATATCTTGAACATCAATATCTCTTTGTATTGCATTCTCTAATGAAATGTTTTGCATTGCATCAGGAAGTCTTAATTGCACTTGTAAACAAACTGAATATAGATTATGGGAAGTCATTACGAGCATTTTCCTGTACATGATCATATTTTCAGATGCTTTTGTATTTTTATACATGCCTTATTTTCTCTTTCATGATATATTTTTTTTTAAAGTACTTGACTAATGGCCATTGACTAATCAGATACCATTATGAATATACACAGGCAACCATATTCTCCCAGATGAAGATCTCTACTCTTTCTACATTGAACTTCTAAGCAGAGCTGATCCCAGTAAACCAGCAAAGGTAATGTTTGAAATAAGTACAGCATCAAATAAACCTATAAACTGCATGACTGACTTGAAAACTCAAAAAAAATATCGTAACCAAGTGGTGGAAGTTGCATCAAGGTGTTGACCCCTGTTACAAAAATGTGTCATAAAACCAGAACCATGGCAATAAATACTATGCATTTATAATTTTTTTTAAAAATTTTTAAAAAAAAAGTACAAGGAGTGTTTTCTTTTTATCTGCTGCATTGTTAGATAAATCAATTTTGAAGACTCTGATCTATTGTCTTGAAGTGAATGAGGAGTTTGGGTATATAATATCGGTTACTCGTCATTCATCATAGTGTGATTCTCCTGTGTTTTATGCAATGAAACTTTTATCAGTCAGGGGTGATACTGAAATCCGTCATTTTTAAAATGACGATTTTTAGTCATAAAATAAAATTTTTATTATGACTTAAACTCATCATTTTTAAGAAAATGACGAAAAACAGTCATAAAAATTTAGAGTGTTTCTAGAATACCGAGTTACCTCTCTTTGAAAAATGTTAGATCCACCAACCGAAAAAAGGACAAAAAAACATCGTAAACAAACTTCATTTCTCTAATACAGTTGACTACAATACTGGTTATGTCGACAGTACAAATTTCCCAAGCAAAAATAAGAGTGGAAGAGTTATTATTTGTCAATTTATTTGCATTAAATAGGAAAGAAGACGATATGCCGTCTTTTTTCAAAATGGAGGGTCTGGGCTCACTGAAATATCTCGCTTGTTTTACGGGGCGCACTACTTTTTTATGGCTTTAACTTTTTGTCGAGACTTTTCTCTACAAGTACGTATTCTTCCAGACGGTGTACTATATGTTTTTATAGGGCTAAAAGCCATGTAAAAATGGCGAATTAGTTCTACCAAAATTCGACATTTTACCGCTAAATAATAACTTTCACCTTCCATGTTGATGTTCTAACGCATGTGGTCGGCAGTAATTAGTGACCCGGATGAAATGAAACTTGCGTAAACACTCTTCTTTCAGTGGTGAATTCAAATTTCGCTTTTATGTAACCAGGATAGAAGAATTAAGTTGAAAAAGAAAATATGACGATAGTAAATCATATTGACAAAAATGACGAAAATACGTAGTTAGTAAATATGACGATTATCCATCATTTTTCAGAAATGACGGATTTCAGTCTCACCCCTGACTGTTTATGCATGTTGTTTGTAATTCACTTGGTGCAATATTAACTTAATCTTTGTAACAGTTACACATGTATATGGTTTATTTAGGGCAGACATAGGGTTAATTTTATTGTAAGTCCACAGGCACTTTACTGCTATTTTGGTATATATATCAATGTATAATTTTTATATATTACTTTTCACCTCAAAAACTAAGCTCGTAACGAGTCCTGGTCACTGCTGGACTTCCACCTGTTTGTTACAAGTTGACATAAACAGTTTCAATTTGTTGTGGAACTAGTCAGCCAGGACTAAAATCAATTAGTACAAACTTTGTGATTATGTTGAAGTTGCCCCTAAAGTTTATACTGTGATCTCCATTATCTCGTAAACTTTTTTGAGTGAATATTTTTCTTAAGTTATAGCAAGAGAATATTATGATCACATAGATATAATATCAGTTAATTCTCCAGCATTTTGAAGTTTGATGATTTGTGTTATTGAATTTGAACTTTAACCTTTTTCAGTTGACTCCAGAAAATGCTATCCAGGCAGCTGTGGATTTTGTCAGGAATCTACCTAGTGTTGAAAATCTGGATGAAGTTGGAGAAATCATATTCAGGTAAATCTTGACACAATTTTTTTTATTGCAGTAGCACATGATTATTATGCACATGGCTTTTGTAAGTACTTGTACAGTCAAACCTCATTATCTCGAACTCAATGGGACCAAGAAAAAACTTCGAGATATCCGAGGATTCAAGATACCAGAGGTAAAATACTTCAGGGATTTATCTAGCTATTTTGTTTTACTACCATTTTTATATGTTAAGGGGGAAAATGAGAGCCGCAGGCTCGAGCTGAGCGCCAGAGGCGCGAATATGCTACATGTAGGGGGGTCCGGGGGCAGTTAGAATTCAATCAGACAAAAACGGGAAATTTACAAACGATGTTTTAAATATTCTCTGTTTAATCGGCAAATTTTCTATCTGAAAAAGGGGAATTTTTGCACCTTTCTTAAGAGGGGAAAGGTACCGTTTACCAGTAGTAAAAACAGCCTTGATAAATCCCTGTACTTAAAGAATAAGAGGTTGGGGACTTCCAACTCACTTCGACATATCCATGGTATTTGAGATATCAGTGTTCAAGATATTGAAGTTCAACTGTACTTGCTCACTTGAAATTTTTAGAAGTTGTAAAATTGAAATGGTGAGATAATAGCAGGATATACATGAACGAAAGTATGGATATAGTAAATTGATTGTGGTTGAACTTGGGGGTTCACTCACAGTACATACATGTATATTCAAATTTTATGGAGACATTATTGACAAAAATTATCTTTCAAAACAGGAACTCCAAAGGGAACAAAACTGAGCTGGTGTCAAAGTTCAAACAATGTGTACAGTATTATTTAAATGGCACAAACGATGGATTTCTTAAGTACAGACCTCGGCTTGGACAATGTGAGTGTACCATCATAAGAAAGACAGTCTTTATCATTACTACAAGCACAATGTTAATTGTTGACAACTGTTCATAGTTAATTAGCATGGAAATTATTAAAAAATCATAAAAATCATCGAAATTGAATATCAAATAAGGGAACGCAAACATGTTTATTTTCAGTTGGTGCTACTCCAAGACAAGGAAATTACGCAATGTCACAGAGAAATATTGTAAGTATAGTTTTCAGATGATAATTCATTTACATGTAAATGTGTACTACAGGACTTGTAGATATTTCTTCAAAGATGGAAACATTTCTCTGGCAATTTTGAGAAGAAAAAAAAACAAACAAACAAAAAAACCAAAACAAAACAAAAAACCAAAAAATTACACCAGTACTTTTCTGTACTTAATTCAACAGTGTTAGGCTAAAAATATATTTACTCAGGCCAAAGTTCTTTAGGTTTACGAATTTTTTTCAACCAAAATATCCATTGGGTGGTGACAAAATAAAAATAAATTGAAACTTCTTTCAAACTGAACATTGCTGATTTTTTTTAAACTACCACCCTCCTTTTGAATTGGGAAAAATTAGAAACATTTTCCTCGAACTGGGAAAAATCATTTGTAGTAAATGAGAATCAGAAATAAAGAACTACAAAAGATTTTGTTTAAGGTTTACTTCAGATCTTATTTAAAATCATTAAATAAATCTTCTTCTTTTAACATTAAACATATATTAGTCAAACCTTGTATAACTATAATTTACTCTCTTGAAATAACTCATAATTTTATTTAAAAAAACTAATTACCAGTATTAGGTTTCATAATCTACTAAACTGCCTTCTATTAATTATAAAGTTACAGAACATCTTAACTAATTTTAGTGAAAGGTCATACCCTACAATGTTGTCTATTTCATGTTATTATCCTGACCTTATATCTACCAATGGCGGTCAAACTAAAATGTCAACAACACATGTACCTGGGACCTATAACAAGCTATGTATTAAACTGCTTATATCGATATCTCCATTGTTTCACACATTCATTATAAAAGATTTTGCATGTTCATGGGTTTGGAGAAATAAAATTGAAGACTAAAGTAAAAAACGTACTTAGTCTTTGTCTGCAATTCCTGTAATTTTTGTCCAATTTTAGCATATTAATCATTACTTTTGAAACTGGAAAAAAATATTATCATTAGGAAAAAATAGCTATTTTTTGTGAGGGGAAACAGCTGAATATCGGTGGCATTTTGGCCCATAAAATTCACTGCTCAGCTATGTTAAGGAAGGAAATAGAAAATGCGATCTTACGTACATACTTAATATGTATTATTTTTAAAATCTTTGTAACAAAGTAACTGTAAAAATGTAGGACAGGTAATAAAGATATCCATAATGGATAGGTTTGTGGCTTACTCAGTACCAGTTACATCGCATGTACAAGTATCAGCTGTGTGTCACGTGACTTGTATAAAATAGAATTGTTCAGTTGAATGTAGAAAATGGGGCTAGTGCAAGGGCATATCCATGTTTTTAGAAAAAAAAATTGATACATATTAAAAAAGATTAACATCAGCTTCCCGGAAAGTGCTGGGAGCTAGTTTGAGCTGTTTCGGAAATACTCGTAATTTTGCCGAAAATGCGTTTAATAGCCCAGAATTTCCACTTCGCTTAAATTCTGTCATGAATAAAAATAATGTTATGCCGACCAGAATCAGCTCCCAGCACTTTTCAAAATATACATGAAATAAGCAATTGATATTCCATATTTCAGCTCAATCAGTCTAGTCTATGCCCTTGCACTTTTGAGCTTAATCAGGTATACACTCATCGTGTTAGCGATATTCTTGACATACTTTGTCTTTGTGCAGCTCCATAGCACCTGGATATATTAATAATCTACATAATTGTTTCAGGGATCGACATTAACGGTTGTCCGATTGCCCGGGACAAGTAAATTCTCAGTTCGGGCAAGTGAAATCATCGACATACTTGTCCGATCGGGCAAGTGAATTTTTCTCACACAAATGTACATATTTATTTAGTTTACATTAATTTATAGATAAAACAATAAATTGAGAACTTGATTTCTGCAACGCACCTGACTGACAATGTTTTGCATTCGAAATTCCTTGGTAGCATTTCTGGATTATACCGTTCATTTAAAAATCGAGTTCGTTGTTTTCTTTCATAGGAAATACGCTCTACGAGTAACAACATTTTGTTAAACTTCTTTTTAGGAAATTAGATTAATCACGCACAGAATATAAGTACAGGTAAGATGTATGTTCCGTAGCAACTATCTTCCTTAAGCGTTGCTTCACAGTTATCGCTGAAAATCATGAATCACAAAATGATCCTACCGCAAATAATTTTCAAAAATATGAATTTTTAAAAAAGGAAACGGAGGGTTATTGCTGAATGGCAGTGTGAGTTAACAGGTTAAATTTACAAGTACAGCGGTATACATTTATGTACAAATACAGGATCGAAATTTTTTCAGGTACCCGGTAGCTCAACTTGCCAAATTGACAGTAGTGTATATCGTCACATTTTTTCTTTTCATAATGTTTGCAGTAATTAATAATTTTCGTCTTAAGTTCCATCCTAATTTTGGGCAACCAAGTTTTGCATTCGGACAAGTCAAAGTTTGAGATCACTTGCCCGAAGGGCAAGTGAATCTAAAAGTTAATGTCTATCCCTGTGTTTTAGATAAATCATTTCCTTTTAATTTTATTAATTAGATTTAAACATTAGCAATGGTTTAATATTTATTTACGCATTTTTGTAATTATTAAACCAATGGATCCACGCCCCTAGATCACTTGTACTGTGTCAAGTCAAGGCTAGTGACATCATTCATGAAGCAAGATTTGCTTCTAAAAACTCGGCAGTATAGTTATCAGATGTTGTGATTCTACTTGCTTTTATAAATAATTGATAAAATAAATGAATGCAAGATGTTATTTACGCATTATCATGTGGTTAAATAGGTTTTTGTCGCTTGTTAAATTTTCAATGACGTCACAATGAAACTTCACATACGGTGCATCACAGATGTGAACTCGGGCCTTCCTTAACATAGCTGAGTGATTACATGTTTTTAACACGACTCTTGGGGGATAGGGAAATATGGCATCCCCTATAGTTTGCTACCCTTTCATCCTCAAAAAAAAAGTTTCGGGACAACGTGCCATCTCCAAAACATTTTTATGACGTCGAGCTCTCGGAGCTCGAACGTCATCTAGCAAGCGCCCAGTATGAAATCGCGACCGGATATGTACGCGACCGAATGTGTCAGTCGATGCATCCGCAATAGAAAATAGCAATAGCTATAAACCAATTTCTTTGAAAACGCTCAAAATGAATAATAGCTTGAAAATAAAATTGCATCAATTATATCTGCAATTAATTCTATTGCAAAACAACAATATTATGTTTTATTCTCACACAAGAAAAACGTGATGGTTGTTGCGGATGAATTTCTACAGAAAGGGTGCGTTAAATGACATGAATAACATTTCGGAACGATAACCGTGTAACATAAACAACACAACAGGAGGTAAAATAATTAAAAATTACATAAACACGAATACTACAAGACTAAAAAGATTGAATTTCTAAATCTTAGCTTTACTTATACAATCTTCTAACCAACTCTATCCTAAAAACCGATGATTTTGACCAGTATTACTGTATTTCTCTATTTCCTCCATTTCCCAGTATACCGTATACCACGCCCGATCGTAACTCGATCGTAATTGTAACAGAACAGTCTTGGTTGTAGTTTAGATGCAATCACTAATACAACGCTTTGACATTGGCAATTAGAAAAAATATTATATAAATTCATGAAATCCTTCATAGTTCTTCAACTGACTGAAAAGAATTTAACATGAACATGTTCGACGGTGTCTGGTCAATTCGAACCCTGCTTCATTCGGACCATGACATAAGGCCCCAAACTGTAATTGTGATATTTTGTTTAAAACTATTTTTTTTTTATTATTTCTCCTGAGTCACTCACTTGACTTATTGCTATCTTCAAATTCAAAATGATCTTTTGAAATTGTTTTTCTTCTTCGACGTCATTGAAGCCTTTCAGGCTTTTGATTACTTTACTTTAAAATAAAGACATGCTTGCCGCCATGTTTACACGTTTCTGTTTATGATCACCGAAATGTTTGAAACAGCGAGCTGTTTTTAATGCATGTATTGGACCCAGACGCATTATAAATACTTAAACCCTGATGATCAGACATGAATTTTCCGGAAAATTAACGACAGGGGTGATAAAATCCATAATTTTTATTTTCAAAAACCTGAAAAAATTGGGTCGTCGGATCCGTAAACCGAAAGATATAATAACTCTGGCCTCAGATAAGTTTCGAGTAGATTGAGACAGTTTTGTAACTTACATTTAGGATAACACTGGATTTTCTGGCGATCATGTGCCTCAGGTGGTGGTTGATCCCCCGACGGGTGGAAATGCCAACTTTAACCATATCCCACCAGGTAGGTTTTGTTTTATTAAAGAAACAGCGGTAGTGTGCTTATTTAGAAATGATTCATTCGCAGATTTTTCAAAAGTACAGATTTCATCCAGTTAAGTTTCAGTAAAACAGATACATGAAACCTTGGTGCACCCCAATTTTCTTGTATCTGTTTTTGATTTGGTGAACTGTGTCACCATGGACATTTTAAACACAGATTTATGTAAAATTCCCCTATATTTTTGGTTTGAAAAAACTTAGTACAAATTAGGACTGGGATGATATATCAAATTATCGATAATATGGACTTTGTGTGATGATAATACATGTTTCGATACGTGTGTAGAAATATTGACACAGAAAAACAAATTTTCAGACTTACAATATATATTTTTTCAGTCTCTGTTTTACTTTTAATGTTTTAGGTTAAACAGTCAGGGTTGAGACTGAAATCCGTCATTTTTAAAATGACGATTTTTAGTCATAAAATAAAATTTTTATTATGACTTAAACTCGTCATTTTTAAGAAAATGACGAAAAACAGTCATAAACACCGAAAAAAGGACAAAAAACATCGTAAACAAACTTCATTTCTCTAATACAGTTGACTACAATACTGGTTATGTTGACAGTACAAATTTCCCAAGCAAAAATAAGAGTGGAAGAGTTATTTGTCAATTTATTTGCATTAAATAGGAAAGAAGACGAAAATGACGATATTCCGTCTTTTTTCAAAATGGAGGGTCTGGGCTCACTGAAATATCTCGCTTGTTTTACGTGGCGCACTACTTTTTTATGGCTTTAACTTTTTGTCGAGACTTTTCTCTACAAGTACGTATTCTTCCAGACGGTGTACTATATGTTTTTATAGGGCTAAAAGCCATGTAAAAATGGCGAATTAGTTCTACCAAAATTCGACATTTTACCGCAAAATAATAACGTTCACCTTCCATGTTGATGGTCTAATACACGTGGTTGGCAGTAATTAGTGACCCGGATGAAATGAAACTTGCGTAAACACTCTTCTTTCAGTGGTGAATTCAAATTTCGCTTTTATGTAACCAGGATAGAAGAATTAAGTTGAAAAAGAAATATGACGATAGTAAGTCATATTGACAAAAATGACGAAAATACGTAGTTAGTAAATATGACGATTATCCATCATTTTTCAGAAATGACGGATTTCAGTCTCACCCCTGACTGTTTAAGATGTTTAACAAATATTTTAAATATAAATCAGAAATATGTAATAATTACTAAACAGCACTTTTTAAAAATAATTTTGTTTTACAACAGATATATAGATTCATAAACTATGTACATGTACATATATTCTTGCATGTATTTGTGAAGAAATGTAATATTGTTTATTCAATACAATGAAAATTTCTTGACCAGCAGTGATTGGGAAGGGCTTGCGCCATGCGCCATAGTCACATTGAAGTGATAATTGGCGCATTAAATCAACCATTGGTGGTGCCAAGGTGGGCATTCAAATTTAAGCTATGTTAGTTGGAAATATATTGCGTACGACTTTCTTGCTTGTTTTACTTTCGTTTTAAATGCAGTCATTTTAATACAACAAATCTCATTGGTTAAAACCCGGCAAAAACTGTTTCCTGTTACATGAAGCGCTTTATTTAGGACATCAAAGGTACATTACCTCACTCATTTCCCAATTTTGACGTTATTGATCCAAAATATGAGAAAATTATATTGTTTGCGTGTTCCATTAAATGTGCAACACTCCATAAACATACGTGAAAAATAAGATTTGGTTAATAAAGAAACATGTTTCCTTTCTTATTTCACATTTTGTTTACAAGTCATTTTTTTTCTTCTTGAAATGGCCCATCAGAATATAAAGATGGCCCATTCACTTTCAAAAACTTTGACAGTTGCGCCATAGTCCCATTGACCTTTATGGCCTTCCCAATCACTGGACCAGTGAAAAATATCATGATATGTATGCAAATCACAGTAAGTTTGGTGTGTTTTGTAGGAATTCACTGTAAGTTTGGTGTGTTTTGTAGGAAATCACAGTAAGTTTGGTGTGTTTTGTAGGAATTCGTCAAGATATGTTAGCCGCTGTATCCTCCTCCTCATCCAGCAGCAGTGGTTCTAGTCCCAACAGAAACAGCCCAGAGGCCAACTGGTCCCAGTCCCTCAAAATCCAGGCAGTAAGTCTGTTCAGTCATGTATTATAATACCTCCTGCCTCAAAATCCAGGCAGTAAGTTTGTATTAATATTCCCCGGCCTCAAAATCCAGGCAATGACTTTGTACATTTTTTATACCTTCTCCCACAAAATCTAGACAATAAGTTTGCATTATTATACCATAATCATTTCGTAACAGATATCTATTATTTATCATACAGTTTGTCTTAGAGATTTCAGTGAAATATTGACTAATTTGTCACTTATTCCTTTGTTTAAATGCTGGAATGTTTCTGTTTCAGCAAATGCACAGCAAACAACAGAACAAGTCAACCTCAGGAGACTCTAAAATCCCACAGGTATCCCCTGAAATCATGAGAATCGCCAGTGAGAGGCACCAGAAGGGATTGATGCACCCTTGGATTTATCAGCTGCTGTCACAGGTGAAACTTGTCTCATTGTCATAAATGTGTTGATGTGGCCTTCAGTGAGTGACCGTAGTATATGTACATGAAATACATGTATGAAGATAACAAACAGTATTCAAGCTCAAAAGTCTGTTGAAACAATACAAATTTGGAGCGAAGCAAACATGGACCTCTAAAAACATTAGAGGTGGGATCAGGTGCCATGGAGGAGTAAGCATCCCCTGTTGACTGCTCACACACCCCTGGGCAAACAGAAAAATCCATAGGCTATTCAATGTTAAAAAAAAAAAAAAAAAAAAGGCCTAACAATTTGTATGAAAAATGTCAGTCAACATTTGACTTATTGATGGACTGTATGTGCTGGCAAGGTCATAGTATCGTCAGGGTTGTCCCTAAGAATTGAAAAAGAAGAGGACATTTAAAAAGTAGATGGGGAACTGGGGTTCCTTCCCTAATGGGGAGTTTAGGAGGAATACGAAAATAACTGGGGGATTACATCATTATAGGTGGGAAAATTCTCCAGCCCACGGGTCTTAGGGACAACCCTGTATTGTCCATAGAATTTGCGAAAATTTGACTTTAAACAAGACTGTTGATGTTCTTTTTTCATCAACTTGTATATCAATAGCTTGCCTCATTTTAGTAATCGATCATACATAGAGCATACTCTTGCATATTGAATTAACTGGGAGACATAAACTCCATATATACAGGTAATAATGGTATATTCCTACATTAATAAAGGAAGTTGATAGAAAAGTTTAAGTCATCACGTTTATCTTAAAATTTTTTTGTTAGATTACCATTAAAAAATTTTTTTTAGAATATCAAAATATGAAATAGATGTATCAGACTCTATGGTGTCATTTATTTAGAGTTCAAAGGGATATATAAAATCAAGGATTGAAAATGACTATTGTTAATTGATAAAACATCATCAATATGTCTAAATAGACTTAATTAAATGACTGCACGGAATTTAATGGAATTTTTGTGTCATTGATGCTAATGTTCTGTTCTGTGTCAATAGGGAGAGATGAAGATCCCTGTGAGTTTGGAGGATGAAGCCAGCAGGGAGCTGCCAACAGCAGCAGAGCTATATAAACCAATCCGACAGACAGTATACTCTGTACTCTTCAACCTCAACAAACTCAAGATTATCCACGAAAATCAGGTCAAAGAGAAAGGTTAGTCATTGCAGTTACTTCAGGTCAAAGATTAACACTGTGGAAGCAAGTTGAATGTAGTAAATCTGATAGTTTGATGAGGGAGAACAGAAACCTTTAAAAAGTGGCTGAAGCCAAGTCTTGATATTTTGGAATTATATGTACATCATTGATACAGCTGGTTTTACATGCATCTCATCTCATAGTTGAGAACAGCTAAGTATGCAATATATATCCCCATCATTTGTGACGATGTTGATATCCCTGATTAAAGTTTTAGGAGCAGCTCTATTTCTCTAGTAGCCCTACCTAGGGATTCAAACAACCATTCCTGCTGCAGACGCTGCATTCTGACCCGTATTTTCTGGATGAGTTGGTCAGTTAAATTTTCACTCTTAAAGAAATGTTAGCCTTTCCTAAATATTCATCAAATGCATCTGCCCTACATAAATATGTTAGGGATGATTGGCAGGTTAAGGCTTTTGAAGCAGGAACAGTTTTAACTATGTACATTTACAGAATTTACAATTATTGAGAATCTGTGAATGCTATTATAAGTTTTGCTAAATTTTCCAGTCAGTGGTTATAAAATTACCATATGCATTCATTTATTACATGTATAACACTTTGCTATTTTTTTAGATGACATAATTTGAGGTGTATAAACTTGTATTTGACAGGTGATGCTCCACCCTCTTCCCCCAAGTCTTTTGACATACCAGTAAAGGAATGGTCAGTCAGGAGGAACAATGCTCGTCCTTCCTTTGACATGGTCATTGCTCGTCCAGTGGAATGGAAGACCCCGTCCATTGAACGAATGTGGCTAGGTCAGCAGGTGGACGACAAAACTCGGCGCCTGAGGGCGTTCCTGACTTGTATGGAAAGTGACACACCGCTGATGCTGAACACACAATATGTGCCTCAACAACTCCTCATTCTCTGCTGTGTACTAAGGTGAGGTTCTGTTAAGGAAGTGAATACTCAACTTGTTTGATGATCACATAACGTGTAAGATGACCAGTACATACAGTGAGTTAATGAATAAACATATGTCTACTTGTTTGTTAAATGTTTTAGATGACTAGTTTCATCTAATACTACTTGTACAGTGTATGTGTGACCTTAATTTCTTATTTTGTCATATCCGTTGTTGCATGTATAATTGCAATATAAAGATTTTTTTGCATTTTCCCATCCATTAGGCCATCTATTTAGTAAGTTGTGTCCCTTTTCCTATAGGTACATGCTAAGGTTTGGTCGCATCCTTCAGCGTCTGGAGTTAGATGCTTTCCTTGCTATGAGTGTGTCTCCACTTCTACATGATGTACAAACCATGCAGGATCTTAAGGTATTGAACCCTCTACTACAATAGTGGATTTATCCCATATACATTAATTACAATGTCTGCTATAAGTGAAAACCTGCCTGATTGGGTCAGTTGTTTTCCAAATGGTTTATAAAAAAAGGAAAAATCTGTGGACTGAGCATGATTCTTGATATATAGTTCAAGATACATGCACAGTATATTGAAATTTTTTTAGAACTTTTATGAGGAATGTTCACTTTCTCAACTTGAAATTGGAAATTTGACCTCTTGTACACATGTTTGTTTTACAGTTACCTAATGTTTTGCCACGAGGAATCCACTTGGCTTCCTTACTGATGTCTGGTGTGGAGACAGCAGTGTTTGCTAATGATGTGTGTGGTGCCCCAATACCCTGGAACATGTGCCTTCCCTGGCAGTTCTTTGATGGCAAGCTATTTCACTTCAAATTACTGAAGGCTACCAACAACACTCCACTGATTGACATGTGTGATGGACAGGTAAGAATTGAGACCATTCATTAGTTTGTACAGTAAAATTTGTCTTATCTGGACACACCATTGGTTTCATAAAAATGTCTGGATTAGACGAATTCCAGATTAGACAACATTTTAAACAATTGAATTTACTGATTTGGACTAAAAGTTCACATATTATGCAAGATTTTTGGAATACACAATGTCCATATTAGACAAGTTTTACTGTTTATACAAATTTATAACATGTATGTATAGAAATTTTGTTTTACCTCTCATTTGATGTTGAAATCAAATGCAAGTTGCATTGAAACTTAAAAACAATTTTTTCTATCCTAGGTGGATCAAGTCCTGCAGGTGGAGAGAATGAGACAAGCCATCATGGAGGGACTACAGTTTGAGTTTGCCAAGCCAATGCTTCCCACCCCTTCCCTCTACACTAACTATCCCTATGGATACCCGCCATTCCCAAACCCAAACAACCCCATGAACTTCCGCCCAGCAGGAATGGGGCCACCCAACAATAGAATGGGCCGGCCAGGTGGAATGCCTGCAGGAATGGGACCACAACAGAATCAGCCCAAGACTCCAGGAAGGGGCAGGGGAATTCTGGGTAAGAAAGTTTTAAGGCCAAACAAAAAAATGTGTGTGGTTCCAGTTACACTTCCAAAAAAATTAGGGTAGGTAGGTAGGGATTTTTTTTTTTTTTTTTTTTTTTTTTTTTTTTTTTTTTTTTTTAACAAAATGATTTTCTTAATTTTTTCTAAATAATACCTATCACTGCTTTGCAAATGGCATTTAGATGTGGTGTGATAATATACTAGTCAATATTGGTAGGGGACACCTACATGCTAGCTTCCTTTGGATTTAACACTATTAAACACTTGCACTATGTTTTGCAAGGAGGCCGTCATTGCTGAAACTAAAACTTAAACTGGAGCCATTGATGGAAATTGGGGGAAATTCTGGAAAAAATATGAAAATTGCCAAAAAAAAGTTTAGGGTCGGGGGTATAAAATAGGGAAGGTCGGGTAACCGGAACCACACATATTTTTTTATTTGGCCTAAGGACAAGTAAAATTGCATATTTTACTGTTCAGTTTGCTTAAATGTGTTTGATCTGGGAAGAGAAGTTAAAATTTAGCAAAATCTGAAATGAGAGTTTACTAGTTAACTCTTACATGTGTATCCATACATGTTTTTATTCTTTTAAACTTGCATAAAGATTTTATTGCTGCAAAATAAAAAATAAGGGAGGGGAAATACACTGTATATGTAATGGAATAATGGGTATCTGTTCTGTTTATTAATAGACAACATAGATTTTCTTGTAATTAAATACATGTATTTCGGTAAAGTTATGCTTGTACTTCAGGCCGCTCTCCAGTGGATGCCCGTGGTGGACAGCTGGAAATTGCGGGGGTTGTAGTAGGAAGCTGGGGACCCAATATTCCTTCCGCGGGCAGGGGACGTAACTCAGGACTGAGTCCCAGAGTAATGTCTGTGGGCAGGGGAGAAAATGGTGGAAATGGCTACCCAAATAGGTAATTCTTTCTGACTGAGGATCTTATTTTATATCTTAATCTATATACCTGTCTATGATCCTGTATAGCATGAGTGTTAGTATATTTATGAAGTTAATAAAGTTTAACTTCAGAAAATTTGGGCAAATGTAAAGTATAACTTAAAGATTGCTCTCAACATAAATTACAGAGGAGGGATGAACCCAATGCGTGGAGGAATGCCCCCGATGAGAGGAGGAGGAGGCATGGGTATGGGAGGTGGACCAATGATGTTCCGAGGAATGAACCGACCAATCAGAGGACGCATGGGACAGCCCATGTATGGGTATGGCAGGGGAGCTATGAGGATGCCCATGGTGAGAACATTAGCCCTTTGTTACTGAGTATGTCAGTGTCTGTAGTAGCTTTAGTACCAACGGTTCAAATGTTATGTCCAATGTAAAAATTTTTGTAGACAAACAGACAGACTAAAACTATATGCTCATGAATCTCCAATTAAGGAGGCATAAAAAATCTCTCGAGATGTTCTTGCCTGTAGAGTACATGTACATGTACATTTCACAGTTTTGTAGTATGTTTTATCACTGCTTTAACTTGTCTAAACAGGACCGAGGATATCCCTTCAGGGGGCGTGGAGTTGTCAGAGGTGTTCGTCGACCACAGGTCAAAGTTAGACCAAGGCCCGGAAAATTCAAACCAACTGCCAAGCCCAAACCAAACGGCAAAGGACGTGGAATCACCATTGAAATTATAGAGTAAGTTCCATCAGAATGCTTTGCCTATTTTATAAAGTAGGCCTTGTGAAAAATGAGAATATTGCAAGTCTTAAAGGTATTGTAGAATTAATAGGAGGGATTCCAAGTCCATGTATCAACAAAAGTATTTGCTGATTTAGTTTGTATGTATTACTTTACCAAAGCAATAGACTCAGTAAATTATTTCTGGCCAAAAGGGACCAAAATAAGACTGTACAAGATAGAGAATGCATACATTATTACATGTACAAAGGTTTATAGAGAATAAATTCTCTTAGTATGGGAAGTCCAGATTAAAATCACTTTGAGATATTACCAAGAAATGGGGGAAAATATGTGTTGCAAAGAGTAATGTTCAAGTTATCAATTAACAATAGTGAAGATTCATATTTGTTAAGGATATGGTACTGAGGCAAAAATTTTTACATACATGTATGTGTATATTTACATATATTTGTATTTGGGAGTTGGTTGATTTTCATAACCTTTATTCCTTCTCCATTGTCAATATCATCATGTTCTTTACAGAGAATCGGTGGCAATTTCCCAAGTGAATGGCCACTCAGACGATGCATATGAAGACGCCGATGCTGACGAAAATCTGACAACTCCAATTGGTAAAGGCCGAATCCACGAAGGAATCCAGAGTCCAGATAGTGGTATCCATGGTGACAAGTCTGCAACAGACATCAATGCATAGACAGTCAACTCATCCTAATCATCATTTTCTTCTGCAAAGTTCATGTGTGTGTGAAAATGTTTATCATTACAGTGACAACAGTGTTATGCAGTTTAATATTTACACACACACATACACACAGACAAGGTGGGTACAGTGATAGCCAGTCCTGTTTATTTTTTCCCCAGATTTCTATTGTTTTCGTTATATTTTTTTCTTCCTATTTTTTGTATGGTGGACTGGTCACTGTATTCTGTGATGTGATGTGGACAAGAATCACACGATTATTCTCCTCATCATGTCACCCAAAAATATGGAACTGTTCAACAAGCAAAGACTGGCGATTACAGAATTTTCTTTAGTTTTATACCTTATTTTCCCCCAGATGTTAGATTTCCTCAAAGCCAGTGTTGGTGTCTTTGCTTTTTGAATGGGGCCTATATTTCCAAGTTTCAGGGGACCTGGTATGAACAAAACGTGTCCAATTTTGATGCCAGATGTCTCATGAACTAGGAAATGTAAAATCTTATTGAGGTGTATAAAATGTGAAATCAGAAATGAACAACGTCCTCAGTAAGTGGTATTTTTTGTCGTGATATTAGTTGAACGTGTTGAGAAAAAAAGGCTGCAAACTGCCAAATTTTTTTCTGCAGCCTTTATGTTTAACAAGAATGCTGACTGATATTTTTTTGATGAAGCAGTGGGGTTGCTCAAGAGAGAGAGGAGTTGGAAGAATTTTCAGGGAGACATTTTATTCACATCATGTTTGTTGAACAAGGCCCTTACTATTGTAAGGTGGCCTCTATTGTTGCATTTATATTTTCCAATGGTGGTCTTTTGACTTCCAGTCCACAAAAATGGTCGGATGCCAAAGTCAAACACACTCGACTGGAATGCTAGAGTTCAAAATGAGGATGTGAGCTGGTAGGACAGCCCTTGTGAATCTTTTCTTTCAAGATAAAGTTATGAAAATTCAGCTGTCAAAAATAGCACTTTTTCTTGCAGAAAAATGAAAAAATGTATCTTCTCTCTTTTCAAATTTTATGTAAATTTGGTTAAATCTTTGAAGATTCAACTTTAAATTCACCAAGCATTTTTTTTTTTAAACTAATTAAAATATTTTCATCTTTTTGGGATACTGGCAAACAGTATGAGAAATAATTAATCTGATGTATTTTGGAAAATTGATGTTGTAAATGTTAATGGGCTGTCTTGCTGAATCACAGTTGAGGCCTTATAGTTGACATTGGTAATGTAAGTAAGCGGATGCATGCACAAGTGTTCAAATGGCCCATATTGTTTTTTTGAATTTTATACAGAAGACCTCTACATTATTTTTGTATGTTTCTATATTAATTTTTATTAGCAAAACAAATTGTTTGAAAAAAAGATCAGTATTTGTCATGTGAATTTGTGTGTGCTTTGTCCAAGGAAGGGATTTTGGGCCTCAATATTTTTCATTAAGCCACCCATCTGATGTTCTAGACAACACTGAAAAAATTCTTTATCTTTTCATGCAGGACCTTAATCTTTAAAACTGTAAACCAAGTGGAAGTTTCAGTTTGTTCTTTAGAAGCCTGTATGGGTTCAACATTCTTCGACATCTGTGATATACTTGTTTATTTCATATTTTTATGTTTCTTTCATGTAAATCAGTATTTTCTTGACTTTCATTTGGTTTTCAGTTTTCCTGTATCTATTTTCTCTCTCAACAAAAAAGAAACTTAACTTGTTTTATCATTGAGCTTTCACTGTCTAGAATATGATATGGACAAGGGTTAAAAGAAATTGGATTAAAAAAAAACAAAAATAATGTAATAAGTTGTGATAAGGTTTGTTTAGGGTTTGGGCGGAAATCTGTGTCAGGGTTTTTAAGTGTGCACACTTTGACGCAATATTACCAGTCAACTAGGATGTATAAACCATTCTGGAATTGACAAAGAAAGTTGGTTTTACTCTAAATAAGAGTTTCAAAATGAGTTTCAAATGAGTCTCTGTTGAAAAAAAAAGATGAAATAGGGTAGGCATATTGATTGTTATAGCAAGGAGTGGAATTTAATACATGTACTTGGTTAGGAATATTTTCTATGTGAATTTCAAAATGTGTTATACACGTTCAGGAGAGCAAAATTCAATCCACAGAAGATGATTTCGAGAAATTCTTTGGTGTCTGTGGTGAAAAGATACTTTAGATGAAAGATTTTAAACTGACCTTTGACATTTTTGATGTGTCCTTTAAGCTGTTGCCATGGCAACTTGGACTGGATAAGAAACAAGACTTTGTGAAAATAGAGATGAATTTAAGAAGAAATTAATTCAAATAAGGATCTAAACTATATCAGAATTGTTCTTTATTTAAAATGCACTCATTTTTTCCACAGTGAAAAATTTCCTCTGTGGAATCTATATCTCATTGGAAATGTAAAATGAGATAAGAAGTGTAGAAATGTATTAGAAAATGAACCAGCAACAGCTTCCTTAGAAATGGTTTCTTCTTTTTTAAAACAAGCAGAACAACTATAAGGAAAAGTTTACTTTTGCAACAAAAAAGTAACCAAAAAAAGATTCAAGCATGCTGAAGTATCCATGCTTATTTTCATTTTGATTGAAAAATCCCTGTATCCGGCTGGAAAGGGAGATTTAATGGGACATTGAAAAAGAGGAGTGAATTTTTTTTTCAAATTAAATGATGGATATCTCCTGGTCCCTATTGTACATTAACTATTTTAATTTTTTTTTTCTTTCATTTTGTATTATGTATAATATTTTAATGTAAAGCTGATTTGATTGATATCAAATAGCTAAGGTTTTGTAGTTATTACAAATGTTAAATATGCTTACGTATTGATTAATGACTGGAATTAAAATGTCAAGAAGTCAGTAATTTGGGGGAAATTTCATAAAAATTATAATGTAGAATCTTACATAAAATAAATGTGGGGGGTTGGGGGTTGGTTGTGGTCTTGTAAATTTCTTAGAAGGAAAATCTCTGAATTACTGGCTTCGTCTTTTGTATTACTCTATTTATCATGCAGTCTTGTGTGTTTCATAAAGTGGTAGCATTATGCTTGCTTTCAAACAGAGAAAAAAATAACGGTTCTTGGAAAGCTTCCAGGAACACAAAAAATAAAAGCATGTTGTAAAAATATGATGAATTCTCCTTCCCTCACTACAAGATGATTATGTTGTAAATTTGAATATTTGCTTATCACATTTTTTTTTTCTCTCTTGTTCTTCAATAAAGTAAAGTTTTGGAATGGAAAGTAGTTTAACAACATATGTGGATTGCTTTGTACAGAATATTCCAAAAATTGGGTTTTGTCATTGATTTGTATTTAAATATTATGTTTTTGATAATTTTTCACACTCTTTTTTGCCATGATTTTGTTGAAGTACAACTTTTAAAATGTAGAAGAAAACTGATTCAAAGCCATTGCGTTGATTGGTAAGAGTAAAGACAATTATGTCAGTAATAATGCTACAGGAACAATTGCATATACACGTACCAACAAATCATGGCATTGCTTTTTGTTTCACGCTGTTTTTAAAATGTTTAGCAAAATTGTAAATGAGTTCTTTTTTATAACGGTGTATAGTTGAAATTTGTTTTCTGAAGCATGGCCTATTTTTAGATATCTTTGGATAAGGGAATTCTTATAAAAAACTTTTTTTCTTTCTAAAGAAGGACATGTTTGAACATTGCATGAAATGTGCATGAAACAATTTATGTTCCTCTTGGTAGATTTTTTTTTCTTTTTGCTCCGTCTTTGGCATCATAATACAATTTATCCAGTATTTGGAAGAATGGTATATTTATATGTAAGCACTTATCCTGTAGTTATAATTTCTAGCAAGCAAAAGTTGTGCTGTGTGGTATTTTGAAATATGATAGAAAAAAAAACAATTTTTTAGGAGGACACCACACCCAGACATAACTCTTGCTTGTAGACTTAACTCTGTATACTTCGTGTATTTGGTAACTTTGCCAAGTTTGACAAATTCTCTTCATATATTCTATATTGTGTACTACTCCTTGCTTAGATAGAGATACATATAATAATTTACTATAGGTGAGAATGACAGATTATTTTTGAGTTTTTAGGATTTAAGGCCTTCATGGTATCAAGTAAATGAATTGCAAGCTAAGTCAAAATAAGATTGAGAGAGGTATTGGTTAATTTTTTGGCTCTTTGCAAACAAGTTATTTGTTAGGATTAAACTTCTATACAACAAGACAAGAATGGCCTGAGATGGTTGAGGTTAGCCCAGACATTATGACATTTGAATGGACTGTCAAGTGTTTTTGAATAAATGTTGTTTTTGTGGATTTAATGTGTGCTTTATTTTTGTGCTGCCTGCAAAGCACAGCAGGAACATGGGAATAACTTTGTCTATCTGGGAGGGAATAACTTTGACTGTCTGTCTATCTGGGAGTAGATCATGGAAACATCTATGGGATATTTTTAAGCATCGGTTAAACCTGGACATTTACAATATTTGCCCAATTCCAAAAGCTGATGTTATAAAATGCAAAATTTACTGCATACATCATTGTATGATGGGTTGATGTGACATGGATTGAATGTTGTTGCCTTAATGAAAGTTGAGTCTAAAAGAGCTACATAATGTGATGTGACTTGTGGATGAGGTCAATATAACAGTAAAATTTGCAAAAGGCCCATGGGCCACAACACTCACCTGAGTATCTTTGGCCAAAATTTTAAAAAATATACAGGGTATTTTCATGGGGGTTCAATTTTCTATCCCCCCCCCTCCCCCTGAAGAAAGGGACATTGAAGCAATATTTTCATCTTGTGGCAGACAAAAAAAATTTTCTCCATAAAAGCAGATGTTTTAGGTACTGGAACTTGTAATTTCCTGAAACCTAATACTTTTCAAGAACTGAGCATTTGCACGTTTCATGCAAAAATTCTATTTTGTCAATATCCTGTTTGTATGTCATGGCGTCACTTTAAGATATTGACAGCTCAATATCCTGAGAACCCTTTGCTTGACTGACACCAAACTTTGTTCATTGGTTCCCTTGAAGGACTAGATGTCCTTTTAGATTTTTTTTTGGTCCCACCAATGACCATGAAAATGGACAGGGCATATAGTGTTTATCATGTCTGGCTTTCTGTCTTTCTATCTGTCGGTCTGTCACACTTTGTGTTTAGCTCAGTTTCAAAACAAAATGTTCAAGACTTGTAACCAAAATTCATATACTGATACACATATTGGTGAGAGCTATTCAACTGTGGCATAACTTGCTGATCTTGGTCTTCCCTGTGACCTAAGCTTTACTATTGCCTTCTTTTTGTAATGAGCTCAGTTCCAACGCAGCTTTTGAAGATATTTTTTATCAAAACTCTTACATTGATACAATCATTTGTGGGAGCCATTCAATTGTTACAATACTTTCTCACCTTGACCTTATTTTGTGACCATGACCTCTCTATACCCTATTTCGTGTTTAGCTCAGTTTCAAAGCGATTATTGAAGATATTCAAAACTCTTACACCAATACATATTAGTCTGAGCTTTTCAACTATGTCATAATTTTCTGACCTTGACCTTCCCTGTGGCCTTGACACCACTATTCCTCATTTTGAATTTATGTTTCAAAGAAAGTGTTCAAGATATTTTCATTTCATAGATAAATATAAATTGATGAGAGCTTTTCGACTTTGACCTTCCATATGACCTTGACCTCACTATTGATTGTTTTGCATTTAGCATAGTAAAGAAGAGACTGCTCTCAAATTTTTTCACCAAACTTTATACACCAATACAAATCCCTGAGAACTATTCAACTGTGTAATAATTTTCTGACCTTGACCCTCCCTATGACACCTTGACTTCATTTTTAAAGATAATTTTATTACTTTTTTACAACGTTACATAATGGTAAAAACAATCTAAGTTGTAAGTTTTTGACATTAACCCTATGACTTTGTTTTTCATTTGACCTCGACCTTCACTTTTTGAAGATTGACCAAAGAGGGAAGGTACATTTTTTTCATGTTGCAATACCAGTTACCTTGGGCAGGACATTCATGTCCTGTGGACATATTTCTAGTTTAAAGGAATAATCAATGCATTCTCATTACATGACCAACTTCGCCCCATCATGGGTCTGAACTCAGGGAATATGAATCTCAAAAATTTTGATAGAAAATTTCATGCAGTTTGTATGCATGATGTCCAGTGGTAAAAATGTTCAAAAATATTATGCATGTGCGTTATATGAATTAGCCCCACCCAGAACTTATGAATTTAAATGGCTAATTTATCATTAATATCATGAATAATGCATTTCCAGTAAGTAAATCCACCCTTGTGCCTGAACCCTTCACCTCATGACCATGATTCAACAATCTCAGCATACCATTACAAAATGTTTACACAAAAATCTCAGAAGATGTATCACAGATTTAATATCTCACAAAACTGAGCTATAAAAACATTTTTCCCAGGGGAAGAAAGTGTTATTTTCTTTAATTATCAGCACAGTATATCAGGGTTTGGGTTTTAAAACCAACGAAGTCACAGTGTTTCCACTCTGTCCTCCGAACTGGAAACTGGGAGTCGGTATCTTCTCAAAAAGTTCAAAATCTAGAAAAGAAAAAAAAAGTCTTTCTCTGGATCAATCTGAAGTTCCAGCATGGAATATGTGTTTATAAAGTCAATGACATGCCTCAATTTACAGCTGTACTCTTCCAATTTTTATTAAAACCCCTAGAAGTCCATGACATGAGTAACAAGGATTTCAGCTATAAATGATTTATCAACGATGTTCATCTATTAATATATTTAGAATAATTACTCTGTAAAAATTATTTAGTGCAGCCACAAACATAATATAAAAAGTTTGACAATTGTAGACTTTTCTTACCAGTTTTCCAAAAGTGAAGCAATTGTTCCTTGGTCCAGTTACATGATGTTATGACAAACATCCCATTCTCAGCAACAAGGTGTTTCACTGTTTTAAGGTACACTTGCCGAGCCTCTACCTCACTGTCAGGAATAAGACTAATAGCATCGTATGTTCCCTTGTCAATGACGATCTTATACTGTCTGGTTAAGCATGTATACTTCTGCGTACAGTCAGCAGCAATTAGGTCAGCAACCTGTAAAAATGCTACACAAAGTCAGCAATTTGTAAAAATGGTCAACAGCAATTAGGTCAGCAACCTGTAAAAATGCAACAATCAGCAACCTGTAAAAATACAGTCAACAGCAATATAGGTCAGCAACCTGTAAAGGATTAAAGGGTAGACAACTTTGATGTCTGACCTGGTAGTTTATACAGGTTATCTCCTCTTTCTCTGCTATGGCTTTGGCAAGCTCTATTGCTCCCTGTGAGTAGTCGACCCCAGTCAAACTGGTGTATCCTCTTCTTGCCTGAATCAACAATAGAAATTTGGGTCTCTTGATTACGACTTGCTGAATCAACATTTTTTTATTCCTGGTATTTAACTAAATAAGATTGCGATTTATTACCGGTAAATATAAGATTTTGCATAGTAGATGTCTCCAGTCCCTAATCAAGAGTTCACAGAAATGTGTATACATAGAAATGGGATTGTGTATATATATATATATATATATATCAAGAACTTTGTCATGCTAGTCACTGCGATAACAAGTGGCTCTACTGAGACTCAGCCACTCGAAGTTAAAATTGATGCATTATTGATGTCATAGTATCATTCCATGGCTACTATAAATGTACATTAATTAGAGCACTCAAAATCTGGCGTAATCTTCCTCATCATGTACAGTGTATTTAATGTAATCATAAATTAGCGTATTTAGAGCCAAGATTTTTTTATTTTTTTGTTTTAATCAATCATATATTAGGGTGTACTTGAACAAGTGCTAAAAAGTGATACCTCTAAATCAATTACATTAACATCATTAGTATTACAAAATAAAGGTAGTTTTAATTCATGACTGTCACAAACTTTATTACTTAGATCAAACATATGAACATAATTCTAAACACCCGAATGTAGAAATATTTTGATATTCACTTTCTTTATTTTTTCCTTTAATTTTTTTGCCTGTTAAATCTCCCAGTGCATTATCATTATATGTCAAAAGTTATGTAACTAATTCATATGCTACAATGTTAAATTATCAATCCAATGATTTCAATGAACAAATACAGAATTCAAATACCATTTCTATAAGCATCATTCCATTGCCACAACCAAGATCTAGCACTGAGTCATCTGTTGTCACCAAGTCACAGTCTTCCAGCCAATCCAGCACCCTCTCCTGACTGTCCTCACCAAACCTGCCAATCATATCAAATCTTTCTTTGCAAAATAATATATGATTTCCATATAAAGATATTTCATATTTGCCTAAGCTGCAATAAAAAACAATGAAATGTATCACTTGGTTGGACACACACTTCATCTATTAAAGACCTTAAATACAATACAACTCAATACAACTGAATGGAGAGGTTCTCTCAGTTTGCATTTCATCATAATAAATTGAGAATAACATCATACAAATCCTGCATACACAGATAAACTTGATTTTAACCATTCATTATAGTGTAATTTTATGCAACATACACTGTGAACACGGTGTATGAAAAAAATATGAAAATTCGCTTTCTTTCATCATATTACACTACTGGGTGAATTTCTTTAAGTCATTGCTATGAAAGTGTGTGTTAACTTGTAGCAGTGATTGATTTGAAAAAGCCTGGAAAATTAACTCCTAAATGGATATCATCTGAGATACATTTCAGTTTCAATTTAATTATGCATTGTAAATTGTGTGCATCTCATAATTCTCATATGTGTTAATCAGTTAGTATGCACACCTCCTTTCCTATTATTTTTTGATAAAATGCAATGCACAATATGATGTTTATTCAGTTGTTAAAAAAGGCATTTATTTTAATTCCGGCCTGCATAACCACATGAATAAAATAAATTTATAAAAAATATTTATAAGATTATTAAGTGAAAAGTTACCATATTTCACCAACATCTCCGAAGTCATTGAAAGATTTGATTTCTCTGTCATAAGTTTCATCCCAACTGAAAGATAAATTTTACCATGTTTATTCTGCACATGCATGTCAACTAGCAACTGTGAATAATTTTCCTTGAAATAACAAGGACCTTGAATCACAACTTAAAAAAGCAATATTCTAGTATCAACATAATAAATTGTAACAGGTGTCCATAATGACATTACTAGTCCTTAGTCCCAAG
This sequence comes from Saccostrea echinata, assembly GCF_033153115.1. NCBI lineage: Eukaryota > Metazoa > Mollusca > Bivalvia > Ostreida > Ostreidae > Saccostrea > Saccostrea echinata. The sequence goes on along the minus strand of NW_026889760.1, from coordinate 92,995 downwards.
TTCAGATGACACAAAGTCACGTTTAGATTCACTGGAGGCTGACATAATGGATCGAAAATGAGGTCGGAAGTTTGAATGACGTCACAGGTCACGAGACTGTAGGAGCCATATTGGAGGTGTCATTCGTAGATGAAATAATTTTCTATATTCATCACTCACAAAGAAACTCATTGTTGATCGTTATTGTGTTAAACAGGTACGGTTTTAGCAAAGCTTAATGCTCTCTATGACTTGTGTAGAAATCATTTATTATAAAAGCTTCAGTATTGAAGGAAATTATTGGTGAAATCTTTGGTTTAGTCAAGGATTCATGTGTAATTTTTCTTATTTCTTCTTTACGTGAAAAAAGTACTGGATATTTGACATGTCAATGTTTTTTAAATGTATTGATGAGTTTTTGTTTAGGAGAAAACATTTAATGATATTTTATTAAGTTTCCTAACGCTTTGATTCTTGGCCGTTGATAACATCAAGTGGTGATCAGCTGACTATGTTTATAAATAGAAACTTCTTTCATTGTGTGCTTTTCTATGTATAATTATTGAAAAAAAAATGTATTCAAATTTGGGCGATCACCAAAGTGGTAAGTTAAAATTTAGATTTTGATACCTGAGGTTATTCTTTACACCAGCAAGTTTCGTTTTGATTGTGAAGATTTGTGTCGTATAATAGAGGTCTGTTACATCTGATCTAAGGAAGAAAATAAACAGAGGAAGTCTTTTATTCAAAGATAACTTAGGGCATGCTTTGTTTTGTAAGCTTGGTGTTTAAACCATCATCTCATGGGGGAAACATTTGATTTACTTTATCTATGTGAAAGAAAAATTAAAAAGCATGAGTACACATGGTGTATGTGATGCCCTGGTACAATGAGACTGTTGACACTTGATAGGTGAAGCTCGTTTACAGTGTATGGAAAATTTTCACAATGCATGTTATTTCATTTTTGCCTTGTTTAAAATTTGGCAACAAAGGCTGTTTTGAGTTAGACCCGAGTTTTTAGTTTGAATGTATAGAATGAACATGGAGCTTGATTATAGACATAACAATAACAAGGGTATGATTTTTTTTCAGTAGTAAAATATTATTATGGGTGTTAATTTTGTATAATACACCTTCATGAACTTCATGGGTTTTAAAGTTTATGGAGATGGTCATCTTAGGAGAGAAAAAAATCAATGCAGGTGAACACATATTAAAAATTTAAGGAGATATATAAATAGTACTGTACAGTAATGAAAAAAAAATATAACTGAGATTTTTTGGATATTTTCAGGACAGTATTATGGCTTCAAGGAAGAAGGTGTTGCTAAAAGTCATTATACTAGGGGACAGTGGGTAAGTTACTCTTAAAATACAGAGAAAAAATGTCATAATTAATATCTTTGTAATGGATATAATTTGCAATATCCATCTTCATTTTTTTTTTTTTTTTTGGCTATCCTTTAAAGACAAAATAAATTGAATGTTTTTTTTATTTTCTCTTTTGCAACCGAAAGGAAAGTAAAAATATTGCTTTTGACTTTTATCATTTCATCATATTTTTTTCTGTTTCACTAAGCAGTGTCAAACAAAATACTTTTTCCCCTCCAATTTTGAAAACAAACCTAAATTATGTAGTTTCACTTTTAAAATGTTGTTATTGGGCAAATAGGTATTTTAGTACTTACTTTAGATCAAGGTGTATTGTCAAAGAAAACATGTCAGGTAGTTTAACCTTGACTTAGTTCTTCCAATGTTCATACTTTTATACATAAACATGATAAAAGAAGCAGTTTTCCAATTGACTTTTTCATCATGAATTCATGCTTCAAATTTTCTTCAAAATCTAGGAAATTTAAGTCCTTTTACGTAGGATTTAGCTGCAAGGAGATACAATTCAAAATTAAATGTATGATTTTAAATTTTAAAAGCATCATGAATGCACCATGTGTATGTGTTCAAGGTTACAGGGTACATTAATGTTAAAATATCATTTCAAAACCATATGGAATTCCTGGTATGTATGTATTTGGTCTGTTATTATGCTGATATATGAATGGAACTTAAACATTTAGAAATTTTGAATCATGCAAACTAAAACAAAATGCTGATTTCTTTGTTCAGAGTAACGTGACAAGATCTTTTTTTCCGTTTTTTCAATTCAGTGTTGGAAAGACATCTCTTATGAACCAGTATGTAAACAAAAAGTTCAGTAACCAGTATAAAGCTACCATTGGAGCTGATTTCCTGACCAAAGAAGTGATGGTAGAGGACAGATTAGTGACAATGCAGGTAAAACTCCGTACACACCTGGCAGTTATAAAACATTCTGAAATTAAATTTTGTAACTCTTGAGTCCTGTAAGACAGCAGAGATCACTCTGGACCAAAGATATGTTGAAACCTTACACAACATAAAATATGTGAAAATTGAAGAAATCTAATTGGGGTATTATGCATCATTGACTTGATCAAATTTAGTGTCCAACTGTCTGTAGTAATAGGAACATCTGAAATTTAATAGTCCATGATTATGCAGTGTGTGTATATTTTTAGCTCACCTCGACAAAGTCGAGCTGAGCTTATGCTTTACCCCCGGCATTGGTGTCCCAGTTAATGTTTTAGGAGCAAGTCTATTCCCAAGTAACTATAAGCCCTACCTGGACCAAACTTGCATGGATGATGTGTCTAGGGATGGACACTTCCAGACGAGCTTTGGATGCTGAATTTGACCTATATTTTCCAGATGAGTGAGCACGGTATTGTTTTTGGAGTAGCTCTATAGTTTTTTGGCCTGTTGTGATTAAACTTGCATGGATGATGCATCTAGGGATGGACACTTCCAGACTTGCTTTGGATGTTGGAACTGACAGACATTTTCTTGATTAGTGAACAGGTTAAAGTTTTTGGAGCAGGTCCATTTCCAAAATTCTACAGGTCTTACTCAAACCAACTTGCATGGATATTGATTTTGGATGCACACTAAGACCGTGGAACATTAACTGGCAAAATTGGAAATATGTAGCTTATGTCATTTCCATCTGTTACAGTCAAAACTTTTAATGATAGACAAGGGAATGGGCGGGTGCAATTTGGCATGGACGTCCATGAAAACATTGGATTGAAATTCTAGTTTGAAATTCATTTTCAATCCACCGCAGCTACGCTAGAATCATGGTGTTACTGATTGACGCAAAGAACAAATAATTTCAATTTCGGAATAGTTTGAAATTTATTTAAATCAGAATTTCTGTCCAGTGTTTTAAAAGAAATATAAAGGGAGAATATTTGATTTCTGTTAGGTTTGTGCATGCATGTTTTTTTTTGGGGGGGGAGGGGGGCTGAACGATCTTGGAAATAAAAAAAGAAAGTTTTTTTTTTTAGTTTGGACAACCCCTCCCTGTTTTTGATTCTTCAACTTTTTTTCAGTGAAAACAAAACTAAAGAAAATAGCTCGATCTTGTCATCCCTAGAAATAAATATATTTTATCATGTGAAGGCCTGATCTGACTCGACCATTTTTGCCAAACCCCCCCCCCCCCCTTCTAGAATCAAATAGCCGTCCCCTGAAAAAAAATCATCTCTGACTTCTATGACTTTGACATGTCCTTAAAATTATAGGCTAAAAAACTCAAATAAATGTGAATTTCAAACAACATGTATTTTGGAATTGAAATCATGTGTCTTTTGAATCATACATTCACACTTTGCATTTGAAAACAGCTCAGGTGGATTGAAAATGAATTTCAAACTAGAATTTCAATCCAATGTTTTCATGGACGTCCGTGTTGAATTGCACCCGCCCATTCCATTGTCTATCATTAAATGTTTTGACTTAACAGATGGAAATGACGTAAGCTGCATATTTCCAATTTTGCCGGTTAATGTTACGCAGTCTTAACTAGAAAAAATAATATGATGTAAGATATGCCTTACTTATAGATAACATTCCTTGAGATTAGCTTAATAATCTTTGATTATCTATGTTTTTGAACCAAAGCTTTGAATCAGTAAATTTAAGTGCCATATTGATAAAGAACTTACATGATCCCCATGAAATAAAAGCTTATTTGCAGGCAAAAGTGACTCAGATATGAAATACTAGCAATAATTATAAATTATTAAGCATAATGACTAGCTTTTGTTGATTTTATATTTTTTCATCAACAGATTTGGGATACAGCGGGACAAGAGAGATTTCAATCACTGGGTGTGGCTTTTTACAGAGGGGCAGACTGTTGTGTTCTTGTTTTTGATGTCACCATGCCAAACACATTCAAATCCCTGGACAGTTGGAGGGATGAATTCCTCATCCAGGCTAGCCCAAGAGACCCCGAAAATTTCCCATTCGTTGTCATAGGAAATAAAATTGACTTGGAAAATAGGGCGGTAAGATTTCTCATTGATATATTTCATGACACATGTATTTACAGTGGATTAGAAGTATTTATATATAAAAAAAGAAGAGATCCATATTTTAGATGGGATATTACATAATGATAGTTGGATATACTGAAAAAGAAATATTATATTCTTGTACATGTAGCCTTTTCATCGTACATTTTAATGTTCACCATGGTCTCAGTTGAAGTAACAAAATTTTTTTGTACTTTATACTTAGAAAATTATTTTAATTGTGAATGTTTGAATAAAACAGGTAACTGCAAAGAGAGCACAGAGTTGGTGCAATAGTAAAGGGGAGATTCCTTACTTTGAGACGAGTGCAAAAGAAGCCATTAATGTAGAACAAGCTTTCCAAACAGTTGCTAAGAATGCCCTGGCTCAAGAAACAGAAGTCGAGTTGTATAACGAGTTTCCAGACCAGATTAAACTTACAAACGATACAAAAAAGCAGGACAGTGGATGTGGTTGCTAATAGGAATAACTTCTTCTCTGTAAAAATTGTTTATCTTCATGAAAGAACATGCGAAAAAAAAATGGTTTCATTTAGCACACAATTTTCATTCATGGACCACATAGACGTTTCTTGGGAGTGAAGATGAAATGACCAATCACTGAGCAGTATGAATTTGAGGTGTGTATGTGAGTGAATGTGACTATGTTAAAAGGCATCTGATTGGAAGTTGTCATGACAATACTCGAATGTTAGGTTAAATGACTCCCACAGATCCAGGACAGGTCCATGGAAGTTGCGTTAATTTATTTGTGATTTGAATCAGAATTTTACAAGATTTTCTTTTTTTCTCTGTTATGATAGGAATGTGATATGCTCCTCTCCTTTGCCATGCTCAAATAAGAAAAAAATCTAAATTATCTGCCAAGAGGTTAACAAATGTTGTGATTTGCTGCTTATATACATGTTGGTTAAGTAAAATTTACCCATTTTTTGATAGAGATTTTTTAAGCCATGTTTTTTTTATGGAATTGAATAAAACAAAATCTTTAAGGCATGCAATTTAGAAAGTGCTTACATATCAACTAGCGCAAACAATTTTAGTAGTTTGAGAAAGTCTCTCTGGACTAATAGATATTTTAATTAACTGAAGCTGAATTTAAAATTATTTTTATACTCTATAGATTATGTGGATTCTGTGGTCTTGTACGTGTTGGTATTTCAGTGAAGCATTAGAAATTTTAGACACTTTTTTGTTAAATTGTACAGTACTGTAATTTTAAAGAAAAGTTGACTTTATGTGAAACATTTAAAAAAAAAAAATTAGATGATATAATATAATTGTCTGTAGTTCTCAGATTTGTAGAAGACAGGGTTTCAGAATATTTTTGTACAAGTGAGGTCTTGCTGTGTTCGTGAAATGTTTCATCAAGTTCAGGTCTCATGTCGTTCACAACTTGTATGTTTACAAACTGTAGACCATTTTGATGATTAAATTGTTTTTTTCACTGTCAATTGAAAAAATTCTGAAGCTATGAAAATTGTTGGATAAAGTTGGATCATTCGAAATAATGAATCCTCAGATCTTTGTACTTAGATACAGGTACATTTCAGAGTCTGTTAAACGTTAATTTTTTTTTGTTATCAGTTTTACGCTCTTGTTATTTAAATGAAATATTTAAAAATAATCTTGGTTTTTATTCTGTGGATGGATTTGAGATTTAGAGTTACCTGCTTCATGTGTTTTTGTTTTTCTGTGTAGATGATCAGTGTTATATCTCTAAGGCCTCAATATTATCTCGAACAAGGGAAATCAAACACTTTCAAAAAATTATTATTTTTGTTATAGCTACAGTGTCCACTTCTGTCAAAGTACTCTATTGAGAAGTGTCAATTTTAATATTATTTGCATCATAACAACATGCATAGTTTTAAAAGTTTCTTTGTTCTACCTACAGGAGATCTCTGTGAAAAATGTACATTGTGCATCAATGATGACCATTTTATTAAATAAATGTTCTTTTTTTTTTCTATAAAACATGACTGTATGCAAAGTTACTCCTTTTTCCCACAACTGCAATAGGATATCCTTATACATGTATGTGTACAAGTACACAATTCAATTTATATTGAGTATAATTTTGAGCATTACTGTAAATCTATAATGAATTGATCAATAAATAAGAAATGTACATTTAATATTTATGTATTTGAGAACATTTATGACAGGTGTTTCCAAGGACTAAGGAGTGGAAGCATGATTTTATTTAGAAGTAATCTAATATGCTAAAATTGAGTGATTGGGTATCCAGGATATGACACAGCTCATTGAAAGTTTTTACATGTACGTATTGTATTTACACATCCCAAACAGATGTGTCATTGTCACCATCTGATCATGGATTTAAAAGATATGTACTTGTATATTAGATGTGCAATTTGCAAAGTCTGGAAGACGTGTAGCAGATGACTATTTTGTGTTAAATATAAAGCCCTAATTTCAACATGTTCAAGAGGTCAGTGGTTCAGATGTCAAAGGAGCCATTGGATATTGCATGTCTCATTGTGACAGAAAGTTGAAAGTTGAAGTAAGTCAGGCTAGATGAAAAGCTTAAATCCTAGTACATTTTGTTCAATTAGATATTTAAAAATTTCCGTGGTCAGAAAAGGAGTGTTTGCACAAGGATACAGGAGGAATCATTTAAGTTTTCTGTTTTAAAAATAAACGCAAAATTAGTTCCCTTAACCCATTTTACTAATAGGTCTGCATAGCTCTAGATGGTAATAAGTGGCAATAAACCAGTATAACTAGTGTTTTCTCTGAGAGGCATATACTTAAGGTGTTATGGGATACCAAACGAAACTTCTCCTACATATTTATGTACCCAAATTAGAAGGATTTGAAATACCCCCACCTTTCAGTATATTAAAGTGTAATTTTAATAATTTTTTTATTATTTTAATGAGAAATACAAAAACGATTTTTTTTCTTGCATAATTCTTTTTTCATAAGCTTAATATTATAGGCAGGCGTTTGCTAATATAAAGTGTTTATAAAAACAAAAATGACAAGAAATATGTCTTAGTATTTTTTTTAATTTTCAACAAAAAATAAGCGTAAAAAACTGGGAAAACTTTATTTCTTGAAAACAGACGGATAACATTTCATGGAAGTCTACAATAAGAATGTATCTTAATATGTTAGCAAAGTGAAATAAACAAATTGAAAATATATATATAAATGGAAAATATAAAATGCATTTAAATTTTTTTGAATTAAAAGATCCGAACAGAAGAGTTATCCTTCTTTATTTTCCAAGGGTTGAAAAAACCTGGGTGCTGTTTTAGAAATGATGAGCATTTTTTCCCAACCATAAAAAAATCGCACTTTGTAGTTTTCAACTTTGAGCGGTTTTGAAAACAATGCATGGACAATCGCTTTCCAGGACGTGTCTTGTTCAGAGCAATTGCATTCATCTGAACGTTTTGGGACTATATACAACAGCTAGCTGATTTGTGACCAAACAGTTACTTCTTGAATTAAATAACAAAAAAGTCCAGCTCTGGTAAACGTGATAATTGATTGGTGATAATTCAGCACAATGTGAAGTAATCGCACTTATCCATGTCTCACTGCACACAAGGTGCTGTACAGTTACTCAAACAATTGAAATACAGCTTTTGCTTAAAAGTGTTCAAAAGCAGCAACGCTGAAACTACCTTTTACAGGGGTTTGCTTTTTTAAATGTCCATTGTACAATTATAATAAATTTATATACTTGCGATTTTTTTGTCTGTTTTTACTTAAAATGCCGACTTGTGAGAAGTTGCATTGAAATAGGCTTCAGAGTGTTCTTTTCAACGGTGTATCTACAAATTTTGACCCGATAATAAGCACTCATGCAAATCAAAACAATACTTCAAACGGAAATACGTCATAACGTAGAGGTATCCCATACTACCTTAAACTAATGGAAGTCAGTCATGGAACTGTAACATGATAAAGCATACTTCTGCAATTCAACATTTTTATCTACAACTTTCCTATTTTTTCCCCATGGCATTTACTTGGGTTATCTTTCCTAGTTGTTTTAATGTGCTGAGTCACAGAATCTGGAACAAAGACCCATAGGCCACAATGCTCACCTGTGTGAACTGTAAAGCTTACTATGCTTTAATAGAAGATTTTAAAGAACTTTTCCTGTTTATTCCCATGTCAAACTTTAATTCTCTACTTTGGCTGCATACTTGCCCCAGGGACACTGACTTATACAAACTTAAGTCAATCATTGTTAATATCAATATAAAATTGTGATTCCTGTTGTTCTTCAGATTTTTAAAGAATTTCAAAATTTTAACTCTAGCCCCAGAGGCCATGATTTGAACAAACTTGAATATTCACTATACCTGGTAATGTGTATATTGATTAAATAAATGTACAAGGTACTTATATGAATACTTATGTACATTTTAAATAAATGCAAAGTACTTGTTATGTATGAACAATTGCATCCCTTCTGTTCTTGAAAGATTTATAAGGATTCTTCTATTAAACTCTCCTATATCAGACCGACCTCTTAGTGTGCCCCTCCCTAGCCCTGGGGTGATTTTGAGCAAATTTGAATCTGCACTACATAGGGATGCAAGCATATCAATTTGACTTATTGATGCAGTGTTCTTATATTGAGAAGATTTTTAGAGTTCCGTTCTATAGCTTTAATAGAAATTTTTTTTTCTGACCCAGTGGTTCTTGGGAAGATTTTAAAACAACGCCATCCTATTTTTGCTATTTCCTTAAGTTACATACTCTTGACATGGACTTGGCCCTTCAAAAGATAAAATTGAATATCCATTACCCAAGGATGCTTTGTGCCAAGTTTGAATGAAATTTATCCAGGTGAGCTTAAAAGGCCCTATCACTTATCATCTTTCACTTGATCAAACTGTAATTTTGAATTTTCGCTTTCAAAATATTTCAAAATATTTCATTCCATCAAATGACCACCAAAGCGTGAGGGCCGCTTCATCATTAAAGACTACAACATCTTCTTTCAAAGGAGTTTTACTGTACACAAATTTTTTAACACAAATAATTTACCACATAAATCGTTGTAATTCAACATTGTCTCCCCATTTAAAAGGTCTGGCAATAAACATATATATCGTAAAGACATTCACTAACACATAAATTATGACTTCTAACAGCAAGTTCATCCAAGAAACATCCTTAACATTTACTCTGTATATTAGGTAAGGCAAAATAAAGTAACGAAATTCTAACAGTTTCTGAGGTATCGTAGCTGCCAACAAACATACTGAGAAAACTATTTTCCAAAAGACATTTTTGTGTTTCATTGTTTGAAATAGGGAGAAGATTCCATAATAATAAGCTGGGATCAAGGCATATCTAATGTATGGTATTCTTGACTCATAGATTTTATTCCAAACATAGAATGTATAATGCCTGTTGTCTGATATTAAGTATAGATGAACATAGGTATATTTATTGACTAGGGCATATGACACTGACAAGAACGCTACAGTAAATGGAATGTGATTTACACAGAACAGGATGAAGTTGGCGATTCGTGAGGGACTGATCGTGTATGGACTTAAAAACAACACAGTAAAGGAAACAAAATAGAAGACTTGGGGATAGTTTAAACAGGCCTCATGTTGAGATTTATCCCCCACAACGATCCCCCCATTATAGTGTACAAATAACCCGAAAAGGCCTATAACACTAATGTAATAAAAAGACCCCATAAGTATATGGCATACTAGTTTTAGGATATTCTGTGGTGTTGATTTAAAGTTTGTGAACAGAAGTTTTAAGAAATTAAAGATGACTTGTCCTTCTGAGGTAGGAGTTGATGTCTTGTCTTTTTTCTTCACATGAGTTTGGCTTTTCATCCATTCCTGAACGATGTCTGCTGCTGTTAAACCTGCCATGAAGACGACCCAGATAACATTCGACTGACGAAACAAAATGGATTCTCCTCCCATAAAAGCTGCCAAGGATTTATTTCCACGAAGATGAAACAGATACATCAGAAGCACAAAGAATGTGGATCCTGGGTCAGTGTAGTACAAAAAGGTGAAAAAGTAGAGCAAAGGGAACAAGGTCAAGGTCACAGCAGTAATCAGGGCCATCCTAATGACATCCTGCAATAAAAAATGTATTTTACTAAGAATAAGGCATTTATAGGTAATTCTGAATAATAATATATTTATGTGTGATATATGTTTACATATCATTGATGCCTACACAGATATGAGAAGAACAGGCTAAGATGAGAATCAAAAAATTAATTTTATGTGGCTTAGTATCACGTCTGCCATCTATCATGAGTTCCTTATCTGTACTGCCAAAAGTGATCCCCATTGTTGAAATTTCTGCACCCTATACCATGTACTGTAAACCAACTATTATTCACGGTTCGTCAGTTTGAAATCAATCTGCGACGATTAATTTTTGCGATTGAGGAAACATTCTCTTCAATTACAATGCAAAATAAATGGTATTTGCGAGTTAAAGTGTGTCGCAAAACTCATGGATATTCCTCGCACGTGAATAAGTTGGTATACAGCATACACTCATAATAATGAATGATGAATTAATAATTTTTAACATTTATATTACCTTCTCCCCTGTCGGTGGTGAGTGGATTGTTTTATAGATCTCTTTCAGTACGTAGAAGGTTCCGGCCTGGAACAAAACATTTATGAATCGGAGACCCATTACAGAACACACCGATTCAGCACCCAGAAGGAGAATTATGGGCTTCAAGATTCCAACTGTTACTAAATATAAACCAGGGAGGGTTGTTATCATTGGATCCCACTGAAAGAAAATTATGTAAATTTACATGAAGAAATTTCATTGGAGAAAGCAAAAATTTCAAAATATTGATAATGGTTTTCCTGATACTGGTGTCATGACAGTTCTACTTGTATTGACTTAAATATTTATCTTTACAGTCATGCATGTTCTTCATCACTCAGAAGCAGTGACTTTTTCATATTTAATGACATATGAGTTAATGAGTTACTGTACATGTACATGAATTGGTGTTTTCAAAATTTAGCACAATCACTTAGTATGGAGTTGTTGGTGTAATCATGAATTAGCGCTACACATGTCCATGCCTTATATTGTATATATAAATGATTTCTTACCAGTATTCATGGATTAACATATTGTTGTCTGTGCCAAAGTAACTAAAATATGAAGCCCACTTTTTTAAGTACACATACAGTATGTCATAATAAGTAATGTAAAAGATGATGTCATGAGTTTCTCTTAGACTTAGTCAACTGGACTGGGAAGCCTACTAAAATTTTTAGCAGTGGACAAACGTTTCAAGTTAGGAAGCAAAAGTAAGGAATGTTGCAACACCAGTCGGCTGCATGGAATTCAAGGTTTATTTTCAAATGGGGCCTCTTCTGACTCTTTCCCCCACATCAAAATATAAAGTGGGGGTAACACAGGGGTTTAAAATTTCCATAAACATTCATATGACCTAAGACTACTGAGCTTGAAATTACTGGACTACTGAACTGAAATTCACTAGTCTATAATGTTAATTCACTTGACAAATGAATTAAAACAAATCTGAAACAAGAGGCCCATGGGCCACAACGCTCACCTGAGTCAATATGGCCCTGCTGTTCTTTGTCAGCAGATTTCTTCTTCTATATATTCATACGTAAAGCTTTGATCAACTGTTCTAGGCATAACCTATCCCCAGTTGCCATGTTTTGAATGAAATTGAATCTAAACTTTCTGAGGATGCTTCTATATTCATATAACTAATCATGGTTTTGCTATTCTTGAAACGGAATTGTGGACCCACCCTACCCCCGGGGGTCATGATTTGAACAAACTTAAATCTACACTACTCTGAGGATGATTTCATATCAATATGACTAATTGTGACTTTGTTGTTCTTGAGAAGAAGATTTTTAAAGAATTTTCCTATATATTCCTATGTAAAACTTTGATCCCCCATTGTGGCCCCACCCTACCCCCGGGGGTCATGATTTGGACAAACTTGAATCTACATTACCTGAGGATGATTTCATATCAATATGACTAATTGTGGCTTTGTTGTTCTTGAGAAGAAGATTTTTAAAGAATTTTCCTATGTATTCCTATGTAAAACTTTGATCCCCCATAGTGGCCCCACCCTACCCCCGGGGGTCATGATTTGAACAAACTTGAATCTACACTATGTAACGAAGGTTTCCCATAAGTTTCAACTTTTCTGGCCCTGTGGTTCTTGAGAAGAAGATTTTTAAAAGAAGACACCAAATTTTCACTTATTCTTAATTATCTCCCCTTGGAAGAGGGCATGGCCCTTCATTTGAACAAACTTGAACCCCCTTCACCCAAGGATGCTTTGTGGCAAGTTTGGTTGAAATTGGCCCAGTGGTTCTGGAGAAGAAGTCGAAAATGTGAAAAGTTTACAGACGGACGGACGGACGGACAGACAGACTACGGACAAAATGTGATCAGAAAAGCTCACTTGAGCTTTCAGCTCAGGTGAGCTAACAATGTTTGTTGACCCTGTGTTTACTCATCATCTCATTTAGTGACTTTTTCTTTTGAATTGCACTGTAAAATCTGAATGCTGCTTTAATTTTAAATAACACTAAAACATTTAGCTGATGTGACTTAATTGTACTGTGTAGTAAACTAGTGTTCAAGTTGTGCTTTTAATTAGAAGAAATGATAAATAATACTCGCTTTTGAAATATGTGGGATTTTTTTTTTTATTTTTGTACTTTTCAAATATTTTTTCTGCTCAATACTACTGGTCCAATGGACTATTGGTGAGCAATTATTAGCTGGTCTGCCCCATAAACTCTAAGTGCCAGATCTCGTACCCACATATTTTTTAACTCCTGGTAACAGTCAGCAGAAATTATTTGTTCTTTCTGTACGTATTCTGTGTGCTGATTGTGGTTGTCATTAAATATTTTGTCATTTTAATGTAATGTGTAACAGGAAAGGAGAAAAATGTGACAGATCAGACTGGGATTTGAACCCAGGACCCTGAGTCTCCAGTCAGATGCTCTACCAACTGTGCTATCTGGCTACTGGTGATCAAAACCATCTGACCGCCACATTTCTCCCTCCTTAAAGGTCTTCAGCTTCTGATGACACCGACACAGGGTCATCCCTGGCAGGTTTTTCAGCTGTCACTTCCAGGGCATGGCACGACACCAAATGTAGTGAAAGGAGGAATTAATCACGAAAATATACTGATGGACTGTGAATAGAACTTGGGACCCCTGCATCACTAGTCAGGTGCTCTACCACTACCAAGGCCGAAATCAATGGTCCATATTGCCCAAGCTTCTACATTCCTCCCTCCTTAAAAAGTTTTCGACCTGCCAGTACTTCTTAATTAAGAATTTGCAGAATTCACATAACCTGAAGAAGGCAGGCCTTGCAAGTCCCCCCCCCCCCCCCCCCCCTTACTGGCTGACCAAATGTAACAGAAAAGTAGAAAAACGTGATGGTTCGACCCCGGGCCCCCTGAATCTCCAGTCAGTTGCTCTACCAACTGAGCTATCTCGAATCCATCTGACCGCCACAGTAGCAAAGATGTTAAGAGAATATAACTTGTTTTCAACTCTCCATACTTACCACTGAAAAATTTCCATGACAGTAATGTTTAACTTGCCGAATATGAAAAATTTCATCCATATATGGATTTTCTTGAACTTGATTGATCAAGCACATAACAATCAAGCTTAATATAACTATACCGGCGAAAACTAATATTTCTGTTGCGTGTCCCATAACGTTGCTCTTCAGAAAATTAAGGTAGAAAAATCAATAAGGGAGAAGTAATTTAACTCGTATTTTGAACAGGATGTTAATAACTAATCATGTATTTTAAATGGATTTACACTTAATCCTATAAGAATAAAATATTGTATTTATTAGTACAATAAACATTGTTGAGATAAAGGAGTAAAAAGAAATGAGTTAATCATTATTTTTAATAAATAGCACCTCCCGTGGAACTCTTCTAGAAAAGGAGACATCTTTGGTACATTTGGCTTTTGCGGTGTTAACACATATTCATCGAAAAATCAGATTTATTTCGCTAAAATATGAACAAAGGATGGCTGGAGCTGGAGAGCGATCCTGGTGAGCAATAACAATAATGCACTTTTTCCTAATTTCAGCAAATAAATTTCGATCATTTCAGATCATGTTTTTGAAGTAAATTCGTTTGTATATGATTATATCTGATAAACTAATATACCTGTGAATTATATAAATTTTGCAGGCTTGTTTACCTTGCTGATCGAAGATATGGGTAAGTAACATAACTGTTTTTAATGGGGTAACGTTACAGAAATCCTTTTTTCCCCTCAACATGAAAAATCCGTGATTATGAGTAATTTTTAATTGACAAGGTCTAGCTCGGTCTCTTGATTAAGCTATTAAATTTGGTTTAGCTAAATAGCTTTGGTAAGCTTTGCAAAAAAGCTTGAAGAAGGTATTTCATTGCCTTTTTTTAATTTGCAATTAATATTCAGTCACGTGTTTCACTTAAAACTGAATCATAGAGATGACTTTCACATTTACAAAAGTTATTTCCCTTTTAAGGGTCAATCTGGGGTCAACCAGCTAGCACTAGTTTCCTTCTATAGCATATTGCCAAATTTATGGGGCAGAAATGTAAATTTGAAATCTGTATGAATATGTTCATTATGAGTTTTATGTTGCCCCATACTATGGCAATACAGGAAAGGATCAAAATCATCCTAGACCATTTGAAGGTTGAAAATATTAACAGATAACTAACAAAGGACATAATGAGAAAAATGACTCTTACAATGGGAGATGACTCTTAAAAATGTGAAATTTGTCCATTTCACTGTTTGCACTGCACCATTATCTGTTCAAGCAATCCTACTTTTGAACACTGTAAAACAAATTAAAGATGTATTTCCTGTGTTTATGTATTTGAATATCACCTGCGCATGGGTCACATTGTGCTGAATTATTACCAATCAATTATCATGCTTACCAGAATTGGCCTCTGTTATAATGTCATTCAAGAAGCACCCGTTTGCATCCTCGCAATGCCAGGGGTCCTGAGTCAACACGTTGCCATTGGACCCCGGCATATTTAATTAGATATTTTGTGGGCTGACTAAACATGCTGAAGCGAATTAAGTCTTTCGGAAAAATTACAAATCTTGATTGTTTCCTTATCTTTCAACCAATCACATTAAGCCATTCTATGATAAGAAAGGCTTGTAATATGTGCATTTGAGGTGTCAACTGAATCCTTATCTAATTATTTATGAAAGCTTTAATTTGATTGGTGCTTCTCAATGAGAGAAGCAAGTCCTAAAATATCAAATGAAATATGCCAGGGGTCCAACGGCAACGTTTTGACTCAGGACCCCTGGTATTGTGAGGATGACCTGTTTGATCACAAATCAATTTCTCTTTATAGCCTTAAAATTTTTAGAACTTTATCTTTTTTGCAAATGCTTTGAAGGAGACACATTTTATCATGAATTGTATTAATTTAAAAAACAGTAGAATGTATAGAACTATCAAGTCAGCAAATTACAACTTTTTGCACATTAAAAAAAAATGCACTTTTAAGGGGAAAAACATTTAAAATAAAACTTAATCAGCATAATCAAATTGTTTGGAATAACTGAAGTTAGCTGTATAGCTATTTCAAGCTTTATTATTAGGGGGTTTTTTTGTTGAGAACAACAAGTTCTATTTTGTTTTTGCAAATTCCAGGTGTGAAAGATGTCCAGGTTGAAGAAATCTATGATCTTCAAAAGGCAATTGAAGGGTTTGTTGAACATATTGATTTCACTAGACTGTTTGTGGACAGAAATAAAAGAAAAGTATTAGTGAAGTCTTCAATATCAAACGTAGCAAAGAAAGAATCTCTTTAACGAGGTTCGCTCCTGAGCTTTTGAGCAGATTCTTATCTTAACCTATATTTCAAAAATTCTGCATAATGTTTTAATTCTTACAATAAATTTGGATTCTACAATGCCAATTTAACTATATTCAGTTAAAACTCCATGATTAAATTCCATACCAAAAGCATTAAGTGAGGAACTATATTTTGTGGCGGAAGGTTTTTTAGAAGAAAATGATCATTTTTTCTCTTTCGAAGAATTAAAAGTATGTTAAGTTTGGATTCCTATTTTTACATGTAGTCTGCACACATAGTTCTTTTGTGCAGTGAACTGTTTTATACTGGTCCTAAATTATCTATTAAAAAAACTGTCATGAATTCTATCATCATATTTGATAAATATAGCAAATATATTGTGGAAATGAAGAAAAAAATAGCCCTAATTTCAGCTTAAAATTAGCACTATTTTAGTAATATCTAAAAATTAACATCACAGACCCCCACTTTTAATTTTCTTTTCTGAATATATACGATACTTTTAATCATTCTTCTTAAATTCAGTAAAATGTCATTACTTTCAAATGATTTTTTTTGCTTGTTAAATTTTAATACCAGAAAAATGAAAATGTTTGAGTGCAAAAAGGTCAAATAATTGAACATGCGGAGTAATTCAAAAATTTCTTCGTTGTTACAAATTTTAATGTGTCTATTTAAGATGAAATAAGACTGTGTTTGTTCACCATAATTTATTTGAACAAAAAATATTGAAGGAAAAACTTTAAAAATTGATTTATGTGTAAGACGTATTTACAGTGCAAAAAGGTCAAACTAAATGCTCTGTAGCGCCAAAAGAAGCGCATTGACCCCCATTTTTTGTTTTGATTTTTAATAAAGCTATGTGTATAAATTCTAAAAATATACTTGATAAAAAATTCTCATTACTTTTGATGGCAGGATCCAACCTCCTTAAATCTGTTTTCAATTTGTTTTACTCAGCATCTGTATTCAGATACATTCTTACAAAATAAGCAAGCTAATGTACATATGCGCACTGAACTTGGAACTTTTTTAAATATATGTTAATTAACTCTTATCTTGCACCTGTATACATGTTATATGTTTGAAATGAATTGTATGTTCAAATGTTAAGTATGTATGTTATTTATCATAACCTTTTCAGGACTGCGTATGGGTTCATTTTCCTGTTCCGATGGATTGAGGAAAGAAGAAGTCGACGTAAAACAACAACGGAAGAAGAATCGTTTGTACAGGATGAGAATGTTGTCAACAACATTTTCTTTGCACAACAGGTTATTTATTAATTATTAGTTTATCAAAATAATAATTAACATTATAAGGTTTGAGTTGTGAGAACATTTAAAGCGACATTTTTAAAACTCTGCAACATGTACAGATGTTAGATAAAAGTTGTACAAACAGGTTATTAAATTATTTTGTTAAAATAACATCATAAGGTTTTAGTTGTGAGAACATTTCAAGAGACCGTTGTTAAGTGACATCTAACTCCCACATACTATTATTCTATGTGTGACTTTCCTGTTGGTAGGTGACATCTAATTCCAGCACATTTTTAATATGTTTGACAAGACTGTTGTTAGGTGATAGCTGACTGTTTGACTTTACTGTTGTTACTTGGTACATGTAGGTGATGACATTGTATGTTTGTCTTTACCATTGTGACACATAGGTGATGACATTGTATGTTTAACATTACCATTGTTACATGAAGGTGATACCTAAGTTCTGTGTTCTATTGTTGTATGTTGGATTTTACTGTAGGTGATACCTTACTCCTGACATTGTATGCTTGACTTTACTGTAGGTGATACCTAACTCCTGTGCCACCCATGCCTTGCTGAGTGTGCTGCTGAACTGTGATGAGAGAGTCAAGCTGGGGGAGGCTCTGTCTAAACTGAAGGAATTCTCCAGAGGAATGGGACCAGAGGTCAGCAAAATATGAAGGCCTCTGTCCAAAAAAAAAAAAAATAGCAACAAAATATTTAAAGAAATATTTTATAAATTAAATATATTTACCATACAAGATTGATTTTTAACTTTTCAGCAATAATTGTGTTTACATTTTATCTGGATTAGAATTTTTTACCAGAGTATGTGCAAATGTGATAAATTTTAACAATTGTGTATTTTTGTACATGTACATTTATTTACCAAACGTGTAGCTGTCAGAATATCATTATTGCATTTTCAACAGTTACATGTATGTGCATTTCAAATCTCAAATTTCTACACTGTTTTTGTTTATACAGGATAAAGGTGTAGCCATAGGAAACATGCCAGCTTTAGCTTCAGCTCACAACAGTCATGCAAGGTTTTTAGTGTTTTCATATCTACAGTACTGTAAATTACTTTTTATTCGCAAAAAAATTATTTTCATGTAATTAGGTGAGACTGTCTGCTAACAAAAAATTATTCTCACATAATTTTTATTAAAATTATAGCCTAAATACAACAATAACGAGAATTCTTGAAAACTTTGTCTCGCTTATAAATACCAAATACCTTTCTCATTAAAATAAAGGTGTCGCAAAAATCTGGTGATCTACAGTAATTAGATATAGCCTTTAAAATTAAAAGATTGAATGAGTTTGCAACTTCTAATGCATACTATACAGTACATGTATTTCACTGAGTTAAAGAACTTGGGACATTTTCTTTAGACCTGAGCCTCGTCACCCACCAGAGAAGCAACAGGGATTGTCCACGGTGAGAACTATGGAGGCCTTCCATTATGTCAGTTATGTCCCCATTAATGGCCGGTTATTTGAACTGGATGGATTGAAGCCTTACCCTATAGATCACGGTAGTATGCCTTAATGAATGATCTTGTGTTTTTCTTATTACTGATAGACGGATAATTACTATAAAACTAGTAATTGTTTGGATTTGTTATGATACTGAAACATTTAGCAATTCTATAATTATTTCTCTCCAAAGTAATCTTCATTGATAGATTTTTTTAGTTGGGTATGTTAAATAAGAGAATTATTTTGATGTTTTCATTAGGCTAGCAATACAGTATAATCTCATACTGGGTATATAGACAGCTACATGGATTTCTAATGATATTTAAACATAATGTTATCTTTACTTATACTAAATTAATTTTGAGAATGGATCATATTATTATCTCATGTTATTTTTCAAAAACTATTTTAAATGATAATTTTGGCAATTTTCAAAAATTACTGAAAAGCATTTTGATACATATACTTTGGAGTAATGTAGCCAGCGTTAATTTAGCCACCTTTAGATTCAGCCATTTAGAATAAAGACAAGATGGAGACTATGCAAAAAATTCTCCTGAATTTTTTCGTACACTTGGTGAATTTTTTTTTTAATACTTTGTATACTTACAACATCTGTATATTGATTTCCCAGGTCCATGGGAGAGAGATGAATACTGGACAGAGAAGTTCAGAAGAGTTATCACAGAGAGATTGGGCATGGCCACGGGAGGGTAAAATACGATTTACTTACAAACACTCAGTTAAACTTTGTTTTCTGGAGCACTGGTATCTCAGATACCATGGATATGTTGATCATGATTTGAAAGTCCCATCCACTTATTCTTTAAGTGTTTTACCCTTATTATCTTGAACCCTCGGATATCTCTCTTTTTTCTCAGTCTCATCTAGTTCCAGATAATGAGATTTGAGTGTATATATTTAGTGCACATATTTACTGAATACATGTATGTTTAGTATGAAATCCAGTGTTCTTGGGGTGAAAACAATCAACAAACCTTTATACAGTTTCTTTATTCCTCCTTACTGTTTTTCCCACCCGTATTGCACCAAATCCTCTGCATTCATTTCCCTGTCCCTTCTTTTGTTGTTCGCCATGTTACATTTGGACTTACTGATCTTCTGTTACCCCCTGCTTGTAATTTACTGCTGTTTTGGTTAAATACCTTCATGTTAATCTTTTTCAAATCAACGAGAAATCATTGACTACTGTAAAATGGACTGGGTATATAATTCTGTGACCTTGTCTGTGATTGGTTTCCCTCCATTAAGCATCCATGCCCCTTAAATCATCCCTCCCTGTCATATTTAATCTGAATAAGTGTTCCCTCCTGTGACATGTTCTAAGAAATTGATGCCAAAGTTTTAATGCAAATCAACCTGTGGAGAGAAGTTGTAGATCTAAAAGCCCCCCCCACTTTTGTTTTCCATTTTTTTAAGTATCCACAGTACTAATGGAAACCAATTCAGTATACATGTAACTGAGATTCATTTGACTGATATGATATGAAACATTTAGTAATTTTTATTAGCTCACCCCAGCAAAGTTGGGGGAGCTTATGTAATACCATCGGCGTCAGCGTTGGCGTCCCAGGTTAGAGTTTTTGGAGCAGTTTTCTTTTCAAGTACACATACTTCTATGCCCTATATTAATCAGAGATGCATGGGGGATGCTTCTAGTGTGTTTCATTGCACCAGTCAAGGTTTCAGATGCTGCAATTTCAGCTAAAGAATGACCAGGTTAATATTTTTGGTCAGGAGCAGG
This sequence comes from Saccostrea echinata, assembly GCF_033153115.1. Lineage (NCBI taxonomy): Eukaryota > Metazoa > Mollusca > Bivalvia > Ostreida > Ostreidae > Saccostrea > Saccostrea echinata. The sequence goes on along the minus strand of NW_026889760.1, from coordinate 72,188 downwards.
TCTCATTTCCAAGTAACTATAGGCCCTATATTGAACAAACTTGCATGGATGATACATCTAAGGATGCACACTACTGAACTTGCTTTGAATGCTGGATCTGACCTACATTTTGTGGATGAGTGACCAGGTTAAAGTTTTTTGGAGCAGATTTCATTTCCTAGTAACTTTAATTCCTATGTTGACCAAACTTGCATGGATGATACAACTAAGGATGCACACTACTGGACTTGCTTCAGATGCTGGATCTGACCTATATTTTCCAGATGAGTGACCAGATTAAAGTTTTTGGAGCAGATCTCATTTCCAAGTAACTTTAATTCCTATGTTGACCAAACTTGCATGGATGATACATCTAAGGATTCACACTACTGGACTTGCTTCAGATGCTGGATCTGACCTATATTTTCTGGATGAGTGAACAGGTTAAAGTTTTTGGAGCAGATCTCATTTCCTAGTAACTTTAATTCCTATGTTGACCAAACTTGCATGGATGATACATCTAAGGATTCACACTACTGGACTTGCTTCAGATGCTGGATTTGACCTATATTTTCTGGATGAGTGACCAGGTTAAAGTTTTTGGGGCAGATCTTATTTCCAAGTAACTATAAGCCCTATATTGACCAAACTTGCATGCATGATACATCTTCAAACTTGCATGGATGATGCATCAAGAGATGAACACTCTCAAACTTGCTTCAGATGCTGGATTTGACCAATGGTGTATATTCCATAAGGCAAAAAGGCTGTAGCCTACACATCATTTTCTTGATGTAAAAAATATTATATTTATACATGTATTTGGTTGAAAAATGGGGGAAAGTTGATCATAAATCTTATTTATTTATAAGTTTACTAGAATATTTTTTCATCAAATGCAATAAAAGTATTTTTAGCAATCCACACTTTTATGCCTATTCAACTTTTACATGGTTCTCCGACCCCCACCTTCCACTGAGGGTGAGCGACTCCCTCCTTGCCTACCAGCAATTCCTGTTTCAGGTGAAATATGTGACTTCACATTAGCCTACACATTAGCAGAAAGGAATATACGCCACTGTTGACTTACATTTTCTGGATGAGTGACTAGTTTTAAGTTTTTAGATAAGTCCATTCCCAAGTAACTGCAAGCCCTATCAGACCAAAATTGCATAAATGTTGCATCTAGGGATGCACACCACTAGATTATTAGTTTAGTGTGGGACTTTGCCTTACTTAGAGACAACATTTGTTGAGGTGGGCTCTGTAATCTCTGATTACCTATGTTTTACACTGTGCTTATTCAAGAGTATATATATTTTATATATTTCAAGCACTGTGTGATATATATCTTTACAGAGAGCCCTATCATGACATACGTTACAACTTAATGGCCGTGGTCCCAGACAAACGGTCTCTATACGAACACAAACTGGCCACACTGAAGACTAATAGACAGATAGTTCTGGAGACGTTACAACAGGTAGGCTCTCATCAGTGGTGTTAGAAGCTTTGCATGGTGTTTTTACTGATTATATTGCAGTTATAGAAACCTTTACACACGACTTACATCATCTGCAGAAATCATTGCATTGAAAAGATATTTTTGCGATGGGGTTGGGGGGGGGGGGTGTTTAGAGTTTACTAGGTGGAAGCATAAAACAAAAGTATGATTGGATGTAAAATTTTGGAGAATATATGAAAATATATTTACTATGCTCTTAATTAATGTAGCAAATAACTGTAGAAAGTATTGTAGAGGCAGAGATTTTCAATGGGATAAAATTTTGTTGATTTATGATCGAAAATGGTTACATGGGGGTTTAATTTTGTTGTTTCAAAAGTAGCCATATTCAGTACATGTATATCATGTATATAACCATACAAAAATTTCATTTGGGATTTAATTCTTTGATAATTAATTGTTAACAATGAAATAAACAAAATTTAATCCTCAACAAATATTTTTGCTTTTTCAGTATTTGATATCCACCAAAAATCAAAAGTTGTTTTTCATTAATTTATGGAATGCTTTCAGTTACAATTTATAATTACTAAGGGCTATTCCAGGAAAAAATGTACGGGAGGGTTGGACGGCACTTCACTTCATATATTTTTGTATGGGTAGTGGGTCTGGAGCAATTAAATCTGTATGGGTGGTTGTCCTCACTCGATATATTTTTAGATGCCTTGGGTGGTTGTATCTACCCTCACAAATAATCAAGTGCAAAGTACTTCTTTCCTCTCATTTTGTATAAATCGGTAAATACTGATATTTTCGTCCTAAACAGTTGTAAAGTGTGTTTTCATTGAAAGTGAAAGTAGAATCGAACAAAACGGAAACAAGGGCAGATAACTATAAAAGCATGTGCAACTGTAACTGCAATGACAGTGGGGGATTGGAAAACGGATTAGTTGTGCTTTGGACTCCCTGGTCTAGTTTCTTTTCGCCAGTTTAATCAAACATGATTACATTGGTAAATTAAATGATATTAGAAACAATCAGAAAGATCGTTTTATTTTAAACCGAAAGTAGAAAAAAAAACGTATCTGATAATGAACGTTTTAGAGCATGACTACGGAGTTTGCAAGTCAAATATTTTACTTTATACCACATACAGAGTAATATGAAATATATTATGTCAAAAACATGCCAGTCCTTAACCTGTAAAGTGTTAACTTGTAGAATTTGTATGCACCAATGGTCTAAGTTGTTAGATGGGATTCATTAAATATATTTTTTTAATCAAAGTTTTCACTTCACAGACACTGCCTACAGAAGTTTAGTACCCCTCCCCCCCCCCCCCAAAAAAAAAAAAAAAAAAAAAAAAAAAAGCAGGAATCGTTTTGTTATGAACAAGGTGAACAACAATTGTTAAGGATAGCTAGGCTATAATTTACAATATTAATTTTAATTAATTGTAGGAATGTCATTTCTACTAGTACATGTGTATACATACTTGTAAAAGCTTTACCTAAGCTTTACAGATTACAAAGTCATGCATCAGAACAGATATACAAATCACTATAATAAAGGCTTTCAGTGGTGTGTATCATAGGCCTAAAGGAACATATTTTTTTTAAGCTGTAGCAGGAACATGGGGAACTGTTTTACAAAAAAACTTATTACTAAGAGTAAAAACTTTAGTTGTTCATAAAAGCTTACAAAACTTATGTTTCTGTTAAAAATTGTTCGCATAAAACTATCTTATTTTTTTTCAAAAAGATTTAAAACATTTTTAAAGTAATGCAAAAAAGAAATTTATTTGCATAATAACATTTTGATCTTGGTCATAAGTTCTTTTGTAAAACAGGCCCTCGTTGGATAGATGTCAAAACCCAACACTCATTCGAAGTCAGATAAATTACAATACCTGAAAAAAGTACATAAAATTTTATTGCATATATATGTGTGACACATTTTTTTTTTTTTAAATTTAGATGGGTGGTTGTATCAAAAGCAATTTTAAATTGATGGGGGGTGGGGTAGAAGGTAATTAAAAATGTATGGGTGGTGGGGTAAAAATAAAAGTGCCTTCCAACCCCCCCATACAATTTTTCCTGGAATAGCCCTAAGTATAATGTTTTACAACATCAGTCAGTCGGTTGACTGCTTAGGTGCCTTGCTGGCCAAGTTTTATCATTACCTGTACATTGTTTTAAATCATTATGATTAACTTTGATGGTCACCCAGAATTAATTATGTTGCATTTCTTTTCCATTACTTATGAAATAAATACATGTACTTAATTTTCAAATGTTGGTTTATGAGAGTAAATAGATACACAGTCAAATAATTAAGCTGGAATTACCCTGCCTATAAATAAGAGATGTATTGTGGAATAGGACTGATTTTCTGAGATGTAATTTACATATTGTAGGTTATGAGTAACACTGATGGCTCAGACTTGGTATGTTTGTAGCTGGGCACCAGTTTACTAACTGTTGGGGTTATAACTAGTTCCCTTTGTAAACTTTACTGATTGTCAGTAGCATATATAACTAAATATTAGTTTTTTTTTCAATGGGTCAGGTTACTTTTTTTTTTACCACCAATATATTGCTAGGGTTAGTGAGGTTGTGTATTTACTATTTCAGAGAAAACAGATAACAATTTTCAAGTCCTAAGCACCATTGACAATATCTTATTATACCCCACGCAACAAGTTGCGGGGGGGTATAATGTTTTTGACCCGTCAGTCCGTCCGTCAGTCCTGTTTTTTTGTCAGCGCAACTCCTCATAAACCGCTGCACAGAATTTGGTCAAACTTTGCAGATATTTAGGACACAATGTGTAGATGTGCATATTACCAGAAAATTTCGATTCCAGTATTTTTCTGGGAATTTCGGCACTTTTCAACTTAGATTTTTGGCCATATTTTGAATATAGAGATGAACAGTTTGTCAGCGCAACTCCTCATAAACCGCTGCACAGAATTTGGTCAAACTTTGCAGATATTTAGGACTCAGTGTGTAGATGTGCATATTACCAGGAAATTCCGATTCCGTTATTTTTCTGGGAATTTCGGCACTTTTCAATTTAGATTTTTGGCCATATCTTGAATATAGAGATGAACAGATGAACAGCGCAACTCCTCTTAAACCACTGCACAGAATTTGGTCAAACTTTGCAGATATTTAGTAAACAGTGTGTAGATGTGCATATTACTAGGAAATTCTGATTCCTTTATTTTTGCCCTAAGAGTTTTGCCTATTATTGAAGAAACTTTTCAGCTTGGTAATAAGGAAATCCACTGGAATCAGCCTTTGTAATGAAATTTTATGTGAAATATTTTATGACCTTAAAAGACCCCTATTGATTTTGAGATCAAAATATTAATGATTTGACACACACACACACAAAATCTTGGATAGTTCTCATCCCCCCCCCCCCCTCTTCAAATTGGTGCTTTGCCTTAAATAATTTCATAAATACAGTACATGTTGCATTGTCAAGTTTTGGGGGAGCGTGGGGTATGTGAGCTTGCTCACTTTTTCTTTCATATATAACAGTAAGCACCAATACTTAATGGTGTTTTTAAGTGTTTGATTGATCTTATATTTATAATGTTATTCCATTCTCATCTTTAAATATCATCTTTTAAGTCCTGCAGCTTTATCCTCATGATACATGTATTTCTCTGCTACCTGCAAGTATGGAGTTTACAATTATGTATGATTATGTATGATGTACTTCGCTGTATGCATGAATAGAAAATATATCCTTTGAACAAAAAGCTTTGATGTTTATTCTCATCTACAATGTAAGTTGAGAAAAGGTGTGCTGAATATGTTTTGTGACTTTTGAGTCATTTTTTTTATAATTTGTTTTCCTTTTATACCCAAGCTTCTGGAAAACAAGGTAGATACAAAATACGCAGAAGGGATGTTGTGCCTATCTTAATCAGGAAACCTCTCTTTTCTTTCTCTTTTATTTATTTTTTTTTTTTAAGTCACTTGATATCTACTTTAATTTCTTTTGCTGCACTTGATGTGGAAGATTGTTCTATTCAATTTTTTTTTTTTTTTTTTTTTTTTTTGATTAATTTAAAAGATAAATATTAAGGATCTTTGAAAACAGTTTTAGTTTGTATTTTGTGCCTTATATTTTGTAATATGACTAGAAGTGATTTCCTCTTTGTCCATGGTAGCATTTTTATGCATGGAATGATTAGATCTTGACCTATGAACTGTGATGTGATGTCTTGACCTATGAACTGTGGTGTGGTGTGGTGTCTTGACCTATGAACTGTGGTGTGATGTACATGTAGTTGTTGTTTGTGTGTGTGTGCATTGTTGTCTTTGCATGAATATCTATATAATAGTAAGTAAGCTTGAAAAACAGTGATCAGGAATTAGGAAAAGGAGAAATGCAGAGAGAGTTGCAGAAATATCTTCAAAATTTATGTTTGTCTTGACCATTTAACAGCATGCTCTAGTCTAACATCTGACTTTACCTGAAAAATCTCCTTATAACATGTGTAAAATCTGCAGTTTAATTTTTTTTTTCTCTCACTTCTTTTTTTTTTATTTCATTGATAAATTCTCTCCATATTTTAGAATTTTGGGTAAATCTAATATATATATTTTAAAAGATTATGTTAAGGTTTAATCTCTGAAATTGCAACCCAGAGTAAAAAGAATTGTGATGAAAATGTCCACTGTTGTGGAAAAAATTCTTTGTCCACCCATATTATATGTGATGAGATGTTTTATCACTGTTTTGTCAGAGAGAAATTTTTTTTATCTTTGATTTTATTGCTAAATGCCACATGCTAGATCAGTGCAACTTGGTTAAAATAATCTTAATTAATTACTGGTTGTTTATATTTGGAAAATAGAAGGCTTCAGGTTTAAAACAAATGAGAAACAGATGATATGCATAGAAATTTATCAAAAATGATCATGATTTATTAGCAATACTTTTGAAAAACAAATGTATGCCTATCAAGTTGCCCCTAATTTCAGTGATGTTCGAAAACTGAGATGTACATGTAATATATATATCATTTATTAGATATTAAGCTACATGTATATTATTACGTTATGTTTGACTTCAGATGGTCAAAGTGACAAATCCAGGTCTGACGTCAGCGGACAGAGATAAATACCTGGCCGCAGTGAAGCAACAGGGAAAACTAGCATTTAAGAATGGACAGGAACCAGTTCAGAGGACCAGTACAGACACAAAGAAACAGGAAACAGCCTCAACATGTCCTACACAAAATTCTGAGCCTGCAGAGGAAATCATTTGTGTTGATGATTCAGACAGTGACACTGCAAGTAAACAGGAAAATGAAACTAAAGTGGAAAGTGAAAGTAATGTGGAAAGTGAAAGTAAAGTGGAGAGTGAAAGTAAAATGACTGAAGAAAATAAAAAGCTTGAGGTGCTTTCAAATGTAGAGGAGAAACTAAGTGAGGAACAAGATCAGAATTCAGAAAGCAAAGCTCCAGTGGAAGACAAGAAAACAGAGGGTAATTCAGACATTGTTGACAAAAGCAAGATTACCATGATGGAAGAGGGAGCTTCAGCATCATCAGATCTTACAAAGCCCTTGACAATTGAGACCAAATTCCCAGAATCCACCACATCCTCGGGCCCCGGGAGTGAGAGTACAGACACAGCATCAGAAGTGGGCAGTTGTTTTAGCTCCCCCAACAGTGGCTTCAATTCCTGTCAGAATAGTCCCCAGACAGACAATGGTACAGATATATACATGTATAAACCTCCTACTCAGCAGTACTAGAGGTTTTCATTAAGAGATCTATACAAATTGTGTTATACGTGTAGTCAGGACTCAAGACTCTAAATTAATAATATAAGTCATTTAACAGCATACTGCAATTGCCAATTTATCACCATCATAAAAACATGATAATTTCAGGAGGCATAGTGCTTTAGAAAATGTTTAATATCAAAACTTTTCAAAAGTAAATATGACCACCATTGATAATGATCATACAAATTTACCATATTTTCAGACGGGACCGCAAACAAAGATGGCCAGTCACAGCCCACAAGACACAAGAGAAAGTTCAGTGGAAACCAGCCATTTACACCAAAGGTTAGGAGACTTGATAATTTTAAGAAGGAGGGAGGAGGAAAAGGGGGGGGGGGGAAATGATTTTAAAAAAGTGACCTGTTAACTATGTTAGCTATTAAGACTTTTTTGTACAAAAGAAAAAAGTGATGAGAGATTGAATTGATAATCATTTTTTTCTTTGTTTGGTTTTTAGCTCTACTGGTCAGAGACCAGAAGAGCTTATGCGATAGTAAGGTGTCCGTCGTCCATCCGTCTGTCTACAATGTAGCTGTCTGTCTGTCTGTCTGTAAACAATTTTTCAAAACGCTACTCCTCCTACAGTTTTGATCTGATTTCAATATAACTTGGCACATAAGTAGACTACACTAAGATACATAATTCTGTGTATCGGTTTTTAATTTTGATGAACGGTGTTGCCATGGTTACTAAAAATAGAGATTTCTGGGAAATACATTCAAAACACTACTCCTCCTACAGTTTTGGTCTGATTTCAATAAAACTTTGCAAACAAGTAGACTATATTATGATACATAATTCTGTTTATCGGTTTTTGATTTTGATGAACGGTGTTGCCATGGTTACTAAAAATAGAAATTTCCTTGAAAAACTTTCAAAATGCTACTCATCGTACAGTTTTGTTCTGATTTCAATAAAACTTAGCATATAAGTAAACTACACTAAGATACATAATTATGTGTATTGGTTGTTAATTTCGATGAACGATGTTGCCATGGTTACTAAAAATAGAAATTTCTCTGTAATACTTTCAAAATGTTACTCCTCCTACAGTTTTGGTCTGATTTCAGTATAACTTAGCACACAAGTAGACTACACTAAGATAGATAATTCTGTACATCGGCTTTTTTTTCGATTTTGATGAATGGTGTTGCCATGGTTACTAAATATAGAAATTTCCTTGAGGTACTTTCAAAATGCTACTCCTCCTACAGTTTTGATCTGATTTCATTATAACTTGGCACACAAGTAGACTACACTAAGATACATAATTCTATTTAATGGTTTTTGATTTCGATGAATGGTGTTGCCATGGTTACTAAATATAGAAATTTCCTTGAGATACTTTCAAAATGCTACTCCTCCTACAGTTTTGATCTGATTTCAGTATAACTTGGCACACAAGTAGACTACACTAAGATACATAATTGTCCTTATTGTTTTTTTTTGATTTTGTTGAATGATGTTGCCATGGTTACTTAAATCGAAATTTCTGTAAAATTCTGTCAAAAGGCTACTCCTCCTACAGTTTTAGTCTGATTGCAATAAATCTTGCCACAAAAAGAGACTAAACTAAGGATCATTATTCTATTATTGCTGTTGCAAAGTTTCAAGTCCAAGTGCTATTTTTATCTTCCTTTGTAAGTACAACCATTAGAGCCACAGTCTTGTCAGAGACTTCTGGTTTTATTAGCTCACCTGAGCTGAAAGCTCAAGTGAGCTTTTCTGATCACCCGTTGTCCGTCGTCCGTCCGTCTGTCCGTCCGTCCGTCTGTAAACTTTTCACATTTTCAACTTCTTCTCAAGAACCACTGGGCCAATTTTAACCAAACTTGGTACAAAGTATCCTTGGGGGAAGGGGAGTTTAAATTGTTAAAATAAAGGGCCAAGTCCCCTTTCAAGGGGAGATAATCAAGAAAAGACAAAAATAGGGTGGGGTCATAAAAAAATCTTCTTCTCAAGAACCACTGAGCCAGAAAAGCTGAAACTTATATGGAAGCATCCTGGGATAGTGTAGATTCTAAATTGTTAAAATCATGACCCCCGGGGGTAGGGCGGGGCCACAATAGGGAATCCAAGTTTTACATTGAAATATATAGGAAAAATCTTGAAAAATCTTCTTCTCAAGAACCACTGAGCCAGAAAAGCTGAAACTTATGTGGAAGCATCCTGGGGTAGTGTTGATTCTAAATTGTTCAAATCATGACCCCCGGGGGTAGGGCGGGGCCACAATAGGAAATACAAGTTTTACATTGAAATATATAGGAAAAATCTTTAAAAATCTTCTTCTCAAGAACCACTGAGCCAGAAAAGCTGAAACTTATGTTGAAGCATCCTGGGGTAATGTAGATTTTAAATTGTTAAAATCATGACCCCTGGGGGTAGGGCGGGGCCACAGTAGGGAATACAAGTTTTACATTGAAATATATAGGAAAAATCTTTAAAAATCTTCTTCTCAAGAACCACTGAGCCAGAAAAGCTGAAACTTATGTGGAAGCATCCTGGGGTAGTGTAGATTCTAAATTGTTAAAATCATGACCCCCTGGGGTAGGGCGGGGCCACAATAGGGAATCCAAGTTTTACATTGAAATATATAGGAAAAATCTTGAAAAATCTTCTTCTCAAGAACCACTGAGCCAGAAAAACTGAAACTTATGTGGAAGCATCCTGGGGTATTGTAGATACTAAATTGTTCAAATCATGACCCCCGGGGGGTAGGGCGGGGCCACAATAGGGATTCCCAAGTTTTACATTGAAATATATAGGAAAAATCTTGAAAAATCTTCTTTTCAAGAACCACTGAGCCAGAAAAGCTGAAACTTATGTGGAAGCATCAAGTAGTGTACACTCTAAAATGTTCAAATCATGACCCCGGGGATGGGGGGGGGGGGGGCACAATAGGGATTCCCAAGTTTTACATTGAAATATATAGGAAAAATCTTTAAAAATCTTCTCAAGAACCACTGGACCAGAAAAACTGAAACTTATGTGGAAGCATCCTGGGGTAGTGTAGATTCTAAATTGTTCTTTGGCCCCTGGGGGTAGGGCGGGGCCACAATAGGTATTACAAGGGGGGAAGTCTGGTAATGAACAGCATGGCCAAAGTTACTCAGGTGAGCGATGTGGCCCATGGGCCTCTTGTTTCTGCATGGTTCATTTAATTGTAGGATCTATTGGCTTTGTTAAAAAATGTGGAAAATGAAATCAAGCTGTGTGAAGTGAATCTCAAGGATGAAATAGAAAAGAGGAGGAAATATCAGGTATGTCCACTGTAAATATAACATCATGTAGACTTAATCAGGGACTGTCATCCACAGTAAATACTTAAGCAGGGACTGTCTCCACATTAAATACAACATCATGTTGACTTAAGCAGGGGCCATCTCCCACATAAATACAAACATCAGGATGATTTAAGCAGGGACCATCTCCCACAGTAAATACTACATCATGATGAAATAATCAGGTCCCACAGTAAATACAATATTGTGATGACTTAAGTAGGGACCGTCTTCCAAAGTAAATAACAACATCATGATGACTTAATCAGGGACCATCTCCCACGTTAAATAACATCATGTTGACTTAATCAGGGACTGTCTACCATCATTTACAACGAAAATGCAATTCAATATTGATGTATCTACAAACATAATGGTGTTTCTATTAACCTGGACTTTTGTGGGATTACCAATCCAAGGTACATGAATTTCTTAATTTGGCTATGTTGCCAAATGAATTATATGTAACAATTTACCAAATTTGATTATTGTAAATAGCTGAATACATATACATGTAAAATACATGGTTACTGTCTTGAAATATATATTAAATCATGGTTACAGTGAGCATGCCTATTATGATGATGAATTCAAGTGATTCCCTAATATTAAAAATGTAATTTGATTTGGCGATTTATGTTTATAACAAATCAAAATTGTTTACCGCTTGCACTTGGTAGTATGCAATTTTTACTGCATTAAATAAGATATTTGGGCAGAGGCCAGAAATTATGTTAGGGAATGATGATTCCTAAGTCTTCCATATATTTGATCTGAGTTTATTGGGTTACTTTTATATGGCAAATGGAATCATCATTTGCAGAATAAACAAGCTTACATGTATGTTGTGCAAGGTGCTACTTAGTATTTTTTGAGATTTAGATTGGAAGTTAAATTGATTCATTTATTAACTGTAGATCGATGACTGTAGAAGAACCCATAATTATGACCAGTTTATCTGCACATTTTTGTCCATGCTGGCAAAGGAGGGACATTTGGCAGACCTTGTAGAGAAACACTCATTGATCAAGAAACGACAGACAAGCCTGAGTCTAGGGCGGGTGTCAAACATCAAAACAGCAGCAGAGAGGAGGCGGGTCAGAACCAACAGGAGGCGGTGACAAACATCTAAAACTTAATCTGATTGGACAGTTTGTTATTGGGTGTTTGTTTCATTCATGATTGGCAGTTTGACTTCAGTTGTGACATAATTTATGTGTTCAGATTATTTCATGTTGTGAAAAGAAAGATGGAGAAAGAGTGCTGAATATATGACTGCTAGTTTATGTGAATTTATACTGTGTTATGGACGATATCATTCCTGTATGGGTGTAATATGAACATTATTTTGGTGTGTGTGTGATTGTGTGAATAATTTTCATGTTTTTAACAGATGAGTATCTTTGATAGTTCATTATTGCATTTTAAGTGTCATACCTGTATTCCATCCAGAATTATGAAGAAAAAAGATTATTAACATTTGTTCAAAATTTTGCTCTTTGAATAGTGGGGGTAATTTTAAATCTTGTATATGATCATAATAAAAGATAATGTATTATAAAGGCAAATATTTAGTCTGTAATTTGCAGATGTACAATGTATGTAAATAAGCAAGTATATACATGTTGTTAATATATGTACACACATGTATATATAAGCATTTGGTCTAGCTAAGATTTGATTGTAACACGGTACATACGGAATCTCTCATCTTTGACCATACATGTATTTGACCAAGAAATATCACAGAAATGTGACATTACACTTTATGCACACAGATGTTTGTTGTGTTTAATATTTCTCCCTCTGCATTTCTTGTAAAATTTGTTTTAATAGTCATTTATATCGGTGTGAGGGGAGGAGGCAATCTTTTGACACTGATTTGTGTTATTTGATGCCATTGTCTTATAATTTTGTGCAATACATTGCTTGTGTTCATTAGGCCTTTAAGATTTACATGTACCAGTTTGCCCAGTTAAATAAATATGCATATACTGTTGGTAATTTGTTTTGGTATTTATTGGAAGAATAAGCTATTCCTTTAGCACAGATATATGCTCCTGAGTCGTCAATCCTTATAATATGACTGTATAAAAATTTATTTTATATTAGAATTCTCTACATCTACCAAATATTTTGACTGAGAGAGGAGCAGTTGTCTCCCCATTGCTCACATTTAATGAATGGGAATGAATAGTAGCTACAACTATTACTGTCTTGTTGCTAACACAGAGAATTCTGTTATTGTTTACTAATAACTGGTCTTTTCTTCAGTATCCCATGTTCAAATACAGTGTACATGTAGATGTCTACATAAATATATTACACTGGACACTATTTCATGTACAGTAAAACACGCTAGCCCTATAGCGAACACACTTATAATGAATCAACGCTTACAGTGAAGTGATTTCATTCCCTAACTGTGGTTTTAAAATATACTGTGAACTTAATGCATGTAAGAATGATGTTTGTAATGATTGACTGTCCCTGGCACTTTGTTACATGTATAAGTGTGTTTTACAGTGTTTTGTTCTTCAATGAGAACATACAAAATCTCTGATTTTTGTCTACTGCGTTTCCACTAACCCAATGCAGACTCTTGAGAAACAAAACAATTTTTTTCAGTTGATTTTCTTTACTTTGATCTCTTACATGTACATGTACATCATTTCAACACATTGAATATAACACAAATTATGGCAGTATGAAACAGTTAATAATGGAATTAACACAGATTCATCCAGAAATCTCAACTCGCCAGTAAACAGTCTTTCTATAGTATTATGACATCCCTCATAATGCCGACAGAGATTTATATATTGATCACTCTACTCAGTTTCTGTACTCTGTTTAATAAAACGTCTCCTTGTTTTATAGTGGCCTGAAAACAAAGTCAAAAATTATAAAACAATTATTCTGGCTGCCTTTACCTGTTTAAAATTTCTAAATATTTAAATGCTAGACTCCTCTCCTGCTGATGTACATTTTTCCCTTGTTTAAATTTGTACCGAATTCAGTTTTCTACAATCATTTCCTTCATAGATTCTTTTTTAATTATAAAATACAGAAACTATATTTTCCTTTGAAATAAAAGTGAAAGCAAGAATGAAACAATTATCTACCCTGTTGACTACGTAACCCACCTGATACTGCCAGTTTTTACTGTCTGGTCGATTAGTTTCTACAATGCCTTTTACTTTATCTATTTTACAATGGAGTCTTCCAGCAGCAATAAATCTGGCCAGCTCCCTGTAACCAAAAAAAAAACTATTAATGTATCTCTTGCATAAACAGACACCTCTTTATGATAATTACCAGTACATAGTATTAATAATACATTTATTATACTACATTAAAAGCTCTCAATCTTATTTGTCTCTACCTTCCAATTAAAAGGTGAAAACTTGAAATAGTTTTGATAAATTCTCAACATAAATACCATATGTTCTTTTCAATTTGTAAGCAGCACTAGATTCCACCAAATATTTCATAACTTTGACTAATTCCCAGACGTACTGTTTACAGTTCACAACATTACTCGATCTGTACAACTGTCTTTCTTCCAACACAAATGGTCATATATATTTGAATTATAAATTTTACTCCAGTATTTCTTTTTCTTTAAAATGAATCTTACTGGTCAATAAACTCTGTGGTGACCCCAAAAGCGTTGGCCATGTAATCCAGAGTGAGGCTCCTGTAGGAATCCAGGAGTTGTGTGTAGGTGATGATCCTCATCTCCCGGGTGTAGTACCGGTAGTGGGGGGACAGGAACCGGTCATACTTCAGCATATCCTCCACCTGAGCTGTAATTAGAGCCCCCAAAAATATCACATGCCTTTCTCATTTATTAGTATGTCCTTCTGTACAATACAAAAACCTAAAGCATACCAATGTAACAGAAGGATTCTTTTTTTTTTTTTTTAAGGTTGGAAATGGATCTGCTCAAAAAATTTAACCTGGGGCCAAAATAAAAAATACCTTTGTTTCCCCTAATGTGACCGACCTGATTAAATCGCGCCGACTGAAAAGTTTTTTTAAGTAAGATTATTCAAACATTTTTTTTTTTTAATGATTATTAATTTTCATAAAATAAAATTTGATCAAAATCTGTTTTTATCAGAAAGGTCGATACAATCTCCCTTGCAGAGTTGTCGTTCGTTTCTCTCTCAGACACCTCTGTGATGGGCTCACGTCAAGATTTTTGACATAACGTAAAAAAACATGACATTCTAAGGATTATTTCAAATTAAACTAATTGTTCTAGATATACTTAGTAAATATCTAACTTAAAAGAGAAACATTAGTGCAGACATTTAATTATAATGAATTTAAACAAACGCACTATTTCTCGTGCTTATCACTGCAGGTTGCACAACAGTATTAAATTTTGCTATATATTCTTACCAAAAATGTGCAACTTTGAGTAGGTGGTATTAATTGAAAACAAACTTTTGAGAAGTTTCCTTTTCAGATCTTGTAAAACAATTCTTTATAAAGATTTTAATAGTACCAAAAAATACATAGCCATCCAGCAAGGCACGCAAGTTTGTTTTGGTCGAAGTCGAGCAGGTGCTTGAAAATCAAGTCCAGGACCTAATCACTCCCCACTCAAATACAGTATATAGAAAAATCAACACGCCCTAAATTATAATGAATCTAGTCAATACAGGAAGTTTACATATTGTTTTTCATCTCATAAAAAAAATTCAGCTCCAGTCTCGTGTTAAAATGCCCGAATCGGAAGGGGAGATTCAGGAATTATTTTGCGTCGGCCATGATTTGACGTGAACCTCAAGTGAAATACTGTTATGACACCTGCAATAAAACTTAAAATTTTTGCTTGCAAGTATAATGCTACTTTCCCGATCTGTAACGAATATTCAATGTAATAAAGCAAGTTTCATAAAAATCCGTTTCAAGGTAGGAAAAATATTGGCGACACTCGGTGACAGGGGTGTTCGCGGTGAACACGGATTTCTAAAAATATGGCAAAAGTTGAACTGTATGTTATGAACTTGCGCGTTGAACTTTTGTAATTTTTTCGTCTCAGATTTTTAATTAATGCATACTGATTCACATAAGGATTAAAAATTATTTAAAATATGTTTGCTTTTTATAACAGAGCCAAAGAAGTAGTCTTTGTCATAAGGAAGGGGGTGGGGTTAAAAAGAGCAAATTAAAATCAAATAAATTCAAATGAAAATATTAATATCAAATTGGAAGTTAGAATAAAAAAAGAAGGAAAATCTAAATAATTTATTTCAATTGGAAAAAGAAGTTAGAATAAAAAAGGGAAAAAATGTTGCACTAATGCCCCTCCATAGTTTCTCATAATCAAAATTCGACAATCATGTAGTCTTTACATTTGTAGACTTGTCAGTTGTCTTTGTGTTTTATTCAGAGCGCGGAATTATAAATTCCGAAAAATAAAGTTTACAACATCAACTAGAACTGTCCAAAAAGGACAAATACCCCTCGCTGGGTTTTTCAGAGAAAGTACCAAATCACTAATGTTTTCTAGATGTGAGAGGTGTTCACAATTTGCTTATACATTTAAAGTGAAAATTTAATTACTCATTATATTTTTTATACGCCCGTCTGAACACGGGACGTATTATGTTACAGGGTTGTATGATTGTTAGTTCGCCCTAAAACGCGTTCGCCCTTGATGCTGTTCGCCCTCACTCTCGTTCGCCCAGAGTCCGTTCGCTCTAAAACTCGTTTGCCCGAAGTCCGTTCGCCCATAATATGTTCAGTCGGTTAATTTTTCGTAATTTCTTTGATTTTATTGGATTTTATGAATGTTTGTTTAAAGTGTAATTTATTTTATTTGAACATTCAGTATAGATAAACATAATAATGAAATAAAAAAAATCTGTTAAATAATCGATGTGATACTCGTTGATTTATAAGCAATGTTATACAACTAATGTTATATTAAATTGAAAATAAAAGATTTGTAAAAAGAAAAAAAAATTCAGAGGCTGCTTATCCCCAATTGAAATAACCTGTATACATAATTAAAGTCAATCAATCTCATTTTCATTTATTATTTTCTAAACATATATGATATACGAACCTTTAAAAAAAACGAAAAAAGTGTTCCCTAATTTATCATGTTTATGGTAAGTACTAAATTAACAGCAATTAAACGTTTACGATTAAGTCATTGATAAACATTAAAATCGGAAAAAAGAAATGAAATATGCTTATTAGATCTTTTAAGTCTAAAAATTCAACGATATTGTTGACATAGATTATTTATGATAGGGCGATCGAGATATATGGCGAACAGGATATAGGGCGAATAAGAATTATGCCGAGCGGATATGGCACGCCGATTGCTTCAAAATTATTTTCTGCACGACCTTAAACAAAAATTACACGAGTAAGTAAAAACTTACACAAAGTGAGGAAAATGTACACGAAGTTATTGAAATTTACACAAACTATAGAAAAACTGCACAATCAACAAAATATTTACACGATATAGTGAGAAAATTACACAAACGTAAAATCGAAAACTGCATGAGTGAGAATACAACATCGACATAATACGCAACGCATCCTCATTGCGCACATTTCATTAATATTCATTAGAGAAGAGTCAATGTGGCTTGGATGCTTGAAACATACTTTTAA